>NW_027223332.1:0-600000 GCF_030449975.1 Polyergus mexicanus
AACCTAACCTAACCTAACCTAACCTAACCTAACCTAACCTAACCTAACCTAACCTAACCTAACCTAACCTAACCTAACCTAACCTAACCTAACCTAACCTAACCTAACCTAACCTAACCTAACCTAACCTAACCTAACCTAACCTAACCTAACCTAACCTAACCTAACCTAACCTAACCTAACCTAACCTAACCTAACCTAACCTAACCTAACCTAACCTAACCTAACCTAACCTAACCTAACCTAACCTAACCTAACCTAACCTAACCTAACCTAACCTAACCTAACCTAACCTAACCTAACCTAACCTAACCTAACCTAACCTAACCTAACCTAACCTAACCTAACCTAACCTAACCTAACCTAACCTAACCTAACCTAACCTAACCTAACCTAACCTAACCTAACCTAACCTAACCTAACCTAACCTAACCTAACCTAACCTAACCTAACCTAACCTAACCTAACCTAACCTAACCTAACCTAACCTAACCTAACCTAACCTAACCTAACCTAACCTAACCTAACCTAACCTAACCTAACCTAACCTAACCTAACCTAACCTAACCTAACCTAACCTAACCTAACCTAACCTAACCTAACCTAACCTAACCTAACCTAACCTAACCTAACCTAACCTAACCTAACCTAACCTAACCTAACCTAACCTAACCTAACCTAACCTAACCTAACCTAACCTAACCTAACCTAACCTAACCTAACCTAACCTAACCTAACCTAACCTAACCTAACCTAACCTAACCTAACCTAACCTAACCTAACCTAACCTAACCTAACCTAACCTAACCTAACCTAACCTAACCTAACCTAACCTAACCTAACCTAACCTAACCTAACCTAACCTAACCTAACCTAACCTAACCTAACCTAACCTAACCTAACCTAACCTAACCTAACCTAACCTAACCTAACCTAACCTAACCTAACCTAACCTAACCTAACCTAACCTAACCTAACCTAACCTAACCTAACCTAACCTAACCTAACCTAACCTAACCTAACCTAACCTAACCTAACCTAACCTAACCTAACCTAACCTAACCTAACCTAACCTAACCTAACCTAACCTAACCTAACCTAACCTAACCTAACCTAACCTAACCTAACCTAACCTAACCTAACCTAACCTAACCTAACCTAACCTAACCTAACCTAACCTAACCTAACCTAACCTAACCTAACCTAACCTAACCTAACCTAACCTAACCTAACCTAACCTAACCTAACCTAACCTAACCTAACCTAACCTAACCTAACCTAACCTAACCTAACCTAACCTAACCTAACCTAACCTAACCTAACCTAACCTAACCTAACCTAACCTAACCTAACCTAACCTAACCTAACCTAACCTAACCTAACCTAACCTAACCTAACCTAACCTAACCTAACCTAACCTAACCTAACCTAACCTAACCTAACCTAACCTAACCTAACCTAACCTAACCTAACCTAACCTAACCTAACCTAACCTAACCTAACCTAACCTAACCTAACCTAACCTAACCTAACCTAACCTAACCTAACCTAACCTAACCTAACCTAACCTAACCTAACCTAACCTAACCTAACCTAACCTAACCTAACCTAACCTAACCTAACCTAACCTAACCTAACCTAACCTAACCTAACCTAACCTAACCTAACCTAACCTAACCTAACCTAACCTAACCTAACCTAACCTAACCTAACCTAACCTAACCTAACCTAACCTAACCTAACCTAACCTAACCTAACCTAACCTAACCTAACCTAACCTAACCTAACCTAACCTAACCTAACCTAACCTAACCTAACCTAACCTAACCTAACCTAACCTAACCTAACCTAACCTAACCTAACCTAACCTAACCTAACCTAACCTAACCTAACCTAACCTAACCTAACCTAACCTAACCTAACCTAACCTAACCTAACCTAACCTAACCTAACCTAACCTAACCTAACCTAACCTAACCTAACCTAACCTAACCTAACCTAACCTAACCTAACCTAACCTAACCTAACCTAACCTAACCTAACCTAACCTAACCTAACCTAACCTAACCTAACCTAACCTAACCTAACCTAACCTAACCTAACCTAACCTAACCTAACCTAACCTAACCTAACCTAACCTAACCTAACCTAACCTAACCTAACCTAACCTAACCTAACCTAACCTAACCTAACCTAACCTAACCTAACCTAACCTAACCTAACCTAACCTAACCTAACCTAACCTAACCTAACCTAACCTAACCTAACCTAACCTAACCTAACCTAACCTAACCTAACCTAACCTAACCTAACCTAACCTAACCTAACCTAACCTAACCTAACCTAACCTAACCTAACCTAACCTAACCTAACCTAACCTAACCTAACCTAACCTAACCTAACCTAACCTAACCTAACCTAACCTAACCTAACCTAACCTAACCTAACCTAACCTAACCTAACCTAACCTAACCTAACCTAACCTAACCTAACCTAACCTAACCTAACCTAACCTAACCTAACCTAACCTAACCTAACCTAACCTAACCTAACCTAACCTAACCTAACCTAACCTAACCTAACCTAACCTAACCTAACCTAACCTAACCTAACCTAACCTAACCTAACCTAACCTAACCTAACCTAACCTAACCTAACCTAACCTAACCTAACCTAACCTAACCTAACCTAACCTAACCTAACCTAACCTAACCTAACCTAACCTAACCTAACCTAACCTAACCTAACCTAACCTAACCTAACCTAACCTAACCTAACCTAACCTAACCTAACCTAACCTAACCTAACCTAACCTAACCTAACCTAACCTAACCTAACCTAACCTAACCTAACCTAACCTAACCTAACCTAACCTAACCTAACCTAACCTAACCTAACCTAACCTAACCTAACCTAACCTAACCTAACCTAACCTAACCTAACCTAACCTAACCTAACCTAACCTAACCTAACCTAACCTAACCTAACCTAACCTAACCTAACCTAACCTAACCTAACCTAACCTAACCTAACCTAACCTAACCTAACCTAACCTAACCTAACCTAACCTAACCTAACCTAACCTAACCTAACCTAACCTAACCTAACCTAACCTAACCTAACCTAACCTAACCTAACCTAACCTAACCTAACCTAACCTAACCTAACCTAACCTAACCTAACCTAACCTAACCTAACCTAACCTAACCTAACCTAACCTAACCTAACCTAACCTAACCTAACCTAACCTAACCTAACCTAACCTAACCTAACCTAACCTAACCTAACCTAACCTAACCTAACCTAACCTAACCTAACCTAACCTAACCTAACCTAACCTAACCTAACCTAACCTAACCTAACCTAACCTAACCTAACCTAACCTAACCTAACCTAACCTAACCTAACCTAACCTAACCTAACCTAACCTAACCTAACCTAACCTAACCTAACCTAACCTAACCTAACCTAACCTAACCTAACCTAACCTAACCTAACCTAACCTAACCTAACCTAACCTAACCTAACCTAACCTAACCTAACCTAACCTAACCTAACCTAACCTAACCTAACCTAACCTAACCTAACCTAACCTAACCTAACCTAACCTAACCTAACCTAACCTAACCTAACCTAACCTAACCTAACCTAACCTAACCTAACCTAACCTAACCTAACCTAACCTAACCTAACCTAACCTAACCTAACCTAACCTAACCTAACCTAACCTAACCTAACCTAACCTAACCTAACCTAACCTAACCTAACCTAACCTAACCTAACCTAACCTAACCTAACCTAACCTAACCTAACCTAACCTAACCTAACCTAACCTAACCTAACCTAACCTAACCTAACCTAACCTAACCTAACCTAACCTAACCTAACCTAACCTAACCTAACCTAACCTAACCTAACCTAACCTAACCTAACCTAACCTAACCTAACCTAACCTAACCTAACCTAACCTAACCTAACCTAACCTAACCTAACCTAACCTAACCTAACCTAACCTAACCTAACCTAACCTAACCTAACCTAACCTAACCTAACCTAACCTAACCTAACCTAACCTAACCTAACCTAACCTAACCTAACCTAACCTAACCTAACCTAACCTAACCTAACCTAACCTAACCTAACCTAACCTAACCTAACCTAACCTAACCTAACCTAACCTAACCTAACCTAACCTAACCTAACCTAACCTAACCTAACCTAACCTAACCTAACCTAACCTAACCTAACCTAACCTAACCTAACCTAACCTAACCTAACCTAACCTAACCTAACCTAACCTAACCTAACCTAACCTAACCTAACCTAACCTAACCTAACCTAACCTAACCTAACCTAACCTAACCTAACCTAACCTAACCTAACCTAACCTAACCTAACCTAACCTAACCTAACCTAACCTAACCTAACCTAACCTAACCTAACCTAACCTAACCTAACCTAACCTAACCTAACCTAACCTAACCTAACCTAACCTAACCTAACCTAACCTAACCTAACCTAACCTAACCTAACCTAACCTAACCTAACCTAACCTAACCTAACCTAACCTAACCTAACCTAACCTAACCTAACCTAACCTAACCTAACCTAACCTAACCTAACCTAACCTAACCTAACCTAACCTAACCTAACCTAACCTAACCTAACCTAACCTAACCTAACCTAACCTAACCTAACCTAACCTAACCTAACCTAACCTAACCTAACCTAACCTAACCTAACCTAACCTAACCTAACCTAACCTAACCTAACCTAACCTAACCTAACCTAACCTAACCTAACCTAACCTAACCTAACCTAACCTAACCTAACCTAACCTAACCTAACCTAACCTAACCTAACCTAACCTAACCTAACCTAACCTAACCTAACCTAACCTAACCTAACCTAACCTAACCTAACCTAACCTAACCTAACCTAACCTAACCTAACCTAACCTAACCTAACCTAACCTAACCTAACCTAACCTAACCTAACCTAACCTAACCTAACCTAACCTAACCTAACCTAACCTAACCTAACCTAACCTAACCTAACCTAACCTAACCTAACCTAACCTAACCTAACCTAACCTAACCTAACCTAACCTAACCTAACCTAACCTAACCTAACCTAACCTAACCTAACCTAACCTAACCTAACCTAACCTAACCTAACCTAACCTAACCTAACCTAACCTAACCTAACCTAACCTAACCTAACCTAACCTAACCTAACCTAACCTAACCTAACCTAACCTAACCTAACCTAACCTAACCTAACCTAACCTAACCTAACCTAACCTAACCTAACCTAACCTAACCTAACCTAACCTAACCTAACCTAACCTAACCTAACCTAACCTAACCTAACCTAACCTAACCTAACCTAACCTAACCTAACCTAACCTAACCTAACCTAACCTAACCTAACCTAACCTAACCTAACCTAACCTAACCTAACCTAACCTAACCTAACCTAACCTAACCTAACCTAACCTAACCTAACCTAACCTAACCTAACCTAACCTAACCTAACCTAACCTAACCTAACCTAACCTAACCTAACCTAACCTAACCTAACCTAACCTAACCTAACCTAACCTAACCTAACCTAACCTAACCTAACCTAACCTAACCTAACCTAACCTAACCTAACCTAACCTAACCTAACCTAACCTAACCTAACCTAACCTAACCTAACCTAACCTAACCTAACCTAACCTAACCTAACCTAACCTAACCTAACCTAACCTAACCTAACCTAACCTAACCTAACCTAACCTAACCTAACCTAACCTAACCTAACCTAACCTAACCTAACCTAACCTAACCTAACCTAACCTAACCTAACCTAACCTAACCTAACCTAACCTAACCTAACCTAACCTAACCTAACCTAACCTAACCTAACCTAACCTAACCTAACCTAACCTAACCTAACCTAACCTAACCTAACCTAACCTAACCTAACCTAACCTAACCTAACCTAACCTAACCTAACCTAACCTAACCTAACCTAACCTAACCTAACCTAACCTAACCTAACCTAACCTAACCTAACCTAACCTAACCTAACCTAACCTAACCTAACCTAACCTAACCTAACCTAACCTAACCTAACCTAACCTAACCTAACCTAACCTAACCTAACCTAACCTAACCTAACCTAACCTAACCTAACCTAACCTAACCTAACCTAACCTAACCTAACCTAACCTAACCTAACCTAACCTAACCTAACCTAACCTAACCTAACCTAACCTAACCTAACCTAACCTAACCTAACCTAACCTAACCTAACCTAACCTAACCTAACCTAACCTAACCTAACCTAACCTAACCTAACCTAACCTAACCTAACCTAACCTAACCTAACCTAACCTAACCTAACCTAACCTAACCTAACCTAACCTAACCTAACCTAACCTAACCTAACCTAACCTAACCTAACCTAACCTAACCTAACCTAACCTAACCTAACCTAACCTAACCTAACCTAACCTAACCTAACCTAACCTAACCTAACCTAACCTAACCTAACCTAACCTAACCTAACCTAACCTAACCTAACCTAACCTAACCTAACCTAACCTAACCTAACCTAACCTAACCTAACCTAACCTAACCTAACCTAACCTAACCTAACCTAACCTAACCTAACCTAACCTAACCTAACCTAACCTAACCTAACCTAACCTAACCTAACCTAACCTAACCTAACCTAACCTAACCTAACCTAACCTAACCTAACCTAACCTAACCTAACCTAACCTAACCTAACCTAACCTAACCTAACCTAACCTAACCTAACCTAACCTAACCTAACCTAACCTAACCTAACCTAACCTAACCTAACCTAACCTAACCTAACCTAACCTAACCTAACCTAACCTAACCTAACCTAACCTAACCTAACCTAACCTAACCTAACCTAACCTAACCTAACCTAACCTAACCTAACCTAACCTAACCTAACCTAACCTAACCTAACCTAACCTAACCTAACCTAACCTAACCTAACCTAACCTAACCTAACCTAACCTAACCTAACCTAACCTAACCTAACCTAACCTAACCTAACCTAACCTAACCTAACCTAACCTAACCTAACCTAACCTAACCTAACCTAACCTAACCTAACCTAACCTAACCTAACCTAACCTAACCTAACCTAACCTAACCTAACCTAACCTAACCTAACCTAACCTAACCTAACCTAACCTAACCTAACCTAACCTAACCTAACCTAACCTAACCTAACCTAACCTAACCTAACCTAACCTAACCTAACCTAACCTAACCTAACCTAACCTAACCTAACCTAACCTAACCTAACCTAACCTAACCTAACCTAACCTAACCTAACCTAACCTAACCTAACCTAACCTAACCTAACCTAACCTAACCTAACCTAACCTAACCTAACCTAACCTAACCTAACCTAACCTAACCTAACCTAACCTAACCTAACCTAACCTAACCTAACCTAACCTAACCTAACCTAACCTAACCTAACCTAACCTAACCTAACCTAACCTAACCTAACCTAACCTAACCTAACCTAACCTAACCTAACCTAACCTAACCTAACCTAACCTAACCTAACCTAACCTAACCTAACCTAACCTAACCTAACCTAACCTAACCTAACCTAACCTAACCTAACCTAACCTAACCTAACCTAACCTAACCTAACCTAACCTAACCTAACCTAACCTAACCTAACCTAACCTAACCTAACCTAACCTAACCTAACCTAACCTAACCTAACCTAACCTAACCTAACCTAACCTAACCTAACCTAACCTAACCTAACCTAACCTAACCTAACCTAACCTAACCTAACCTAACCTAACCTAACCTAACCTAACCTAACCTAACCTAACCTAACCTAACCTAACCTAACCTAACCTAACCTAACCTAACCTAACCTAACCTAACCTAACCTAACCTAACCTAACCTAACCTAACCTAACCTAACCTAACCTAACCTAACCTAACCTAACCTAACCTAACCTAACCTAACCTAACCTAACCTAACCTAACCTAACCTAACCTAACCTAACCTAACCTAACCTAACCTAACCTAACCTAACCTAACCTAACCTAACCTAACCTAACCTAACCTAACCTAACCTAACCTAACCTAACCTAACCTAACCTAACCTAACCTAACCTAACCTAACCTAACCTAACCTAACCTAACCTAACCTAACCTAACCTAACCTAACCTAACCTAACCTAACCTAACCTAACCTAACCTAACCTAACCTAACCTAACCTAACCTAACCTAACCTAACCTAACCTAACCTAACCTAACCTAACCTAACCTAACCTAACCTAACCTAACCTAACCTAACCTAACCTAACCTAACCTAACCTAACCTAACCTAACCTAACCTAACCTAACCTAACCTAACCTAACCTAACCTAACCTAACCTAACCTAACCTAACCTAACCTAACCTAACCTAACCTAACCTAACCTAACCTAACCTAACCTAACCTAACCTAACCTAACCTAACCTAACCTAACCTAACCTAACCTAACCTAACCTAACCTAACCTAACCTAACCTAACCTAACCTAACCTAACCTAACCTAACCTAACCTAACCTAACCTAACCTAACCTAACCTAACCTAACCTAACCTAACCTAACCTAACCTAACCTAACCTAACCTAACCTAACCTAACCTAACCTAACCTAACCTAACCTAACCTAACCTAACCTAACCTAACCTAACCTAACCTAACCTAACCTAACCTAACCTAACCTAACCTAACCTAACCTAACCTAACCTAACCTAACCTAACCTAACCTAACCTAACCTAACCTAACCTAACCTAACCTAACCTAACCTAACCTAACCTAACCTAACCTAACCTAACCTAACCTAACCTAACCTAACCTAACCTAACCTAACCTAACCTAACCTAACCTAACCTAACCTAACCTAACCTAACCTAACCTAACCTAACCTAACCTAACCTAACCTAACCTAACCTAACCTAACCTAACCTAACCTAACCTAACCTAACCTAACCTAACCTAACCTAACCTAACCTAACCTAACCTAACCTAACCTAACCTAACCTAACCTAACCTAACCTAACCTAACCTAACCTAACCTAACCTAACCTAACCTAACCTAACCTAACCTAACCTAACCTAACCTAACCTAACCTAACCTAACCTAACCTAACCTAACCTAACCTAACCTAACCTAACCTAACCTAACCTAACCTAACCTAACCTAACCTAACCTAACCTAACCTAACCTAACCTAACCTAACCTAACCTAACCTAACCTAACCTAACCTAACCTAACCAGACCCGACCAGACCCGACCAGACCCGACCAGACCCGACCAGACCCGACCAGACCCGACCAGACCCGACCAGACCCGACCAGACCCGACCAGACCCGACCAGACCCGACCAGACCCGACCAGACCCGACCAGACCCGACCAGACCCGACCAGACCCGACCAGACCCGACCAGACCCGACCAGACCCGACCAGACCCGACCAGACCCGACCAGACCCGACCAGACCCGACCAGACCCGACCAGACCCGACCAGACCCGACCAGACCCGACCAGACCCGACCAGACCCGACCAGACCCGACCAGACCCGACCAGACCCGACCAGACCCGACCAGACCCGACCAGACCCGACCAGACCCGACCAGACCCGACCAGACCCGACCAGACCCGACCAGACCCGACCAGACCCGACCAGACCCGACCAGACCCGACCAGACCCGACCAGACCCGACCAGACCCGACCAGACCCGACCAGACCCGACCAGACCCGACCAGACCCGACCAGACCCGACCAGACCCGACCAGACCCGACCAGACCCGACCAGACGATGACAAATGATACGTAACGTATGCGCACACACACACGCACGCACACACACACGAACGTAACGTACATACACACATGCGTAACGTACACACGCGCGCGCGCACACACACATATGTACGTAACGTAATGTGGATGTAATTACTGACAAATGACAGTGATAATATTAATAATAACAATAATAATAATAATAATAATAATAATAATAATAATAATTAAAAAAAAAAAAAATCCGCTTCATCCTACTCATCAATGACTACAACAAATATATCATCCTCCAACAAATATAAGTCCTACAAAATATGTTATATCCGTTATGCCTTATCTCGAGGTGGAAAATGTCACCGTCGTAGGATACGTCAAGATTGAAGCTAACGTTGTGCAACAGACGTTGTGCAACAGACAAGGCAGTTCGTTTTGCACTGGGCGGAAATTAAGCATCATACGTGTGACAGCTAATCAGACAGAAGTTGAAATTGTAAATCAAAATATCGTAAAGGAATATGACTTTTTGTGATCAGTCTTCATCAGAAACTGTCCGCTAGAACGAAATTGATCATCGAAATGGAATACACGAGTCATTTAAATTCATCAGAGCTTGATCTCACGCGGAAAATCTATTTTTCGACCTTATCAAAGCGAGGTGTCATCGTTTATGTCTTTGCCTCATTTGTCTCGATTTTATAGTTTAGAATATGGTTTAATAAACAATCGAAAAATAACTAAATAATATTAATTACGTGCAATTATGATGCACGTAATGTATTTCTTCAATCCTTTTGAAATTTGATTCTTGATGTACATTAAATAAATGCCTATATCCGCCCAAACATAATGTATGTGCAACCTGCATGCGGTAAATCACGCGGGAGGCGGGAACCGTGTCAGGCATATGCTTTTTTTTTTTTAATTTTAAACAATGGTCAAATCTCTCTCTTAGTTTCTGGATAACAAAGTGCTAAAATATTTTTAATATTTTTTAACGAGTAAACAAGAAAACACAACTTTATCACAACTTTAAAATTTTGGGCAACTGTAATCAAATGCAAATGATAGTGCGTCAGTTTCATAGAAAATAATTCTTCTATGGAATTGATTTCACAGGGGGGGGGAGGTAAAGAGAGGTTATTATAAATTTCGAATTTAGATATAATTACACTTGATCAAAAAAAAATTTCGTGCCTTTGTGCGCAATAATTAATCCTGTAGAAAAATTGTTTTCTGTGAAACTGACGCACTTCCATCCGCATCTGGCTCTTAATTTCCCGCAAAATCTCAAAGTTGTGATTTTTCTTCTAGAGCCTTATAAATTTCTTAAAAAAATATATATATATTCTAAATTTAAACTAAATGTGAATGATTTTGATCTATACATTTACAATGCGTCACGGTTTTATTGCTCCATTTTAAAGAACATTCATGACAATGTTTTTCTTTTTTATAGAATATTATTTTTCTTCTGATAACGTTTGTGCAAATACTTGAAAGGAGAATTGGCATGGCGATTCTGAAATTGTTAGTAAATATTGGCCTAATATTTACTGCTACAATAGCTTTCCCTGTTGATAAAGATTCGAATAATGATTCGCACGTGGCGGTTAATTATCGTTTACCGGACAACATAACTCCGGTATATTATAATATTAAGCTAATACCGTATATTGAGGAAGGTAACTTTACTTTCGACGGAGAATCCAGTATTAACATCACAATTCAT
Source organism: Polyergus mexicanus (assembly GCF_030449975.1). Classification (NCBI taxonomy): domain Eukaryota; kingdom Metazoa; phylum Arthropoda; class Insecta; order Hymenoptera; family Formicidae; genus Polyergus; species Polyergus mexicanus. Next base: position 11,593 of record NW_027223332.1, read on the forward strand.
CGTATAACGCAAAACTTGAGTTTGCATGTACTGGAATTAACAATAGACGAAGCGGCGACATTGTTTCTCGACAATAATGACATTGTCTACACGCCGGCAATGTATAATTACGACAATATAACACAAATCTTAGTTCTTTACTTTGATGACGAGTTATCACCTGGAAATTATATTCTAAAGATGCAATATGTCGGTATTCTAAACGATGACTTGCACGGTTTTTTCAGAACTTCTTATGTCAATGAAAAAGGAAATATAATGTAAGTAAATATTAACATTTGAAAGTTCTTTCTAATATTATATGTATTGTTCTTTTAATATTATTTATTATTATTATCTACTATACTATTTTGTGTATAAAATAGTTACAAATATTGTTTTATTGTAATTATTATATAATAATACAAATTATATATCTTGTATCAGAGATGTGTATTTTATTAATTTTCCAAAGTGTAATACTACAAATAAATGATCTTTTATTAAGTATTAAAGTTATATTAAAACATTTTAGAATTAAATTATTTAAAACAACATGCGATAACAATCAATTGAATTATTGCAATATTTTTATGATTTAGTAAAAATAATATCTCATAAAAATATCTGCAAACATCTTAATTCTATTGTATATTTATTAAAATTTGATAAAAAGATCAATGTCTTTTCTCTTTTCTTTTTTTTCATTTTATTTCGGTTATAAATAACAATAAATTACTGTTAAACTTATTGTATAAGTGATATAAATATTAGCAATCAGCATATGTAAGTATATTTACATAATCATGCACACACAATTATAAATCTAAATTATGTATTTCGCAATTAATATGAAGCTGTTGAAATAAAATATAATACATGTATGAGATATTTCATTTTTTCTCACTTACAAAATCAAGTGCGAGAATGTCTCAACAACAGAATTAATATTGGAAGAATCGAAAAAAATGTTGCATGATATCAATTTGATCAAATCTAACTTAATCGATTAGAGACATTATAACACCATAATGAATTGTAAAAGACTATATATTTGAATTTCTCAGTTGAATCGTGCGAGTAGTACTGGAATGATCACTAGGAACGATGCCAGAGTAAAGGAAGTTGCAGAGTTTGGTTCTTTTTGTTTGTGATTATCATCAATCCATTTCTGAACTATTGGTTGATAGGTTTCAATCCAGGCAAGGTTTTCTATTGCCTGAGCCAATACTGTAAACTCTTGCGCGTATTTGTAGACGACTAGTGACAGCTAAAAATGTAAAAATATTCTCATAGAAAGAATTTGTAGAATCATCAATATCAAGTGTGAATGCTATTGGATTTTTAGATATGGTGCGTATTTGGTGATGCTACATGTTAAAGATGCAATATCTCGCGAAATTGCGAAATACTTAATCAATCTACTCCTAGATAAGATGTAAGCGCGATCAAGTACAAGATAGAAATGGAATCTCTCGTAAATTATAATTACTGAAATTTATTAACACAAAAAATATACTATCGCATGTTAAAATCCTCCCCGCCCACATATGAGATTTGTAACTGCTTAAAAAAAGTTCAAATTGGAGACGATATAAAATTTTGAAAAAAAAAAAAAAAAACTTTCTCAACATTAGCTCTTGATATAAAATTATAAATATTAATTAAATTACATTGCAAAAATTATAATAAAAATTAGTTTATATCATATAATATAGCACTTCTAATATAATTATTAAATTGAAAATAATAGATTAAGATTTTCAAAAAAAATATATGTCACATAAGGCACATGAAGTTTATCTACTAAAAAAGCGCAATAAATCATATAAGAATAATATTTTACCTGTATATATTGCTCGTAAGTTGTGACCTTAATGGCAAGTTTATTAAGAAGAGCGGAAAGTTGTTTGTTATTTTTATCTCTGTGAAGAAAGCATGATATTATTAATTTGTATTCATGGTATTGTATTACCAAATTATATATAATAACAGCAAACAACTTACATTTTTTTAATTTCTTCGATATATTTATTAATAAAATCTAGAAGAGCATCGACAGACTTGGCGTTACCCGCAGCTATCGAACTCATCACAGAGAAAATATCTTTGGCATTTTCTTTGATAGTTGAGCTGAGCAATTTATCTACATTTTCCATGGATGCGCAACCAAGGCCACTCAGGATGTCACCCCGTTCGTTTATATCTATGCTGTCTTGGAACTTCTTTAAAGTTTTTTGCCACGTATCTGCATCCCCCTTTCGCAATCCAGCACAAATAATTCCCCTTCTCAAGTCTGGCGAGAGTCTACAAATTTATGGCCAGTAATTATCATAACTATATATTTTTTAATTATCTGTTTATATACAGAGTGTTAAAAAAATTATTCAATATTTATATGGTAGATAGAACATACCATATTGAGTAAATATACTAAACATAGGTCGAAAGCTCGACCGTTTCTGAGACCATTTTTGTATGTTAGCATCATGATTGATTTATTGTCTTCTACGCGTCGCATGCGACGTTTACTTCAATATTTATAAACCGCGTTTTGAATGTCCTCATTCAATTTCCATACATACTTCATAACAAAAGATTTCACCGGCAATCGTTCAATTGTCATCGACCGGCGATTGCGATCTTTGCTATTCGCAAGAAGAAGATGCCAAGCGTGTATGGAAATGAAAGGAGGATTTGTGGAACATCTGTAAATATCGAGATAAAGATTTAAGCAGATTATCTTCTTCTCACATCGCGACACGTAGAAGCATGTAAGTCAATCATGATGCTAACATAAATGATTATATCTTAGAAACGGTATGGTGTGTCCTATCTACCATATAAGTATTGAATGGTTTTTTTTTAACATCCTCTCTCTCTCTCTCTCTCCGTGTGTGTGTGTGTGTGTGTGTGTGTGTGTGTGTGTGTGTGTGTGCGCGTGTGTAAAAGATATAATATTTAGAACAAAGATTTATAGATTCGTAGATTCTTTCATACTACATTTATACCGAAACAAAAAAAATATATTGTATATTATAATGCATCATTAGATAATATATTTCATATTCAAATTACGTTTGTACGATGACTGTAATGAAAATATAAATCATTATTTATAGCAAATGTAATCTTAATTATAGATTCACAATTAATCATAGGTTTAAATTACGGTAAGCTTTTGTTCTTACTTTTTTCCCCCTTCTTCTTTTAACCATTGTTCGAGTTCTTCCTTAGCAAAGTTTTCACAGTCTTTTTGTCCATATTTACAAGCTGTATCAAGTGCCAATACTTTGCCTAGTTTTGTTACATGCGAACCTTCGGGATCTGTGTAATTAACTTTGTTTGCGAACTTTTCTATTTTTTGAGCGACATAAGCCTGAAATTCAGTCGTATATTAAAGAGAAAGAAAGCGTACTCGCAAATATCTTTTTCTTGCACTTTTAAGGTTTATAACGCGAGAGCACGTGTATTTCATCGTATTCAACTTACATGATATTTATCATGGTTTTCCATGCCCTGTAATATATGGTCCAGATAATCGAATGCTCTAACAGCCGCATACCATGGTATGTAATCAGTTTCTTGGTTTAAGTATTTTGTAATCTGCAAAGCACTATCATAGTTTAAGTATCCCGCTCGCGCGAGATTTAATGCATCGTCTATCAACTGGGCACGATTGGTGTCGCTTATAATTGTATAATTTTTTTCCTGTAAATACGCCGCTAGACGATTCCAATTGTCGGGATAGTAATTGACGCGATAATATCCTGCAAAATGGTATTATCTTGGATTTTTTTGTAGCAATGTTTTTTGTTGTTTTCATGATAAATTTGTCTACGCTACGTCATTTCATAACGATGATTGTGAATATAGTCTTATGACAAATATGATAATTTGAAATAAATCATATTATCTTTTTATATTATTTGTCACATACTCATACAATTTTATTATTACATAGAATATTAATGGCAACGGCAAAGTTAAAAGCATGTGCGTCAAATATGTTTTGTTAAATAATTAAAATATATTTTTTGATATATAAATATACAAAAGCTTCTCTATTTTAAAAAAGCAACGGATATAACATAAACTATTTTTACAATTACGATAATTTTTTTATTATATACTTTTTTTATTTTTTATAAAGAAAATATGTATATAATGGAATAATCAATTGAATTATCAGTTATTGGAATAACCAAATTAATGATTGATATCATTAAAGTGTTATACTGACGCGAAAAATTGAACAGCGGCATAACAATGCATGTGTACCTGTCTGATCCTTATTGAAAAGTATCCATTGTGTATTGTTCACCCAAACTGTGTTATTATGAACTGAAGCACTTTCAGGTTTCATCCACAATGATTTTGTATCTTTGGGTGCTTCTTCTGTGACATAGGTGATGGGTATGTACCATTGAGTCGTATCCTGCTTCGCTGGTTTTACCAAGTAAAATCGCTGCTGTTTCAGATTAACTATTGTAGTTGAATTCTCGGGCCTCTCGACTGTGACAACAGGATATCCCGCTTTGTTTAACCAATTGTCCATAACTTTATAAAGCGAGAGATTATCTGGTAAACCTTTCTTAATGTCATCTGTTTCAATCTCGTTAAAGAGTATATCCGGAGTAACGGAGTTATATTTACTAAAGTTAAAAAAATTTATTATTATTCTACTAAGTATATTTTTTTAGAATGGTGCATATACAATATATATATTTAAATTTAAATAGTTATCAAAATATACAAAACTATCAAATAATATTATAATACGAATAATAATTATAATTATACGATGTATAATTATAATAATCATAGATGTATTATATCTATATATATATATATATACATATACATATATTTGATTATATAGTTATACATATATATATATATATATATATATATATATATATATATATATATATATTTGGTATTATAATATTATTTGATAGCTTTGTACATTTTGATAACTATTTAAATTTAAATTAATTAAATTTATATATATCAACATAATAGAAAATAATAGTATAAATAAATAATATAGAAAATAAACAACAAAGTGCATTTAAAAATGTTGCATATAAAAATGTATTAAATTAGCACATAAATATATATGTGTAATTATTAAAAATAATTATAATATTATATAATGTTTAGCAAATGTAAATATTTATAAAAACCTTTTTTATTATTAGAAATATGCAATAATTATAATTTATGACTTACTGATTAGTCAAATAATTTTTAAGTCCTTCTTGGAAAACATCTTCTGTCAAATATTTTTGCAACATCCGAAGAATAGAAGCACCTACAAATTAAATAAATTAGAATACCGATAATTACTGTCATTGCATTATTAAAGATAAAATGAAAAAGCTGACTCACCTTTTTTGTAGGCAATATCATCAAACAAAGCTTGAATTTGATTAGGATTTTTTGTTTTGATTTCAGAATTCAATGGACGAGTTTTAGTGGTTGCATCAATAACAAATGCGGATGCTTGTAGATTTTTGATGACAAATTGATCCATAAGACGCCAGGACTCATGAAACTGCAATTTAAAATAACATTATTTAAATTAGCCAGCGGTTTTGTTATCTATTACGATTCTGCAATCTTACGATGCATTATTTTATTGCTGACATACAATAAGCGTAAAATAAATTAATTATAATGTTGATATAAATTATGTCTTTTATTAATATAAATATGTTAATGTATTCAATGTCTTTTCTTAATTAAATTACTTAAACAAAATTTATCCGGAATTTTTGTAGTGCACACATAAAATTTCTTATATTATTGTAACTTAATTATATATATATTTAATTTTTGATATTTTATATTTACCAGTGTCTGAACAACCTGTTCGGTTGTATAATATTGAAAGAAGGTGGCAAAACCTTCGTTTAGCCAGATATAATCCCACCAATCGCAAGTTACTAAATTACCGAACCATTGATGAGAGAATTCGTGAGCTATCACTGTCGCTATACTCTGTTTGTCTTGCGTAGTTGTTTTGCCTTCGGTGTAGAGAAGCGCAGACTCTCTTGAAAATAAACAGCACGTTATTGTTAATGCACTAATAAAATGTTTATAAATATGATATTGAAATTTGCGAGATTGTAAATAAAAATTATATAATGTATAAAATGGTCGACGTATTTGTTTAGAAAAACATGAAAGATATGTAATAAAAATTTTTATATTGTATACAGAATTGAGATTAGCGCATTACAATATGATAAGTTAAAAGATCGATAGATAAAGCAAGCTGTTGAAATTTGCACGTTTAAGATAAAGCGGTTAGGGAGTTTGTACTAATGAAGATATATAGGTCTTGATCAATTTCTGATTAACGATTTTTGACCAATATTACCTATAAGTCACGAGACCCCAATTCTCCATAGCACCAGCCCCAAAATCTGGGATTGAGATTTGATCCATCTTCATTGGGATGTTTGGCTGGTTATAATTGATGCCAGTAAATTTAATTAAGTTATTCAATGTTTCTTGCCCGATTTCGTATGCAAATTTTGTGCTACTGATCGCATTAGATCTTGTCCAAACGCCAAACGTTTCATTCCCCTCCTTTTTGTAATCCGAAACTACAAAGGCCACAAGATAGGTAGACATCTTTGGTGTTTGGAAGAAAATCGTCTTGTTCTCCTGTTTCTGTGTTGTATCCTCAAGCATATTCGAGACCGCTTGGTATTCCTTATTAAGTGCTCTAGTATTGATAATAATCGTAAAAGTTGCTTTTATTGCAGGTTCGTCCCAGCATGGGAATGCTTGTCTTGCGCCTACTGGTTCGAAATGGGTCGTTGCGAGCCATCTATAACATATAAAAGATCGCATTATTACAAAGAATAATTTTCTATCCTATTTTATATATTTGCGCCTATTAAAATAAAATTATTTGTTTCAAAGAAAACATTTATTTTGATCTTAATTTACTAGTGAAGTTTAAATCAACATTGTTCTATAAATATTAATATCCACAAATAGAATTGATCATTTGGTTATTGCGACGAAAGATTTTTAGAAAATCTATATAGAAAAAAATTACTTAAGCTAGAATGTTGATAATTTGCTTGAAATCGTAATAATTTTTTGAATTTAGGTATGGCATAAAGCTTATATTAGTATAAAAGAATTTTAGTCTTAAAAAAAAATTTAAATAGGTTTTTACATAATTATTATTTTACCTTGTTTCGTTTTCCTTTTGGTAAGAACTATTATAGAAGCCACGTAATTCATCATTTCTTAACACTCCACTATAATTTAAAATTAGTTTTCCTTTCATTTGAGACGTAATTTGTTCTTTCAAAGTTAAAGTTACAAAATCTTTTTGCTCGTTTAGTGTTATATTTTCTATACTTATATTTTTATTATCAATCTTCAAATTCACGTCTTCTTCATTGAATTTAAGTTGCTTGGCATGAAATGTTATAGTCGTAGTATTTCTCTTAATGTCGAGGTCGATTTCAGAATGTCCGTCGAAAGTAAAATTCTTTTCATCAATGGTGTCGAGATATGGCGTCAATTCGATGACATAGTTAGTAGGCACGACATCGTCCGGCAATCTATAGTTGTCTAGTACTAATTCGTCTCTTACTAATTCGTGATTGAGTTCCGGAGCTACGTTTTCAAAAAGAGGATTGCCTGCCCAGCAAATTGCCAGGGCAAGCATCAGTGGCAGCAGATATTTCATCATTAATATCTGCTATAAATGAAAGAATTCTGCGCGATCCACCCTATTATAAATAAAATATGAATAAATAATAATAAAAATATATATTCGATAGTGTTTATGTTTTGATGCAAACAATATAAAAAAAGGAATATAATTATTGATCTTTGGAAAATATTTGAATAAATATTTATAATAATAAGCGAGATTCTTTTGAAATTTATTGATAACTTGACAACCTGATAATTATTTCTGTTTAACTTTAAATGGGAATTTGTAATAAAATAAAAAGAAGAAAAGATTCAGGAAAAAGATATTACATGCAGGTATTTAAATTATATACTATACGAGAGAGAAATATAACTTCAATGAACATCCGTTCGCGCTATAAGTTTTTGTTATCAAAAATGCTGTTTTTACATTAATTAATAATATATTATTCTATAGGAAAAAAAATAAGTTTTATAAAAAAAATAAATTTGATTTTTTATTTTAATTTACTTTAATTTTTATAATTAAATTATTAAAATATAATTTCCAATGTATTATGTTAGATGTACGGTAAATTTGCTTACTAATAAATTGATAAAAATGAAACTGCATACACATAACCGTAATTGATTGCTATCAAGAATCAAATTATTGTATATATAAAAAATCCTTTATACATACACTTTTCTTCTTTTGTAATAAGATTAATTTTCTCTTACATAAATTCAATTTTCTTATTTTAATGAGATCGAAATAACGTACCTTAAAGCTAATCAAAGATGAAGAGCCGTGCGGGTCGATGCCACTTCCCCGCAGAGGCAAGGTTTTATTGAAAGACTGCCGGGCCAAAATTCGGCGCCTTATAAGGCAACGACGGTGGGACGCAATGTCGCTGCTTTTTCTAATCTTATCGCAACAGTCTCACAGAACAGTAAGTATTATACTCTTTGGGGTAAGATCGCTAAATGGACTATTCTGAATGCGACTCGCAAAATTTTCTGGATAGTTTCAACATTGACAACGCTGATAATGCGATAACTTAAATACGTTGTTATCCGGCCAATCAATGCCAAGCCAGATCATAGATATCACAGAAATCCCATTTTTTATCGCTGATAAGTGAAAAGTGTCGATTGATTAAGCTAAACGCCGCATCACTTTGTTATAGACTAGTAAAATTAGTATAAAATTTTGTGCTTTTATATTAAAAATTAATTTTTTATAAATGAAATGTTATTTTAATTCGAAAAAAATTTATATATATAATATCTTTTTTCTCGTATTAGATGCTTGATGTTTGAACAGAAGAACTATGCAACGTTAGAAAAAAAACACACAATCTGAGAAGCTGAATAATGAAAGTTTTCAATTTTATTTAAAAAAAATTGAAATAATTATAATTGTATTTTGTTCAAAATCCGTCTCTCCAGCATCGATACGACAAGTGGCATATTTAATCAAAATTTAAAATAATTTGTGGAGATTTTGTTTCACAGTATAGCTTTTACAGATCACTAGCGTTTCCGAAAAATCTTGTTTTTATGTGTAATTATAATTAATTTTTTATTTGTAAAATTAAAATATAATTATAGTTATAGTGGCGGTCGATTACAATGATATAAGATTTATTATTGCATTATGATTCTTTCTGTGTATGCATTATTAATTTTATTAACATTATTTAATATATATATATATTTATTTATATTAAATTATTTATGCAATATGTGTAAATATGATATTCAAAATCAATTCTAATATGTTCTAATGTTAAAGCGTATAAAAATATTCGCACGTAATAAGATTTTTTTATAAATCTTTTTTATCATTATCTACAGTATATTTACGCAGAAAGAGATAAAGATTGATTCATTCGGGATATCATCAACGCAACATACAAACAATGTAATTCAAATTCGCAAAATATTAATTTTCTTGAGCAAAAGTTTCGTTGCGTTATATGTATATGTATCTCTTTACAGCATTATTAACATACATACATACACACAACCAAATCATAAAATATATTGCAAGAAACGCGCAAACAACATGCAAACAATTACATAAATTAATATACTATCAAAGATAATAAAATTATTTGGTATAAAATAAAAAGAAAAGTATACATATAAGATATACACATATATAACGTTTATCAATTTTATATAAAAAGATGAGAAAATGAAACAATTAATAATCTTGATAATTTGTTAGATATAATTCTCTTGATAATTTGTATTTGAGTAATCAATTTAAGTATAACATTTTTCGTTTTATGCACAGATAATTAATATCGGAAAGATTAAAGATTAAACAATATTCAATAATCTTTTTTTCTATCATTTAGCTTACAAATACTCATATACTTAGTAAACTTATTGAGAAAATACTATATTCTCTTTTTACAAAAATCATTTGAATTTTTTTATTTTCTTTAAAGAGAAGATTTAATAAAGTTTTTTTTATTAAAGTCTGATATATATATATATATATATATATATATATATATATATATATATATATATATTAATGCAAATTATTTTAATTAGATATATTTAACGTACGAAATATTGTCATACATTATCTTTTAATAAATAATAAATAATTTTCAAAGTAATATATTTCATGATAATTTTTTTGTGATTATATTTAAATTTTTTCATGACTTATAACATCTTGTAAACTTGATATTTTTGAAAGTTAGTGTTATAAAATTAATACAAGATGCAATTTTACACATTTTTAAGTATAATTTCATGAGGCTTTTTTTGTGCCTCTATGTATATTTATTTAGTTCTAATTACAAACATAACGTGTTTAAATATATTCATATATTATATATTAGTATAACATATTTTTGTAATTTTTTTTTAAATAATTAATTAACTAATAATACTTCCTCGATTGCAAGTAAAAATTCATGAATCCATGTTATTAACGCTTCAGAAACAACTATGACCTTTCTTGCTGAATTTAATGCTGATTTTAAGTTTTTGATATTCTTGTCAATAAAAGAGCAAAACTATAGAGTAATATTATAAATATTATAATATTTTAATGTTATACCGTTTTATTGATATAATGCAGAAAATTTGATCAGTATATATATATATATATATATATATATATATATATATATATATATATATATGTCGAGTAATATAAAATATAAAAGATATACTAAATTAAATACATTAAATGTGATATATATAATAGCAATATCTTATTTAATTGAACTTCTGTTATAATTTTATTTCTTATAGCAGCAAACATTTTATTTAAGAAATTTATTCCTCTTCTGTAAAAAACAAAGAGAAAATATTATTAGATTGATTTTGAGCATTAGATTAGAATTAGTATTGAAGAAATAAATAAAAAATATATTATTACGGCTCTCTTTCTCTCTCTCTCTCTCTCTCTCTCTCTCTCTCTCTCTCTCTCTCTTCCTCTTTCCCTCTCTTTTGTGTTATAATTAATAAACAAATATATAAAATAAAAGATTTTAAATAAGTTGGATATTTTTCTATGAAAATCTATATTCTCCGATACAAATATACGCAATCAAATATCATTTTAACAAATAATATAATAAACAACAGTATTTTATTGATTTTCAAATTGCAAATTGTGATCAAATAAATTTATGTTATCTATATATAAAATAGAGAAAGTAAAAACAAAAATATTACGTACAATTTTAGAACTGTATGCAAATTATTGTGAATAAAATCGATAACATAATTCACATTTTCAGGATCGGCATTCAAAACTGCATTAATTATCATCATTCTATATTGTTTGCGGATATTGAATTCATAAGTTATGGACATGTTAAGATATCTGGAAATTGGCAAATTTAAAATCTAATGTTTATGCTTATTTATGTAATCCGATTCTTAAAACCCACTTCTTGATTAATTGTGGATTTTTAGTACATCCAAACGCATTTAGTAAGAGCTCTTGTTCTGTATGTAGATCAGAGCGGAGGAACCAATTCCAAACTGTATGCCAATCATTATCATCACCTGCGCGAATGCCCGTACAATATATGAAACTCTTGAGATTTGCTGATACTCTGCGTATATGTATGAAATATATCATTATAAACAGATATGTTAATTAATCGATCATCTTTTTCGGAGAATGGAAGTGTATCAGAATGCTTATTATAATGCCAAAAAGATAAGGTATAACAATTTAAAAGAACTAATATTCTGTGTTGTATATGATGAATATATTATTATAAAAAATTGTGTTAATTAATTAATTATTTTCTCTTAAGAAGCAGCGTATTTTACAAGAATATCTACTGTAAAGTAAAAAAGATAAGACTTATAACAGTTTAAAAGAACTGCGCTATTTCTACGTATGCTCAAGTATTGGAATATTTAAATCTACTATTTGTTATAAAAAAAAAATTGTATTACTGTAAACAATGTAAACACACACACACATACATATATTTTGGAACTCTCATAGTATAATTGGCCGTATCTCTTCTCCGACATAGAAATCCAAGAATCAAATTGACCAAGCACGCAGCCGATAAGATTAATTCGCGATGTATTTTTATTGTTAAATTGTCTGCGGGATTTTCGACAAAGTTTAGTAAACAGTATATAGATTTAAGTATGTGATTTGCATAGGTCTACAAATTATAACAAATTATTAAATTAAATTAAAATTTATTGTTGATTCATTGTTTAAAGAAATAATCGCTTATTTAAAAAAAGTTGTTGTACTCGCGGCGAGCTAGCGAGAATATGATTGAGAAAATTAAAGTTATTTATTGCAGCAACCCACGGTTTGTATTCGGTTTTATGAATAAGATACGTCGCAATATCGAATGGAATGGAATAATTCTTATAACCGGCATAGAAGTGCAGCTCTATTTATCACGTGTATTTTAAAAAATTTTTTGATCTCAGATAATCGATAAGCATCTTTCAGTTTTTCTCATCATAATTGACTCTATAATACCCAATTTGCTGAACTTTGAAAATCACCCATGAATTTGGCTCGAAAGAACCAATTATAACTCTCGACTTGTGGCTTCAACCATGCTACTACAATATATTGATTCGATCAAATGTGAAATTCGATTCTTCAATTACAAAAGTTAACGGTATATCCACCAACTAGATTTATCTGTTCGCGTTATATGGCGATTCAGATAAAATTGTTCTTGCGAGGCGAAAAGAGCTCGTGGTGTAATTCCGCGTAATGATTATTAGGGGATATCCTAGCTGATTTGCCCAGGATTCTATGATATCTTTTATAAGCAGATGCTTAGACAGTTGTCCTGATTTATCTGATGCAGTTTGTAAGTGTCGATACAAATCGGATGGAAGTGTTGCTTGATATGACCTAGTAATAGAAATAAATACCTTTGTAGAGTAGTATTAACGGATCGACAAAAGAAAACAAAATGGCAATTCTCATTTTCAACAAATTAGATTTTGGCAATAATAATGTACATTCATGATTTTGTATTAAATAAAAAATTATAAGTAGAATTTGGGCACATTCCACGCATGTAGACTTATATGTCGCGCAAATAACTCTGTAAACCTAACTGAAATGCTATATTTCCGATGATTCAATTGATCATACGAATTACGGATGCACCTGAAAATACGATAGCGTAATATTAATATTTATATTTTACACTAATTAATATCTACGCAAAATAAACGCTATATATTATTAAATATTTTTCTAATAAAAAGTTGTAATAAAAAGAAATGTACAATAAAATATAAAAAAATACTCAAACTTTAATAAATAAGTCTTTCACATTTCATTATTTAATTATAGAAAAACAGAAAAAACAATTTCGCACATGTTAATTTGATTTTTTAGTATAATATATAGTAATTTAAAATATATTTTTCTGCGATTTCGCGCGTCATCGCTAATTTTACTAAAATTACGAGATGTAGACAGATAATTGAAATGACGATTTATACGAAATTGATAACGTATGTGAATGAGAATTCATGACGTGCATTATTAAAGATATGCATTAGAGATTAATTTTGCCAATAATCAATTTTCTGCATATATGATTTAAATATGTAACCAATGATGAGAAAGAATTATCACATGATTAACAGATATCTTTATCTGTTTTTGCGAATTTGTACAGCGATATGATCAACAGGTTGCGTAAGAAACAAATGATGCAGCACATGTAACTAGAATCAAGTGATTGAATATACAGAATGTTTTCAAAATACTTCTCTGTTAAATAGTTCTCTGTTTCAGCTCATGTCACTGGGAATATAATTGTTCTTATTTATGGTTAGTCGTATTCTACAGTTTCCTGTTTCATAAATGTTTTATATACAAATTATTCCAATATATTTTACAAGTGGGAATATTTTTAATGTAAACTCAGGATCACAGAATTTACAGAAATAAAAAAATGTTCAATTATATAGTTTGTACAAGTCTTTTTTATAAGAAACAAAATCCAAAATAGCCATAATGCTGCTACGGTTTCCGACCTCTCGACCGTTCAGTGTATGTCTATGATCATCGGAATCAGTAAGTAGCGCCGATTGAAGACAATCTACCGTAAACATATTCATAATTCTCAGATCCGGTTCCGCTATAGATACACCAAAGTATTGGAAATACGTAGCAAAACCTTCTTTCAGCCAGATGATATCCCAGAATTTGAGTGTCACCAAATTTCCGAACCAGGTGTGAGCGTACTCATGAACCATCGTTGTTAATCCATTCAACACTATTCTTGTTGGTGTGATTCCGTTTTCGTGCAATACTATGGATTCCCGGTAAGTGACGAGGCTCCAATTCTCCATCACGTTAAAATTGAAATCCGGTATTGCAAGTTGATCGACTTTCTCGAGCGGGCTCTTCATCGATAACCACGTCTGCAATGCCAAGAAGACTGTCTGGCCGCGATTCAAGGCCATCGATCCATGAAACTTCATGGAGTCTCTAGTCCATATCTTGAAATTCTCCGAAATTCTTGATCGCTGCAAAACAAAGTTGTGCATTATCCATCCTACCAAGTATGTGGAAATTCGCGGCGTGCGGCGAAATGTGGTTACATAGTAAGTATCATTGCTGCAAGTATCAACGAGATGAAACTGTCTTTTTGCGTGTATGCTTTTATATGTATATATTTCTCTTTTAATATTTAATATAAATTAGAAAAATCATAACTTCATCACTTTATTTGTATAGATTCCACTGGAATATTACTCGTCGCATTTTGATCTTTATGATGACCAATTCGGACTTGGAATTCCGCTTTTAAATGTGGCTCGTCCATACATGGAAATGCACGACGTGCATACGTGGGCAAAAACTGAGTTACGCCAATTCGTCTAAAAAATATATATTTAATAATATGTTTCGAATCAAATGTGCAATAATTGTTATAGAATTTGTTTTTATCACTGTAAATGTGTATAGATATCTCTGGAAATATAATTTTTCCTTTCATTGGTAATAAATATATATAATATAAAGTATATAAAATATAAAGTATATATAAGATATACAAAATATAATATATAAAATAGAAAAAAAAATACAATAAATAAATATAGAATAACAATAAAATAGGAAAAATATATGCGGAATCAAGTATGATAAATTATAAACATTTCGGAAAGTTTGCATTAACTTGTATAACACACAAGATATATATTGTATATATATATATATATATATATATATATATATATATATATATAATTATATATATGTATATAAGAGAGTTTTTAGAATTTAAATATTACCTAAATTTTCCTTCAATTACGTATAGACTTACGTAAAAGTCGAAAACATCATTTGCGATGTATCCTTTAAAGGATAATTCTATCGTATATTTTGCAGGTTTCAGTATGCATTCGAGTTTAATCGTAAGCATCTGCGTTTCTTGATCGCAAACGTAATACAAAATCGGAGTCAATCGACCTGATTTATCTGATAAAGATGCATTTGATTGTACGATTAATGTATCTGTGTGCAGAACGATAAAGTCTGTTTTTCCCAATACTTGCAAGGTGATTCGTACGTGACCATCGTAGTCCGCTTTATTGGAATTAGTATAAATTATATAATACGGAAATGTGTGATTTCCCTTGGTAATCGATATCGTGCGAAAATCTCATTCAAATTTTTGTTTCCGTCCATATTGATATTATCATATGCGAGTATCAGATTTAGAGCGATGAGAATAAAAACACAGCAAACAGAAAGCGATAAGAAATCTGATGACTATTTCTTAACATAGATCTATTCAGTCCAATTCTAAGAATTGCTTTTTAAATGAATAAGAGCGGTATCTATTCGACTATCTTTCACCTTGCGTTATTAATACATGTGTAAGATAATGAGATAACCATTATATATATATATATATATATATATATATATATATATATATATATACATATATATAAAACGGACACGCACATACATGCATTCATAGTAACATGTGCACACGCGAATTTAAAATACAAGTTTTACTCTTAACGGATATTATCATGAGATGATATTTTTGATCACTTATTGTAATCTGAATCAAGTTTCACGAAAAATTTCATGGAAAATTTAATTATACAACGCTCAACAATGTTTATACTGTATCATTCGATGAAAACTACAATATATGCTAGTCGCGTTTAGTGCGTAGTTATTATATTATTTGCCAATAACGATTACGGATAAAGATACATCGACATCGACCTCGCGAGCATTTAACGAGATAATATTTGTCCAGGGCAATGGCGATAACAAGTTTCATCGAGAATATGATAGGATATATTGTACTTATATCTGCGCAGAAAATCACACATACTTGCTGTAATTTTTTTTTTTTATAATTTGCAACGATATTGAATAGTATTGACTTTGATAATTAATTAATTAACTGTCTTTGTACTATCAACTGTCTATTGATTCATAAGAGAACACGTTTATCTATATTAAATAGTTATTTTTATATATATTTACACATAAGCTGTACGCAAAATGTCTAAGATATAATTCAGATTAACAAGTGGAAAATAATAAATTCCTGTTTGTTGTTAAGCAAAATACTCGCGATTAAAAGACTGAAAAATTTAATCAATATCTTTTTTTGTTATTGTCTCAAATCTATTTTTTTCTACATTTGATTTGTTGCATTGTCCATTTAGATCGGCGAATAACACTTGCAACATTCCTTGTTCGGTCGAAATGGTGGCTGTTAGTTGATGACAGTGTTGAGGTTTTAGGCACAACTTGCTGAGATTTGCATGTAATTGCCGTAGGCTACATGTCTTGCCTTTAGGCTGCGTTAAGGTTTACTTACGTTCTATACACCTTGATATTGGAAGCCTAAGCGTGGATATTGGAAGCCTAATATACCAAGTTTGTACGGTCCTAGGTTTAATTCTAGCTTATCTACAAGAATGATATATAAAGAAAAATACGGGCACTAATTCTGTAGATAAAATTAATGATTACGGAAATAAAAATTAATATTGCGTTTTTCATATCAAATGAACAACACAAATGTAAAAATCTCTTTTATATTAAAAACTGTTTTAAAGCAATATAATGCCTGAATATAAATTTGAGATTATGTGGCTGGATATATGAAAACGTGTAATAAACATTACTATTAAAAATATTTTTATTTGGTATCTTAAAACTAATTTACGAAATTTTATATCTAGAAAAAGAATATAATAAATTATTTAAAAGTTTGCAATACAATTATTGCAAAAAATTTTATTTAAATTTACTTAAATTTATATATATTCGGATACATCTTTATTCTCTCGATAATAATGTATGCACCGTTTGACCATCATTCGGGCAGCTTAAAAATCCCGTTTTTCCACGAAATTTATTTTTTTTGAATGAAAATTTGTTCCAAGTGTATTTTGAAAATCTCCTTAGAGTATTAAAGTTTTTACCATGAAAAAAATTCTGTAGAGAGTGTAATAAATGATAATTAAATGATATTAAGTCTAATGAATACGACGGATGGAAAACATCCCGGTCCAATTTCGCTATATCTGTCAAAAAACGTGAAATCTAGCGTTACCTTGGTAAAAGATAATGGACATTGTCATTTTATTATATTATTTATGTAGGTTAGGTTAGGTAATTAGTAAAAATTTATTATTTTACTGTGTATTTTTTAATATTTTAATTTTCAGAAGTGTTAAGAAAATCATTATAGGATATACCAATTTTTTAATTAAGAAATACAAAATAGAACATTTAATCATAAATAAAAGGCGTATGTCATAGGTCATAGGGAAACGCATGAATGGGGAGCTATATGTATAATAGAAATACTGACACGACGAACGACTTGAAGGAAGTTGCAGTCGTGATTGGCCTGCATAATGAAGAAGCTCAAACGCCATTATACTCGATGGCAAGCTTAAAGTTTCAGCACCTATCGGTTAGATACCTCGTGACGATCCTGAAACGTTGCCCCGTTGAGAAGCAATCCCTAGGAAAGTTTGTTCGGTTTATCCTAGCCTTCGTATGGATAAAATGACGGGCTGCGTATGTGTTAGCATGATTTTCTCCTTTCGTGTCTCTCGATAATTAAGAGAGACTTTGAAATTGTATCGATAATGCATAAATGCACTTCGTCTTCTCGTAGTATGTGCAGATATGCGCGCACTGTTTTAATTTAGTAGAATAAAAAATATTCTGTATTCTGCAATGTTTAAAATGTATTTTAAATGTAATTATGTATTAGAATCTGAGCAATGTAATTATATATATGTATAATGTTTGTTGTACAAAAGAAACTCGAATCGATAAACATACTTAAAAAATTTAGAGTTAACTCAATTTCAAAATAATGTTCGCTAATCTTACTGATAAATTAAATTATCGATTGATAATAAATTTCCCCGTTCTTATCAAATGTCTCACCAAGCAAAATTGCGTATAAATATCGACGGAATGCCGTCAGTTTAAAGAGGCAGGCATTCCGCGAATCGTTAATTATGTATATTGCAAATTCAATAATAGCTATTACTTAAATATCTCTATACTTTAGTTTTTTGTTTAATATTACTGTAGATTAAATCTTTACGATTGCGGTTTTACATTGCACAATATTGCGTTTCTCATTTTCATTTTATGGTACATGAAACAACTATTTTTGCAAATAATTAGATTAACAATAGATTGAGTTTCTTTTTAGTTGCACAAATTTCATTCAACATTTTAAGTGCTCCGATTGGCTTCGTGAAATTTTCGAATTCAAAATATCGCATAAAATGATCAAGTAATCAACGTTAACTTTTGATTCAAGCAGTTGCTTTCCAAGCTTTCTTTAGAGTTTTCTTGGAGACAAAATTGAATCAATAGATCCGCAGATCGTAGATAGAGACGACGGTCGAGAGGTGATCGCTGTGCTAGGACGAAGAGGAAGCGGTGAAATAAAAAGTCGAGCATTTAGCCGGGACAGAGGCCTAATTTAGTCACGCCAACGAAGGCGAGTTTTGCTCCGGGGGCCTTTGCAAATTGCCGCCTACATTGCCTGCTTGCTTGTCCCGGTAACATCGATGACGGAAGCATGGTAATTCGATTATAAGGCTGTTTGAAAGCTTCGTCCTATCTCTTCTCTAGATATACTGATGTTGCTCGCGTTTTGCATTCGCAACGTGCATATACAATTATGCATACATAATGTGCGTATGTGAAGCGTGTAAATCGGTTGATATCTTAATATTGTCTACTGACCTCATATTTTAATTTATTAGGTACGCCAATTAACCTCGTCAAAAACATTTGCCATTTTTTGAGAAGGACATTTATGGAATTTGCATAATATAGTGATGTGGCGATTGTGATAAATGCAATGGTCTGCATTATCGATAAATCGCGGAGAATAATATGTTCGCCTCAAACTATTTTGATTATTACGTTGAAGTTTCATATCAATTGAATCAAATTAAGTTGATAAATTACATTTGCGACGTTTGGCGTATAAAAATCAACTCAAGAAATCTTGCAAACATTTATTAATAAACGATTAAATCAGATTTGATAATGTTATTAATATTTTATTTATAATGTAGAGAGTGTGTGGAGAAGGAAATTTACCGTATCGGGACTGTTGAGTGCACGTTTATGCAATATCGTATTATGGTTCCTCGAGCGCTTGGCTTTTTTCAATGTACTAATCAAATTGTTTGTATAGTGTACGGTTTGTTATAAAAGGTATTTTCAATTTTGAACGTCATTGGAAAACTACTAAATTTCTTTTATAAAAAAAAAAAATAAAAAAATTGTTTACATTTTATTTTGCTTATTTCGACTATCTTATTTTGATATCTCTCTCTTTCCTATATATTATATTGTAATATATAATGCATAATCTTAAATTTTGTTATTAATATTTTATTATTATTTAATATTGCTTCTTTTTACGTATTAAAGTTTTAATTCTTTATAAAAATTTACATATTTTTATTTCTAATTTTGTTTCTAATCTAAATTTTGAATTAAACGCTAAAATAGTTGATAAGTTATGTATTTTTTTTAAATTGACTTTTTGTTCGTTATTTGTGTCTTTGTTCTCGAAAAGATGTTTACTAAAAATATTACGAGAAAGTAGAGAGAATCGAGTTGACCTAAAACTACAGCTTTCAATACCATATATGATCATATTTGATTTCTTTGAAAAAGATGCATTTGTATCGAGGCAAATATACTCTTGTGAAATTTAATTTATTTTGGAAAGCATGATATTTATAGAAATATATATGTTATTGTTGATAAATTAAATTATAATATATTCGTCGCACGTCTCAAAAATTTTCTTAGAATTGTTTCAACGCATTTAATTTAACATATATAAATAAATAAATAAATAAATATATATATATATATATATATAGGGAAAAGTTGGGTAAAACCGGGTAGGCGGATCAAACCTGGTACCCCTGTTTTTTCGTAATAAGTGTTGCTATCTATATCTAACTTTTGTTATTATAGTTGTAGATTGACGCCATTATTATTTTAAAACAAACCGTGCCCCTGGGCACACCATATTTCTTTTTTAATAAAAGTTCAAAGTTTTTAACCCAAAAAAGATCGATATCGAGGCAAGAATCGAGTCGTCGTGCACTCGAGCACATAGAGCATCTGTTTTGATAAGTGCAGCATTGCATTCTGTACATATTAGAGAGTATATCATATTAGTTTTGATCGGCACTTTATACGCCGAAATGTACAACCGCCTATTTGTTACTTTCCTTGTGTTGAAGCAAAACTGGGTACTTACACATCTCATATAATGAAAAGGGGAAGAACTGTTATCCTGACTTTGTCTCCCCATAAAAAGCAATTAGAAACGAAAACTAAGGTTCAGAAAAAGAAACCACTAAAAAAAAGCTTTTTAAGAACCTTAAAGTTAAAAAGTTAAATAAGAAAGTTCTGCAACATGTCAAACAAGAAGGTATGTTTATTTGTGATTTTTGTCAATAGAATACATCTTTGTATTATATTTTGATTAAAATAAATCTAGATTTTGTAGTTACACAATGTTTTGCATATTTTCAAATAGGTATCCGATTTTACCCTACCGGTAGGATAAAACCGGGTACTTTGACTTATCCACAAAATCTTGTTTCTTGGTAACCAAAAAACAAGATTTTTATTTGTAACTAGCCTCATTTTCTTATAGTTTAAGATTCACTAAAGGCTACTAACGGTCGGCAAAATTTTTTTTACTCTCAGATTTTTTGTAGAAAAACAAATCCAAAAAAGTATCCGGTTTTATCCTACTTTTTGCTATATATAAAGATGAATACAGAAAGAATCAATAAGAATTCTTTTTCGTATATAATAATCTCATTCAGATTTCATTCAAATTAAAAAAAACATATTTCGTCATGTATTCTTCTGTGTTATTTACACATTTTACTTATAAAAATAATATGATCGGTTTAATCGAACGCTAAGTTTCGATGTTAATTTTAGCGAGTGATGATTTTCGAGAAAGTCACGTCAAGAATATTGCCGGTGTTGTAAGCAGAGTTAAGCACGACTTCCGTGTATTTTTATCAATGTCCAGAAATGCGACAGGAAGAAGATCGTTCTTTAGATGACCAGGGTGGGCTTTGTGTCTGTACGGGTAAATATTAGCGGAGGATGATGAGAGCACTCCCGTTCGTTCTTTCTTCCATTCTCCTTCTTCTTTTCAACGACGCGTCGCAAACCCGCCCTCCTCGTCGCACCGGCAGGTTCGTTCATTCCGTCGCAATGTCATTCTGAAAACTAGAGGCTTTTATCTGTCCTCTTCAAACCGACGGATCTCACCGAAAATTCACTCTAATATTGTCTCTATTCAAGTATGCATTCACGGCGGCGCCTTCTCTTCCGCGTCACAGAAAACTGCATACTCAGTATGAGAATCAAATCTAATGCTGTTTCAATGTAAGTTTTTGTCGATAATTGAGTACTTTTAATCTTATAAACTATGCTGATAACGATGTATCAGCATAGTTTATAAGGTTAGGTTAAGCATAAAATTGCATTGTCTGCAATTTTATTTGTAAATTTTTTATTTATACTAATTTTTTATGTGTAATTATTTTCCCGAATAATTTTTATGTATAGGAATATCTTCTTTCTATTGGTAAAAACTCTGTGATTAATAGCATTAAGGTTGTCTTTACCACGTGTGCAGTTTTGCTCAATAAAGTACATGATACATGCCTAGCCTGTCCCCACGGGCACACCTGTCTCATGAATAGCGTTCAGCATTGATGAAGATCGTGCGATTGAGTACTGTAGTCCAAAATTAACCCTCGATGCATGGAAAGTACAGAATACAATGTAGTGACGTCACAAACGACGTAGAATCTGGTTTTGTCGTGTATGGTTCCTCATTTCAGATAAATCGAATAGAAGCACATTCTCACCTTAATGCGCATACTAACACATTATTGTTGCCACACACACAGTCATTGCCATTCAAGGACAACTCGATTTGGCCGTAATGAATGTTTCGATAGACAGAATAATTTTGAGAGGATGTGTGCACTTATTAAATGCATTTATTACATATCTGAAGATATTTATTATTAGTATACTTTTTGATGTAAAATATATATTTATATATTAATGTGATAATTACAAAATTATTTATTTCTCCTTTTGAATATTTTTTATTCAGTTATATCTTTTTTTAGATATTAATCGTATTTCAAAAAAATCTGTGAAAGATTATAAAATCCTAAATATCATATATGTATATGTATACATATAATCCCGTTAAACGTTATATAGGTAAACTCCAAGCGACTCTGGTTAAATAACAAAGACACAAATTTGGCAGCAGCGTCTTGGTTTGCATTTGATTAGTCTCTTGATGTTCATGACATCGCGTCATTCCATTCATTACTTCGTGTAATGGGGTTAATTTTGGGACTAAGGTCTGTCGCACATTTACGTCAAAGCGAAGGAAAGGACACAAGCTAACAGAAGCTTTGTGTGCAGTGACTGCTGTCAGGTACGATTGCTCCGACTCTACACTGGATACGTGAAATGCATTTTCTAAAGTCGTCCATTAGTTAGATCGATAGACAAATCAATCCAACAAAATTTTTGGGTTTAAAAAATACATGCTCTAAGCATACCAATCGTATAAGCAATAGTTAATAAAAATTATAATACCTCGGCTATTGTTTAAACACGTAGAATATTATTGTATCATTTTGATTTCATTACTCTAACAGATTATTATAAAATTGTTCATCTATTGTTATTTCACCGTTTAACACAAATATTATGTAATAATTATGTAATATTATTTGTAATAATGTACAATTACATTAAAATGTATCAATAGTACGAGTACACACGAACGTTCATCGGACAATGTTGCAATTAGGTAAGGATAAATTTTTATTGATCTATTTTAATGATAATTTCAGAGACTTATATAATCGCTAGTTCACTCTCGTTGTTCTTCCGCTCTGTATTCACGAAGTTGGTTGGTTGCCGTTCATCTGTAACAGAAGTTCCCTAGCGCAAACTTGTCTTTGACAAACTATGAAGTGTCAACGGATTAGCGAGCAGCCGATACGCCGCATAATTCAAAGGAGATGACGCAACTGCGAGGAATATAAGTTTGCGAGGCAAACAATGTGAGGCTGTTTGTGGTTATCACACTCTTTTTATTAAAAAAAACTTGTTTTATATAACTTGATAATAGTTCTACAACGAAACGTGCAAGTCGCTGTTGGAAACAGTTGCAATTGTCATATCCACAATTTCGTACTATAATGATATTCTTGTGTAGAAAACTTCGTCTACATTCGGTCTGCAACAAAGTTATTATTAGCAAAGAAAGACATGCGCGGTCTCAAGTTTGAAAAAAGCTTGTCCTGAAGATATAAATATATTATAAAATTAATCGTGTTCTTTTTTTATATAATAGATAGATATAATATCTTTTGTTTTTTAAAATGTCTTTCTATTTATTTCAAATTATTATCTGATATAGCAGAAGACTTTTTAAAACACACGTGCATACAAGATATCACAGTATCCAGAATAGAAATATTTCGTAGCAAATAATTAATATAATCAATATGTCTTCTTGTCTCGCATACCCAACCACAAACTTTGATCAAACCTTAGATATCAAATCGGTTTACAAACGGTTTTAATTGCATGTGTTATTGATTATTTTTACACGTTACATTTTTTTCAATTGATAATATGTTAGTCATTATCTTTAGAAGAAAAGAGAGATAATTGAATAATATAATCGAACTTTGCATTATAGTACGAAACTAGTTTGCACAATTCAGTGTTTGAGATAGAGATAGAACATACCTGGATAATTGAAAATCGATGTTAATAATTCTGTATAATTGCAAAGATTAATATATCATTTGTAAAAAGATCATATTTTAAAAATAATATTATATAAATTTAATGCAAGAAAATGGATAACACAATTAGTAGGATCCATTGCATCTCTTTTTCGTAACAATTAGCATATAAATACGTATTCTGCAGTACATTTGCCAATTAAATTCATCAAAATTATAACGGATTTCGAATTTTTTGTTCGCGACTTGCGCAAATCAATCGCAATCGAGCAGGTCTCCGTTAATCGGGGTATTTTAACGGCGCCGCGAATCGC
This sequence comes from Polyergus mexicanus, assembly GCF_030449975.1. Taxonomy (NCBI): domain Eukaryota; kingdom Metazoa; phylum Arthropoda; class Insecta; order Hymenoptera; family Formicidae; genus Polyergus; species Polyergus mexicanus. Next base: position 36,429 of record NW_027223332.1, read on the forward strand.
CGATGATTATGATGATAGGAAAGTAGGTGAATTGATAATGATTCCATGAGAAACGATTCATCCCCCTGCACGAAGAACGCGGAGAGCTCCTGCGCACGCGTGTGCCGGAACGGGGTTGACGACGGTGCACGGCGTCGCGACGCTCACCGGCGCTCACTTGAATCCTCGCCGCATGTTCGTCGAGCGATTCACCTTGAAAGATTGTGTCCGAGAACGACGGACGGCAAAAAGAAAGCCTACATTTGGATTGGAAGTAGTCAACAGAAGCTCGCGGCTCGGATACCATCGATCGTGAATCGATGCTTTGTAAAAATACATGTTGCCGCAACGATCACTCGAGACACACGTGATTTGTCAATACAAATTTTTATTAAATCGCGCTCGTCCGGACATGCCACGCGCGAATACATAATGCGATACGCGAGTGCAAAGAGGAACAGCGAGTGAAAACGAACCGACTGGGATCAGCCCGGTAGGGGTATCGTGCGCGAAAATGTTTCTATAGATAGTGCTCGTCGAGTGTTCGGTGATTTAATTCGACAAAGTCAACCTCTCAGAATCTAACATTTCCGTCGGACAACATCGAGCCGACCGCGACTTATCGTCAAGGATAATCGCGTGAAAGATTGTTAAACGCTGATTAACGGGTCTAGGACGATCGAATCGATTGAAATGTTCGCGGCGATTCTGCGACTAGCGATTGAGATGATATTCAACGAGTATAGATGTGGAGTCGCTTGAGGACGCTTCAAGGTAATACCAAGGTTTGCAGGATCCCTCCTAAACTCCTCAAGTGGACGTCAAGTGTTGATTGATACCGTCGAATAACCGATGTACATACCAATGCCGCGAAACGATCCACGATGGCCGTCGGTCGTCGTGCTGTCAGGTGACAGTAGTCGCGTGCCGATCGGAGAAATTGGCACCGACTCGTGCACGGAAGATGGAACTAAGAACTCGCGTTCGTGCGTCCGCGTGAAGTACTAAGGGCTAAAGTTTCAAAGTTCCGGTGGCCTACTTCGGCTCTGTCCTCCAGACGGAGTGCGCGCGAGGTGAGGCTATTACTTGGTTACTTGTTGCCGTGCATTTTGGGGGGATATTTGATTGGTTGATCACACGAAGAGGCAAATTTCGTCTGCACATCGATGTCTTATCGTCAAAGAGAGAACGAGAGCATTATAGCTTATTATATCCTCTTTGATCTTTTTTTTTCTCCCTCTCTTTCTCTTTTCATATTGAAATTATATTATTCTGAAACTTTATTATCAAACTTAAAAATTAACATAAAATACTTTTAATCAAAATTTAAAATGAAAGAAATACGAGCAGTTCAACCAATCGGTACATTTAAAATTCCTTTTTTAACTTTATTGCAAATCTTGAAGAATAAAAATAAATATTTTAATTTTATATTTTTCCTTCGAGGATGGTAAGATGTTGAAAATATTATCTTGTTACAAGCATTTTTTTTAGAAAGTGTCTATTTAATCGTGCATTGCTTTATAAATGTAAAATTATCGCTCATGTTAGCTGGGCAAAATTAATAAATAAAACCAGAAAAATTTTACTGTATTTTGTGGTTGGGTACGTAATTATATGTCATGCAATAGTAAAGGAAAAGTAGAAGTTGTAAATTACATTTCCAACAATTATTTAAAATGCTTACAATACGAATTAGAAATGTATGTAATATTTAATTCAGAGTTTAATAAGTGCCCATGTCCAACTGATATTATTCATTGCCACATTTTACAAATCACCATGTTATTCTGCTTTATATTTTGTTCGTACTGCCTGTCACGTCATAAAAAAAATGAAAATTAGCTATCAGTATGATAGTCATATTTTAATCGAGTTCATCTTAAAAATATGCACTGCAACAAATAAATACATATGCATTCTCAATATGTATTCCAAACGTTTCATTGGTTATTATTTCTATTAAAATATTTGAGTAATATATATATATATATATATATATATATATATATATATATATATATAATAAAATTTAAAAAAGAGATAAAAGAGAGATATAATTATTTGAATACTTTTAAATCAAATTATCAAAATAAAATTTAGATTATTCCATTAACAATGAAAATAATCAATATCGCTAAAATTGCGTTTGGCTTATTGTGTGCATTTCTTATATGTTTCAATTTTCTATTTTAATTTAAATTTGTTGCGTCATCTATTACCTCTTACTACTAAATGTTCATTTATTTGTTCAATCTGTGCACGTTGCGATGTTTCAATGTCAACGGGAGATGATAATCATATAGTCTAAGGCTAAATACCTGATGAATGACTGGATCGTAGGTTTTTAACCATCTGCAAGAGTTGCAGTCTCACATCACGATTTTACAGCAGCCCTCGATGTAAACGAACTCTAGATCGTTTTATTCTGCTCGACCAGGCGGCATCGAGGTCGTGAGTGATAGGCCGAGCAAGTTTCGCACGGAAAAAAGAGAATCTCTGGCAAAATATGATTGTCGCGATTGTGTCCTATGAAGAGACATTATCGGATCTTTTTTTCTCTTCTTTCTTTTTTATTTCGTTCCATGCAATGCGGATGGCCATGACCTACGATCGACTGATCGACAGAACGGCAAAATGCGATGATAATTGATGTGTCGTTCGATTATCGCGTATCGCCCATTATCATTTACGCGAAATTATTTCAAGAACGACGAAGTCTAATTCGTATGTTTGGTTGTAGCTTAATTTTATTAACATTTCATTAACAGTTTATAATCGGCATCAGATTAATTTGTTTCTCGTAACTTCACAAATTTATTGTGCAAATTAAAAATGATATATAATAGCAGTTATCAAGACATTAAATATGATATTCCCATTTTTGCAATATATATATATACATGTAATAGATATAATGTTTAATGATATAATGTTATGATATTATATTTGCAAATAATAAACGTATACATATGTATTGCATTAGACGATATTTTTTTTCATCTCTCTCTCAAGTACAATATTATATTCTTTGCTTTATTTAATCAGCAACTGTCAATAAACGAAAGGTACATGTATGAGGGTTTATCGAAGAGTGATTGCGTGTGTCGAAGGATTCTTGTTAGCGTGTCCTTTGCACGCCTTTGGTAAGGCGATCGATAAATATCGATTAGCTTATACTTTGTGGATACATAAACCTACACCTATATTTTCTTGTCACGGCCATTTCACACGACGAGTGCTCATGGTTCGAGGGAAGCTACTTTCCTGATAATATAATAGAATTATGAATAAAATCAATAACATTATATTTGGCAGCATCTATAAAAAAACAGAGACATTTTAAAAATGAAAAAAAAATTATTGTATTAGAATATTATTTTATATCCTATTTTATTTTAAACTGTCTATTTCTTTTTTAGCTATATTATAAAAAATATATGATTAAAATAATGTTAATATAACTCTTAACAAAGTTATGAAAAATTTTCAGTTTTTTTAAATTAGATAATAATCTAATATGTTGTAATTATCTTAAATCTATCTTAATTTTTTTGATAAAAATTTCATGTTGTACCTAATTATTTAACTGCATTTGATGATAAACTGTATTTGATGATATACAGCTGCAAGAATCAGAATATGTTTAATCTTTTATTCATGATGCGTACGTGTCGTGAAATATATTAAGAAGAAAAATTTATATCTCTAGAAACATTCGCATACGTTCGCATAAAGGTAATTCAATAAAATCCGATTCCAAACTACTTTATTGACCATTCTGTATTTCAAATATTCGAACGTGAATATTTGAACATTTATAATGTTAAAAGTTTTTATCTGTATCCGGTAGCAGTATATAATCTTCGATAATAATATGACTTTTCATGTACAATATGTAGCCAGCAAAATATTAAAACGCCTAAACATTTATATAAGAGAGGCATCAATATTTAGATATATATTACAGTCACACATACATACATGCAAATTAGATTGTATTTTATATACAAAAAAATAACTTTACAATGTTTATTAAACGAGTTTTAAGAGTTCTTGTAATAATAGATTCATATGAATAAAAGTACTTACAAGCTTGCAAGTTAATTGTAATTAAGCTTTGCCTTAATAAAAAACTTTAATTTTACACATAAAACTATCAGGATATCTAATATTAAAAATCTCTCAAAAACGATGGTTATCTCATCAAGTTTTCATTAATTGAAATTTATTGCAAAATCAACAATGGGTAGAGCAGTTTTCGAATATTTTATATGTTCATTATTAAATGCCAGTGCATTTATCGTGCGAATTACACATACTATTGTATATTCTCATTTTTATCCTCGAGCATCGCGTCATCAAAATATGAGAAGCATCGTACGTGGTTCGAATTTATTTGAAACATTCCGCATGCTGTTATTGCGCTATCCTTGGCAATAAATGTCATATCGCAGATACTCAAAGAGCGGTCTGATTTTAAACAAATATTTCTTACGGATGATATGTTCGTAGAATGGTTGCCATTGTTTTTAACGCGCTATATGTGTGAAATATTAAAATGTTATTTGCGCTTTAACTTAATCGGACCGCGCACTGACAGAGTTGTTAGCTTAAATATTCATCGATATATCGCGTCGCGCAGTACAAAGTGCTCGCAGTGCCATGAGAAATACAAGGGCGAGTATCTTTGCACGGAAATATGTGAATACAGAACAAACAACCGGAAGCTGCTAATTTCGTAAATTTCGTGTCTAACGTGACGCATTTCCCGCATGAGATGAAAATGATGAATAAATATGCTGTAGCATCTTCGGGCTAAGGATTCAAATTAAATAGTAATAAAGTCAGTAGTAGTACATATTCTTCTATTCTCTGTATGTTTAATGTTTTACTTGTTGATGTGCAAATTAATTATACATTTAAAGACATTTTGTATCTCATAAAACAAATATGTAAATATCATAAATACGTTTTGCATGTAAAATATATTATATAAGATATTATATACAAAATTAAATTTTTTTTAAGATCTGAAAGATCTGAGGATCCTAAAGATCTGAAAATTTTTCTATAAACGACATAATTTTGCATTTTTATTGAAGATGATGATACTACTTAAGACTTTACAAAGCACATAATTTTTATTGCAAAATCTTAGTTATTTAGTCTGCAAAAATGGATGCGTTGAAAAGAATTAATTGGGTTTTTTTTAGTATATAAATATAAAGCTAAATTTTTGATTTTTATATATCATTATAAAATTATTTTTTATTTTTTCTTACAAACGTTTAAATAAATCCTTTTGATTTTTTCTATTATGATATAAGTTATTTTTTTAATGTTTGATTTTTTATCAATATAAGTGAGGCAAAAAGAGGAAGAGACGGAATAAGAGAAAATTAAAAATGTTTCAAATCTAACTCTAAATATTAAAGCGAGACTCTGAATATACTCTTCTGTATTTACTTATATTTTCGCGAGTATTCATTGCTCGTCTCAATTGAATCAAAGTTTTTCTCGCTAGAATTAACAATTGGCGAGAAAGTAGCGGCTGAGAAACGTAAGGGACATGAAAATCGATATATACACAAATAAAAATTTTCGTGTCTTGGCCGTAGCGTCCCTGCGATTATTCCAACGAGCAAAAACATCGACGAGAAGCTGAGTAAAATTGACGAATCCCAAAATGTAATTACGAGCGGCTTTATCGAGCGCATCGCCCAAATTTGTTTCGCGTGGGTACATATGCCGTGAAAAAAATCGAAAGAAATAATTACGATTATCTCGATATGCGAGGACACGCGGCGGGGCACATTTCGCGAACTGGACGATAACGAGCACGAGAGGCGCCGGCATACACGCCACCCTTCGTGAATCGCGTTTAACCCAATACGGGAAAAGCGCGTCACGAATGGTCTCGGGTATATCAAGCGCAGAGAACGTGTCTTGGAAAGAAAGAACGTTGCGACCGTTTCTGTCTTTTCTTCTCTCTCTCTCTCTCTCTCTCTCTCTCTCTCTCTCTCTCTCTCTCTCTCTCTAAGTTTCGCAAAAAATGTCCTGTAAAAATGTCTGTAATGTCCGTAGAAAATATTCTGTACACGTTCTAGTATTGCCGTATTTCGCATATCTGTAGTGAAAACGAAATTCTTGTGATTCTGATATTTTAAAGAAATGTATAATACACACACACACACACACACACAAACACACGCGCGCGCGATAAAAAATAAAAATATATGTTAAGTTGAAAAACTTTAATTCTTAATAATATTAAGATATCTTAGCATATAAAATATTTTATCGCCGGTGAACAATCGGCATTTTGAATACGTAAATCAGCACAGAAATTACGTTAAGTATTATTTCACGCGATCGTACACTCGATTCTCCGACTTAAACGATCTGGAGAATCCATGTCTATGTGACTTGGATTCAGTGGGATACGAAACTTCCCGTTCGCAAATTGTAAATCAACAATCTTGGCTTTGAACTTTGTAGTTCTGATCAGTATGGTTAATAATAGTTTACAGATGTGTATACCGTAAGCTATCTATTATATCATACACTCTACTATATATGCGCCTACATGTTTTTCTTAGAAACACGTCAATACTGATTTATGGCTACTTCGGGAGAAGAGAATTCACGTAATCAGTATCGCTAGCGCATCTCCTTTGATTTCAAAGCAACGTTGTATCACAGCGTATTACGATATTTCTGATATACCGTGTCGATTGATCGAGTTTCCAGAACTATAAATATCGAATTTTTACCGCGTTTTTCCATTGTAAAATCTTTTTATTTAAAAGCAGATTTAATATTTTTCTTTGATTTTAAATTAAATTAAATTAAATTTCAAATAAATTTAACAATCAGAATTAAGAGAGAGATAGAAGAGCACTGCATTTCATGCGTATCAATAAAATGCTCGGCATGAATTTTATGTGGCATATGATAATTAATCTAATTATATTTATATGACATTATATAAAATAATAAACGTTTCGCGTTGTATATTGTTATAGCCAAACGTGCAAATATTTTTTTTTAGCAGCGAAAATGAGAAGCTGGTCAATTAGGGAAATTATTTCAGCGACCACGCGTAAACGCGGTTACCTTGCAAACGCTCGCTAATTATAAAACATTGGTAAACTAGTAATTTGCGTAGATGTCCAAGACACGCGGAAATCGTTTATATAATTAATTTTGTTGTGACTCATATATATGAGTAGGACATTTGGAATGGTAGAAATATCGTGCGGCTGGCCAATTCAAACGCACGCAGATCCGCAAAACGATTCTGGGCCGGTTAGCTGACGGATTCGCGTTCGCTTCGTATTGTCTACGATGAGCGAGTGCTAGAAACGTTAAATTAACGGTACACGCGGTCGGCTCAGTGTTAGTTTTGCTATACTATCGTGTTTACTTGATTTCTATTGGTCCATGTAACATCCATAGAAATTCAATACCGGTCGTAAAGCGAAAACGCGTAAACACATGTAATGCGAATCTGCGAGTGGCAGTAAAACTGATTTGCAAGTACAACTGTGGATTAATACAATGCTTTTATTGTAAAGTAAATGTCATTACATTGTTTGTTTATTTGACTAACGCTTTGCGTAATCGAAACATGATTCATCTGAATCAACCATCATCATCACGTCATGTAACAGTGACGAATATTGCAAGTACATTTCTTCGTTCTTGTATAAAAAAAAATCACGTTTGAAAGTAAAAAAATTATTTTTTCGTAATTTTTATATATAAAATATGCTTTTATAATATAAATTAAATATTTAATTTATCATTTTATTATTTATGCGGCGTGTATTAATACAAGTGCAAGAGAAGATGATTTCCTCGATAATCAAATATTCAAGATAATCAAAACAATCAAGATTTAAATTATCATTATTACAAAATTTTGAAGCAAATAAAAGTAGGAAAACAAGAATAAATGTTTTAAAAACAGTTTTTCTGTATAAATATTGAAATTAATAGTACACAATGATTTATAAAAATAAATTTTAGATATGTCCGCAAATATAGTAAATGTCAAAAGGAACAGATCTTATTATGTATTTATTCATTTGACTCGATAAATGTGAAAGGATTGAAGAAAATAATACAAGCTTTTATAAAAATTCAAGAGTTTTCCCAAAGAGAAGTCAATTGGTTCGCAAGGGAAAAATAGCTTTGAGAATATTTCCAGTATTGCGTAGCAAAATCTGAGGTTTCCTCATGATATTGCGCAAAACGCCTTTTTTGTAACGGAGGAGAAATGCCCTTACACATACCCCGCCTCAATGGGCTTCGAGACGGGGTTATGTGGGACTCACCCCTGGCTTAAACGGAAAACCAGGGGACTACCCACTAAAACCCATTCGGGTGGGCTACACCTAGACGTTTGAGAATGCCTCTCCGGAATCTGTCATTTGCACTACTTCGGAGAATGCGCGAAACGCCTGTAATCTCCAATAATAAAGTTTTATGTATAAACGAGACGAAGTTTGGCATACGGTCCAACACGCTAATTACTGAAATGGACACTCGATTGATTGATCGAAATATGAGAATATATGTGTCGACATTGTTCTCCAACGCCCAGCTCGGCAATCTATATGAGCCGCTCGAAAGGTGTTTGGACTGCGAATTCTATCGAGTTCAAGTGAGTTGAAACCATTTCCTCGTTCGTTGATATCATTTCACGAGTTTCTCTCAGAGAAATAGCTCCTATAGAGAAAATAATTTTCTCTCTCTACATTGTTAATCCATTCGGATATTGAATTCTACAAATTCATATAATATATTTAGCTCATTTATTTGTACATATTCATATCTACAAATTAAAAAACTTTTTTACATATTTTTATATTTATTAGTAATGCCGTTTCTCTTATATATAACACTTTTGAATAATTTCTACTTAATTTAATTATTTAGAAATTTTCGCAAAATTTTAATTGCTTAGAGATCAATTCTTTTAAAATTTTTCAATGTTCAATTTTGTATAATTGTATTATTGCATAATTTAATTTAATTTAATCAATTGATTCAATCAGTGATCATTATAATTTAAGAAGTATTCATTGTTTCTCTATATTTTTGTTATCTGTAAGTATTAACGATAAAAATGTGTGCCGAAAGATATAATTGTTTTGTATGGTAAATTGCATTTTAAGATTTGATTGCTTCTATGTCGGGGAAATACAATTTCGCGCATGATTTTCCAAGAAGCTTTATGAGCTAATTGTGCAACCATAATAAACAAGTTAACTTACGTATATGTACATTTTTATAGCACAAATCTTTGAAATATTATCCTTGTATCAAAATCGCAAAATAAATTATTAGTATTTATCAAATTATGATTTTTATTGCTTCTATCTATTAAATTGCTTCTCTCTCTCTCTCTCTCTCTCTCTCTCTCTCTCTCTCTCTCTCTCTAAAAATCTTGTTTCAGATAAGTGTTTTGTTGTACTAAAGAATCTTTTGTAACTCTATGTATATCGCTATGATATATTACAATTTTGCTAAACTTATTTTTGACGATGTCATAAAATAATTGTCAATATTGTTGTAATAAAGTGATATTAGCATTACATGTTATTGTCGCAAACTTTTACCGTAATATAAGTTATCGCTTGTTAACGTGACAAAATAGCCGCGTTAAGAAATTTAAGAAAGAATCTAGATGTACATACACTATCATATACACATATGTATATACGTACAAATCTTTGATATGAAAAGATCGACATCAAATTAATATTATAGTATTTTAGAAATTTATGGAAAATAATTTTTAATAATTATTGTATATATTACAAGATTATATTTTAGCCTGTATTTCTGGTATAAATCATTAATCAATCATGCGCAACTGGGTCTCGCAGACTAAAATTGATTAAGCTATTTCACGTGAACGGTAACTTTATATTTTTCGACGCCTGATGAATTATTCGCGGAGATACATCGGATGATGAATCACGTTACATTTTTTATTTCTGCAGCTTGTATACTCGGATACATGAAATAAATAAATAAGTATTAATTGCACCGTATCAATAAAAGTGATTGATAGCACTAAGTTTCTGCGTAAATTCTCAGACCAAGTGTGTGCAAATCGATAGCTCGAATCAATTCTCCACAAAAAAACAAGAAGAAGGAAAAAAAGAAAGTTAAATATGTACATTTTTAAATATATATTCTACAGTTAATATTTGATCAGAAAATTTTACCTATTTCTGGATCACGTGCATATAAAATATAGATATGCTTCTAGCACAAAATATTCGAATAATCAATATTCTATTTAGTATTTTGTATTGAGAAATTAATAATTTGTACTTTAGAGAGATGTAATAATCACACAATTCTTTAATGAGAATAAAAGGCTTTAGTTTAAATGGCTTAGAACCAAAGTCATTAATGTCTTAAATTATTCTAAGATATAGTAATCTGCGGAAATCTTCTATACGAAGATATCCGGAGATAAAAATGTGTATTTAAAAATCATAATTCTAAAATTAAAGGAAGAGAAAGAATAATTTCAAATATGTTGAAGTATAAGAAAGATCGTACATTTCATGGTATTTTATAATATGAATATATTGCATAAAAAGATTTAGAATGTATGTGCGCAGCATCTTTTCGTTGTGAAAGTGAATTACGAATTCTTACGTTATTTATTGCTTTCTTAGAGATAAATACAATGGAAATACTATGAAAGTTGTTTACATTCAAAAATTGTCCTCTTTAATATTCAACGTGTTTATAAAAGATTGCAGTTTTTTGAACGATATTGAAGAAGAGATTATTTGCGCAAATGTCAGTTACGCGATGTCCCGTCACGCGCGCTTCTTCCATCTCAATTGAGATGCCTGATAATTTTCCCTCAGATTTCGCGTTACGAAATATTCGACGGCAAAATATACGTCACAATCCACTCGTCTCGTTTTCATAATTTTCTGTTTCGTGCGCCACACTTTTCCTACGCTTCCTGTTGCGTGCGCAAGTCATATTGCCCGGTGCTGCGAATCCGGCGAAGAGGAACCACCGGCGAAATCTATGTGGTTGGAAAAAATATAGGTATCTCTGATTCTCATTCGAGCGAAAATAAATGCACGGCTCGAAGGCGATAAGCGGGAGAACAGGATTGACGTAAAAGTTTCGCGATATTTCTCCCCGCGTAAATCGCAGAAAGTATGGAGTAGTCGGAAATAAAGCGCTTGCGTTGTAAGATGAAAAAAGGGGAAGCTGCCGGGGATTGCATAAATTTGCAGGCTGATAAAGCTTAAAGTACCGCGTTATACTCGTCCTCGTCCAAATTTATCCCCATTCCGAAGAGAACGAGCGTCAAGCAAGACAAAAATCCGGAGATGAGAATGATAAAATATGTTACAGACGGTTTTCAAGCAGGGCCTTAATCATGCTAATAAGTATTTATTGAAAAAATATTTTTGTATGCGCGGAATAATGCATTTAAAATCTAAATTTACTGTTAGATAAGCATACGTAAACATTAACACTAAATCAAATTTATCAGAATCTATTTGTTGCACATGCTTTACTTACTCTCTCTTTCCATATATTTTATATATAATATTATATAATATATTGCAATTCGTTTAACAAAAATAAAAGGTTTTTATTTAATACGGCAAGTTATCAATGTTTAATAAAAATAACAATTGTCAATAAATATGTCAATTTATAAATTAATAATATTAATGCATACTCTAATACGATATTAGAGACAGTTATTTAGATATAAGTAGCAAAAGTTACATATATCTATATACAATCACTAAACTAGTTAATTTCGTTAAGGGCGAGATAAAGCACATTTTCTACATCTTGATCTAGAATTAGTGACCGAGGAAGTATGATCTGTGCGATTTCCATGTTAGCTACAAATGGCTGACAGTGTCGTCCTCTAAAAAATATGCTCCGCGCACGCAATCCTTTAATTATTTTAACTATCTAAAATCTAAAGATACAGATTATATTAAGGTTACATCTAAATTTGGGATATATTTCATTTGTAAATAGGTTTTTTGACAGATTGATATATAATTTCAATACGATATCTTATCTTTTCGTTACTTTGTGTGTAATATAACACACTTATACTTTATAATTTAGATTTAAGTAATGAAACATGTATTTATGTATGTTACAATTATGGCTGCAGTGTTAATTGAAAAGTTACGGAGCATTTATTTCAAAAGCATAAAAGAAATCTGATATTCTTGGATAATAATAGCTGATGCTAATCGGGGTCTTGTTAAGAGGCTGAGTGAGATGAATCCTTTCTTTTTGTGCAGTTGCATTCAGATCGCTAATCAATTTTGTTTATGAATTATGTTATTTTTATTTGTAACATTATCAACAATACATTGTAAATTGCTAGTGTGTGTGTGGTAGATATAATTTGTAATATATATGATAAAATATAAATTATATATAACACAATTTTTATTATTTACGGACTTCGTATCTTCTATCTATCTATCTGACTCTTTCTATGATATCTTTTTTCAAAATTACACAAAGACCTTAACACTTTTTATTGAAAGATATTTCTAGAATGTTCTAATTTATCGTCATTGAATCGGTGACAGATAACAATATCATCATGTAGTTGTGTTATCGTAAATCAAGAATAAGGAAAATAATGTGTTGAAAGAAGCGTTGTCAATCTGATAAATATTGCGTGTCACTCTACTGAACTCATAAATATGCATTACGTTGCGCTATAATGTATACTTCTCTAAATTGCGTTAGTATGCGGAAAATATGTTATCGATTGCATTACAAAAAATGCTATATTTTGTTGAAAAATTAAGAGAGATAATTATATAATGAACTCGTAGCAGCAATGTGGTTTATTATTCGCCCTTAATTAGATAACAGACTAGCAAAGAAGAAAATTACCACGTATGAAATGTAATTGTAACGTTAGAGCTCTTTGATGAAAATCACATACGGTTAATTTCACCGACGTATTACGGCGCAAGTATATTGAATATTATACATCCATTCCAAGCGTTTGATCTCCGGATTAAAATTAACCTGATAATCATGCGCAACAGTTTCTCTCATAAATAATAGATATTTGAAAAACATATAGAGAACATATATTACACACACACACACACACACACACACACACACGCACACACGCACGCACGCACGCACGCACGCACACACACACGCACGCACGCACGCACACATATACATATATATATTATTATTACTATATAAGTTTGTGTTTGCATTAGGTAATTGAACATTATGAACTAATCTTATACTATATCTTAAATGCAGCTTTTGATTCAGTGTAATAATTCGATTCAGTAAAATAAATTATACGCTTCCTTACATACATCGCGTTTTAATATATGTGTGTATTAAGGTATATATAATTTCATAACGTGCATAGATATAATCTTTATATAAATATAAATATAAAAAATAAAATATAAATAAAATTGCAAAACATTTTTTATTATTATTGCTACTAATAATCTACTTATAATTAATTATTGCGTAATTAATTAGCAAAGCTAAATATATTTTCAATTGAGTACAAAATTATGCTATAATTATGCTATAGAAATCGTTATATCTTCATTCTTTTTTTTATCTCAAATATTATTTTATATAAATTTTTCTCAAGAGAACTTGTTTGCTTAAAAATGATTCTTTCTGTCGGGACGGGATTTAAAATAAAACAAGCAAATTGTTTGGCGAGGTTCGGCGGGTTTTGTTCATTGGTATCAAAAGTTTTCATCTCGTAGATTTCTATATAAAAAAAGATTCACAAATTTGTGAAAAAAATAATAAATATAGCTACATTAATGTTTGCAATTTAAGAAGCGTTTTCGTAGCGTTAACGTTATTAGGTCCGATGCGACACATGATAATATTGCAGTATTATTGATGTTGGAGAGTATTAACCGAGCACGAAGCATGACTGGTGAGAATTAAATTTCTTTTGTGAAATCTTAATATATATCAGAAAGTACGGTATATTTTAGAATGAAATCTTAGCAGCAGTTATCTGATCATATCTGTATAACAATATCTGTATGTACCGCAATTTTAATTACATCTTCAGAAATTTAATATTCATATTCACAATTGAAAAAAACAATATATTTCGTATTGTAATTTACTGTACGAAACTCACAATTAAATTTATAAAACAAGTTTTTGTTATGTATGTAAATTTGAAATGAAATATATTATATATATATATATATATATATATATTTCATTTCAAATTTACATACATAACAAAAACTTGTATATATATATAATACGATTATAAATTACAGATATAAAGTTCTCTTTCAAATTAAATGCAAGAATTAAACGATAGATAATACTTTCTATTCTAATAGTATTTACATAACTATAATAGTATATATATATATATATATACATATACATATTAATGTTTCTGTAATTACCATATATTTTCTAGGACATAATCATAAATATAAAAACCCGGTCCGTCCTGCCAACACGCGAGGGGAGATTTTTGCGTTTCATTTGCTCGACCTTGACAATTCTATCGCAGTCATTTGTAGATATTTATTATCGACAGTAAAACGTTGAGTAATCTTAAGTTATGTTTAATACCAATAAGCCTTAAGCTTGCGATATAATGATAACGATTTCAATCATTTTATATACTATGATGGAAAGTTCCATTTTTTCCATTTGTAATTTTGAGTTTAATTCTATAAATTAATAAGGAAATTTATAAAATTACAAATATTTACATTTTTTTATTAAAATATAAATTTTAATGTCTAAAGAATTAGAAGAAAAAAATTATAATCTTTAAATCAAATTTTTGTCATAAGAAACATTCTTTTCAAACGTTTCATATAGAAATTCATTACATGAGTATATCCAAAAAAAAGTGCAATATTTTTCCTAGTCTGTATCGGCATTTAAATATGTTTCTATCGTAGCTCGTTTTTCTAGGATGTTCGAGAGATGACTGGGTATTGAGGAGGAGAGGGCGCAGTGACTTTGAAGGTTGCTGCCACCTCGGTTGGATGGAATGGAGATGAACGGCACGGAAAGCAGCCTGAACGGCACTGAGGTCAATCGTACTTCTGCGCCAATCTTCACTATTGGCACGGATTTTATCACACAATGGTAAGCGCAGGTATCTTTTATTCAAAATGGATAGAGATTAGCATTCGGATAGAATGGAACACGAGAGTGCGAATGAATGTGAGTTGTAACTTTTTGCAACGCTGCATTAGTAGTCTCTTGGATTTTTGCAAATTTTAGCATATATGTAGACTGCGGTTGTATCATATAATTTTTGTTACCGTTTCTACGCATGTAAAACTGTCACTGCAATTGGTGTGAATACAATATACTTGCATCGATTATTTTGCGTTGTGCGTATTGCGTATGTTATTATAACTCTGACATAGTTTATTATGCTTTTGATATATTATTACAACTTTGAATTGCTTTTGAATTAAAAGTTTTTATGAAAACTAATTTTTAGGCAATCATATTTGTTAATCTCTCGGGAGATTTGTAAATTGCAAATAAAAGTTGCGTTGTAGAATTTCCACGCATCACAAAACGTATCTAAGAAAAGAAAAAGATAATGATTTAAAATCAATTTTATCTATATTTTTTATTAAAAAATGTTATATTTAAATTAGTTTCTTAAGGGTACCGATTTTTTATATTTTATCGCATCTTACTTTTTCATAGTTACAACGTTTTGCTTTTAAATCCCCTTTGCTGACATATACTTGCACTATATAACGCTATTCGTTCCATCAATTCCCAACATCCTTGAAAGATTTATGCGCTGTGGGAAATTTGGAACAGACATCGATGGCGTAAAGTTATGCTAATAGAATGACAGTAATTGATATTATTAATTAACTTATTCTGAATATGTCGTATACTATAATTTACAAAAGTAAAGTTTTATTCTCTTCACGCAATTGATTAGTTACACACAATTAATTTCTTAATCAAAATTTTATACATATATTTTTTTTATCAAATGCATTGTTTATTAAACTACGTTTTTGTTTCGCGTGTGTAAATTACATTTAAAAAGATTTATAAAAATTAATTCTTGCATTGTGCTAAATTTAATTTTTATTTGCTTGTGGCATGTGCAAACGCTTTGCAAGTGAATTTTACTTATGACACACAAATGTAATTGTACTGTTATATTAATGCTGCAGTTTGCAACGATTAAATTATAAACCATATAAATCTTGTTATATTCATTTATTTTACCATGGATGTAGCTCTTCTATTCTAATCAAAACGCGCAAGATAAGGATAGTGTTTACGTGTATGGTCATCTGATTAGTTCTGCGAAAATATACTTGCAACCTGCGGTACGATACGGAAGTAAGGTTTGTCGCTGGAAACGCGTTTAGATAAACGATTCATCATTTGGTGGAATGGCGCTCTTAAATTCCAAGCAACCTCGCCAAGTTATCGTTATCTCTGAGGACTGCTCATTATCGAGGGGTAATGACATCACGCGGCGCGTCTTATACAATCAACGTTCCCCGTTTGTATTCCCTACTTCGCTGGGAATATCAAGGCTAAAGGAAATGAACTTTCATCGGGGACAAAATTGGAGTAAAAAGAATTCTCTCGGGAAACTGTTTTTTCTTTCCTTTTTTTTCAACACGAGACTTTGGTTCAACCTTTTTTTCATCTTAATCCAGCCGAATGGCAAAATGTACGATTGTTGCAAATTCTCTTTGGAAATTGTTATAGTCATTTTTTCACATGATTTATACGATAATTCAAATTTATTTAGCGCTTACATCGCGAGAAAACATCACGTAATTCTGCAATTAAATATTTCTATTCGATGAATCTGTCTCTTCTACAAAAGATTATAAAAGAACTATAATAGACTTGTTGCTGAATATATTTGATTGGAAATTATTCAACCTCGAATATTATGTCTACATGACTGTTGATTTTCCTGTACTTTTGAATATAGTTTAGCATAATGACATTTCACGACAAACAAGATTGTATATAATAGCCATTTGCATATAACATCGATATTTCGCACGCAAAATGGAATTATGATCGAATGATCAAATGATCGAATTTTCATTATGTAAGTATATATTGCTTGTACAATATTTTAAAATAATCCATAGTTATCACATATATATAATAAAATAACGGAGATTTATATGAATGCCGACGTATATTAAAATTCATGTGAATCAATCCGGGCGAAATCGCATCCTTGACTTAGCAGGGCCACGGTAATCTGGCAATGCGACGCGGGGTGAAACATGCGGTTTAGTTGATTGATGGGTTAGCTCGGCTTTAAATACGTTAAGCACAGGCATACGAACGGGAATACTGGTCGTTATTTAACAACAAAAGAAAAAACCGATGTCGTGCAACGACGCGGAATCACGCGAGCGACGTCGAACGAGCTGTCGGAGCACACGCGATTGGGGTGAAAATTTCGAATATTGCGTGAGTCAACAACGTCGCGACGACGAAAGTCGTCCACTGGAACACATCAATGTATGTCACAATGTACGTGAAATTTTTACATTTGTTAGAAGGCTGTATTATATGCTTAAGAAAGAAAAACGTGACGGGTAAAATGAAGTTAATGTGTGCACAACACACAACGATAATGCGCGTAGATCTTGTCAAAAATTAATCAAATTTTATTTTAGTGATTAAAGATGTTTTGTACCTATTTTTGAAATATTAGAAATTTAACCAAAATTGTACAGAGTGTTCTTACATATATTCAGAAACTTATAAAAAAATCCTGAGTGGATTCACTGAAGCGATCAAAAGTTATGATGATTTTTATTTACAGCGATTTAACCCGTGATCTTATGGAAAACGTGTGATCACGTCGATTCAAATGGCCAAAACAAATGGAATTAGATTAAATTCAGAATTTGTTTAAAATTTACAAAAGTGTAGTTTATATATAAAGGAAATATTTGATTAAATGATATTTAACAAGTCCTGACTGGTTAAGAAGATATTAAATATAACTCGATGAAATTGGTCATTTCATCCGATATGACGCAAAATTCATTGTGAAAATAGTTGAATTTGAGGTATCGTCTGCTAAAAGTTAATCATTTTGATTCACAAAATTCGAATTCTCGGTAATAAGGCAACAGAAATTCAAAAATACATGTCTACACTGTAGCTATGATCAAATTGTAATATTCCACGCAATTTCTCATACTGAAACTACATAAGAAGTAGATATATTCATCAATATCGAATCATATTCAGCTACTTTTTGCTACGATTGTATGTGCAATATATCCTTAAATAATATTTATAATTTTGCAATAAATATATTTATATTTTGTATATGCGTATGATGCTTTATATATAAGAAAGTATATATCGGTATGAGTTACATTTTTATACATTTTTCTTATTTTTATACATTTTCATATTTTTATACATTATTCATTTTTTATACATTATTCAGTTTTATACATTATTCATTTGATGGTAATAATGGATTAAAGTTAAAGTTGCGTTTATACCTATATATATATAACGAGTATATAGTATGAAGTTGTGTGACACGATGGGTTATATTTTTCTCGGATGTATTGATTTTTATCGTAATCAGTTGAAGCATAGATTGTTATTTTGGATCTCTTATAACACAAAATCTAATGCAACCAAAAACAATTCTCTCATATTAATATGTACATTTATTAATATCTTCTTGTTTTCTTGTTTTATAGCTTTTGAAAGTTTATTGAATAAATAATAGAAGATTACTAACTTAAAAAAAAAATAAATAAATAAATTTTATAAAAAAATAAAAAAAAACATAACTTGATTCAACATAAATATTATCATATTTAAAGGCAAACGATATAATTAAAATACAATATTTTGCTGACATGATCAATGCTACGATAAAAATACGTTAAATAATATATATATTTGAATTAATAATAATATCAATATTTGAGAGCAAATAATCAAAAAGTCTGCAAACATCCATATGGGAAAAATTTGGCAAAAATAAAAAGAGAAAAAAGTTGCTTTTGAAAAACATATTAGATAAAATGCAGTTACTGCATTCGATATTCGCATCTTTAGCGCGACGACGTTACATGTTAAAATGGGAGCAGAGCCATTAAATGGATCGACTGTTGCATCCAATACGAAGCGGTAC
This sequence comes from Polyergus mexicanus, assembly GCF_030449975.1. Taxonomy (NCBI): domain Eukaryota; kingdom Metazoa; phylum Arthropoda; class Insecta; order Hymenoptera; family Formicidae; genus Polyergus; species Polyergus mexicanus. Next base: position 55,639 of record NW_027223332.1, read on the forward strand.
TATTGTTTCGTTTAACTACGTAAATGACACTCTGTAGAAGCACGAATGGTAGCGTTACCGTCTAGCTAGCTGATGCATGCGATTAGCACAACGCTATTATAATGCGACAATCAATTGTCATATTATTTTCTGTTTGCTAAGGAATTCTCGCTATGCTCTGGTTGGGTCGTTTATCATCTATTCTTATTTTAATTCTATATTTAATTGTGTATAATCTATAAAATTTATGGAAATTCGGTATTATAGAACAAAATATATTCGCAGTATCACTAAAAGAAATTCTCCAAATCTCATTATTTTACAAAAATTGTTTTTTTTTATTCTCTCTCTTTTTCCTTTTTCTTTTATATAAAATCTTCTCGGTGCATTAAAACTTTGTTAAAAAAAAGTTTTCTTTTTGCTGTTACTTGTTGGCACTTCTGGATTAAGATGCACGAGTTTAATTTTAACTCTGCAATTGTATAATAATAAGATAAAAATGTTTAATTTGACTGACTTAACAATATAAATCGCAAAATTGCGTGCATTGCTTTAATTGTTTTATATGATCGTTCTCTCGCATATTTCGACTTCCCGAGTAGTTACGCCAACGTGCAACAAAATTATCTCTGTCGTTCTCCGGTTTTGTGTACCAGAAGCGACGCACGAGATTGCAGCGTACATGTAGAGAAAAAATAAAATAGTTCGAGCAACGGGAACGACGCTGGGGTACATTGTGATGACACACGGTGAATATTGATTCTCGAATTTTCATTGCTCTGTTGAAGAGAATCGAGAGAAAAATGCATTCTCGTCAAGCTGCAGCGGCGCATTTGACTTTTATATCGAGCATACTCTTGTTTTTCCTAGCGAATGGATGTACAACATATCCAAAATCATAGGATATATTTAATTTATCTATGAACTTGTTTACGGTTATGGAGGCGATGTCAGTCTCCTGAAAATGTACAAGAGATAGCAATTTTTGCGCATAATACTCAACGTTCCAGCCGATTGTGGAATGACGTTACTCGTTCTCAATTTTTTTAAACGATGTATAAATATTTTTCACTCAAGAGACTCGAGAGAAAATTGTTTATTTTTTTCGCAAATACACCGAAAGCTCACCGCGATTTATAAACACACTCTGTACTATATCATGTACGATATTAGATATGTACAATATATGGTACACATCCACGGAATGTAATGGAAAATCGATAGCATGTCCAACCTGTGTGAAAAACTGTGTATATGTGTGTTTGTATATATAAAATAACCTTTTTAATAATATTTTTAGAGATAGGGATATATGGACACACTCGTCAATATATTTAGTCGAGTCTGTTGAGCAAACAATCGTTGAAGGACAGAGATTGTATCTTAATATGAAGAAAACGATTAATCATGCATATCAATTTTATGCATAATTTTTATTAAGATTACTTGCAAATTATATCTGTGATGCATTAGGAGTATATATAAATGAATAACGAGCAGTTTTGTAATTTTTTATAAGAGAGAGAGAAAGAGAAAAAAAGAAAGAGAAATATCTATAGAATATAATATTCTCAAAGTGTCAAACGATAAAAGCTGGTTATGCAGTCAACATAGATAGCTCGTAAGTTTCTATTAAATGTAAATAAAATGCAGTATTTTATTTCGTTTATAATCAAAATCATGCAACAATTACATTATATGTTACTGCACGCGTAACATACAACACACGTCAATTTTTATTCAAAAAATATTTTTACCGTTGTCATGTTTATGATTCTTGTGTAAGAAGATAATTGTGACACATTGAAAATATTTTTCATATATTCCAACATATCTCTTTACAAGACTGGTTTCATATTTTGATCTACTCCCGCATATATGTATTAGCTCTTATGTCGTTATATCACAATCAAAGTGTATAAAAGTGCGATTAATATGTCCGTGCAGCGGTCATATCGAGATTCATGAGATGTAGGTTCAGATATACCTCTTCAATCTATATACACCATTTTCGAAAACTGGTCTAAGGTCATGCTTGCTTAAATCTACGGCCTTTCTGATATGTTTTACCGATCCAACGCTCGTTTTCTACAGTTTTAGACCGCCGTCACATTTTACAAGCTCCGGTAGTTCATAATACTAGCCTATTAAAGTTCTTATCAGAATCCTATTATGTAGATAATGGCGTCCTTTGTTTATCTAGCCGGTGTAAGGCGATATTTATCGAGAAAGCAGCCGATTATCAACTACCAGCATTTTCGAAGATAAACTGCCTGTTTGAAAATCAGCAGTATATTTTATCTTTTCATATAATTATTATTAATGATAAAATGGAAATCCTGCAAGTAAAAATCAAAATAAATATTGTATTATAAATAGTATACACAATATAAATAGTATTACAATTGTTGGAAAATTTTGTTTATTCACAATCTCTCTGTAGCTTTGTAATGATGATAAAGTTGCATAAGTATAACGACATTGCCATGTCTTTCGTCATCGATATAACCGCCGTACAGATTGCGATTTGCTTTCAAGCACCGTTGGGTCGGGTTATCCGGTGGTTTCAGTGTCACGCCGAGGGCGATCGCGTACGTCAGCGAGAGTTATTAAATAGGTTCGTTCAATTCCCCCCAGGCGATCGAGATTCCCCCTTCTCAGTCTGCTACATCATCGCAGCAACGCTATCATCCCTCGGTGCGCCGTAACATATTCCGTTGATATTTATGGAGTTGCGTTCACCCTCCGCCCTAAAGTGTAAATCCGATTTGATCATTATCCCGTGTTAAGTTCCCACAAGCCCTTGACGATAATCACGTAGCAACACGAGATGTAAAGCGTTTTTCATTTTGCATTAAATGCTTTGAGATGCTAGAATTGTTTCACACATGACACATTACAAGCAAACGTTCTGACGAAAAAATGAAATGTATGAAGGGCTTTTTACTAAGAATAATTTTATTTTTTATTTAAATAAGAAAACATTTAGAAGAAAAGTTTATTCTATATAAAATCTTGATATAAGCAGATTTAGAAGCTTATAATTAGATTTTGATTTTTTACTATCTCATAAAGTATTGTATCAAGTTATTGCAAACTTTTGTAGACGTTGCCTTTACAAAGTTAGAAAATATCTAGCGACTCATAAAGATCTATTCCTCTTCACCGCTGCAAAATGTAATTTTGGGAAAAACTGTGCCCGAGTTTCTTTACTTGAATCTGCGAACTTACATGCTGTATCGTCTTTTATTACCAGATAAAAATTTATCTATTCGAGAAAAAGTAGCATAGTATAATATTATTTTTTTTTTCGCGGGGAATTATATCACATATAAAATATTTTCTAAAAATTATTATTGCAAAAAAAGTATATACACATATGTGCGAATATATAATTAATTTAATAACATAAATATATCTAATTATATTATTTTTATTTTATAAAATTATTCTAAAAATATTTGATATTTTATTTATTAAGTTTAAATTATTCTAGGAAATTAGATATACGGGATGTTATCGTGTAACAAAAATAATGAAAACTACGATTATGTTTACATAAAAGATGTAAAAAAAAAAGAAAAAGAATAAATTTTTTATGTTTTATTTTACATATTTTATGATTTTTATGATTTATTTTCCAAATTTTATGATTTTTATGATTTATTTTACAAATTTTTATTTTCATAAATATACAGTTTCTATTTTTTTTTTATTTTTAGGTCTTTTGTAATATTTTCTGAAATATATAGTAATAAATAGCTATTCGGAAAATATTTATTATTAGAAGAATTTTTTTTATAAAGATTTTTTAATATGAAAAAGAGCATTGTTTTTTCGAGAAAAAAAGATAAAAATGTGTTACAACAAAGCGGCATCTTTCTCGGATGCATTTTATGATTTTTTTATATCAAACGTAAGATAACTCTTGATTCACGTCAACATGTGTTCGCTTTCTTCGAAAATCGATTTTGAGCTGCTTCGGCTTTGAACAGGATACACAGGAAAATTTGAAGGAAACCATGTCACTTGAAGATGCACCATGTTGAGAAGGTACGATGCTAGCTGCCCCAATATCAGCCTGCAGCTATGGGTTACATATTTCATGTCTGGCAAAGAAAGTGGGAGCCTTTTGAAATATTCCATCTAGTAACTGGGCTAGAAAATAAAAGTAAGATCTCCCCGAAGGGAATTGCGAATGTACTGCAAAGAAAGGATACAAGCGTGACATTACAAATCGGGGTGCTCGTCGATCCTGAGAATAAAATGTCAGTAATCAATCAGAAATCGTGAATCATGTTAGTAAGAGCAACACAACATAATCTTAATGTTAACATAATGTTAACTAATAAAAACAAATAATAATATTCAGTAAAATTATTGCTTACACGCAAAAAACCATACATAATATTCTATGCATTATACAAAGATATATGTATACATGTATGAGACTTTTCTATCGTGCAGAGGAATCTTTTAACTAATTTGAAATTAATCTTATAATTAAGGTTAATAAAAATCTTTCTTTTTAAAATCGCTATCTTACTTTTTAATAATTTTGTAAGTTATAAATTGTCTGTATGTATGCGTAATATTTTTTGTTGCAATAAAGTTTCATTTAAAATTAACTGAGTAATATATAATTTGTTATATCCGTTCATATATATTTTTTTTCTAAAATCTCAAATTGCTTAGCGCAGAGAACTTGTCATCAATTGTATATTTTTATATTTACTTCGATTTGACGAGCAACGAGTCTAGTTCAGTCTCATAGTTCATTAAACCGAGTTTCTTGCTCGCTGGTATTTACAACGCGCTGGAACGATGCCGACCGGATACTTGTTGCCGTCCTTTGCCGTCATTCCATATTTCTGCTTCGCCATATTCTTTCTCGCAATTTTTCCCCGCTTACAATGCGATCCAACTTTTTATTCACTCCTCTCTTTCAGCCGCCCTCTCAGCAGTCTTTCTCTCTTCAGCGGCCCTTCCATCCGTCCGTATGATCATGCCATTCCACGGCGATGATCCTCTGCTCACCAGGGCTTATATAGCTTCCACCCCTTTTGCCACCCTCTCACTGGTACATATACACTGACGAAATGTGCTCGCGCACACCTTAAAAGGAACGTGCACACAACACGTTCTGCCACTAAGCGTTATTGCGCCATGGTGTTAACGAATGTCCACACGATTCGATACACCGATTCCGCGTCCATTCGACTGGCAAGATATTGGCAAGCTAGCCTACGGGCTGACAAGTCGCGCTCAATGAATATGTGGCAGGGATAATGGATTATATGAATAAAAAGAAACAAATATCTTTCTGTTTATATGCTTTTTAAATATGAATAATTTTTTTAGAATGTTTGTTTGCATGCGCGAAGTTAAATCCTTTGTTTTTATAAATACGGAATTACAAAAGATAAAATATGTATATGTATATATATATATATATATATATATATATATATATATATTATCTTTCGTAATTCCGTATTTATATATAAATATACATACCCGAAATTGTGTATGTAAAAGGTATATAGCCAAAATTCCAAAAACTTTTTCAAATTTTTGAAATTTTGGAAGAACTTCCAAATTATTCAATTCCATGAAAAATGTTCTATCATTCTGTAAATATTGAGATCTCTTTAATTCCTTTAATATAAAACTATCAAATTTTTATCAATACAGATTTTACCATATATTTGTTGCTTGTATTATCTTTTCTTTTTTCATAAAATTTTAATCCATAATAAATTTCAAAATTTACATGTTTATTTCTTAAGGATTATTTATTGGAAATACATTATACATAAATAGAAAATTTTTAAGACAATATCAGAACATACTATTGTCTCCTTGACATATGGTAGATATTTTTTAGCATTAATAAAGCGGAACTTTATGCGTAGAGCTTCAAAAAAGATATTTTTCTGACGAGAGCTGGTTTCTCCTCGTATATCTTATGATACACTTGTATATATCTCATCTTGACGCTCAACATAACGCCCTTTGCCTTTTCCTTACTGCTTCTTTTCTCTCCTGTAATAAAAAGGCTTTCTAAAATGTTGATATTCGGTGCTTACGCAAATGATAGGAAGTAGCTGCTGTAGTTTGCGTCATTTGATAATAGATTAAGTTAGCTTGTGTAGTGATAGTTGAGAAAAGGGTGCTCAATATCGCAAATATTGAGCTATAAGTTTTTTTTCATTATGTCATCTAATTCAAACTGATAAATTAGTTTCTAGTAATCTTATCTCATAAAAAAAGGAACATTTTTACTTAAAATTGTTAAATAATTAAAGAGGCGTATTTTTTGCAAAATAAGAAACTTAATTTATTGTTCATCTATGATATACTTGCGCATTACTAAATAATATTGTAAAAATAACAATTTATTTTTAAACAAAAATTATATATAAAGCAAACATTATATAAATTTTTAAATATATAAAAAATTGGAATTATTAATTATTAATTAAAGAATAATTTTTAAAAATTAATTAAATAAATAAAATTGATTGAATTCATAAAATTTTAATAAATCTGGTTTTTATATATGTAATTATTCCATATAATGATCAACAAAAATATTTAATGTGATATTCTGTGAAAAGAAATTTTTATTTTTATATAAAGATTTCATTTTCTGTTATTTTAATATCACTAGTTTCAATTCTTTTTTACAACCTTTTTTACAACTTTTTTTTTATAAACAAAACGGCTGAATTTTGAGATAATTACAGATGGTCGGTTTTTTTTATGGACGGTTTCACAATAGCTTCGTAAAGTAGAAGTACAGCAATAACAAGGACAAGTATTTACAAATGATTTCACGGTAGGTCTATACAAGGAGGATGCTCACGAATAACGAGGACAAGTATTTACTCTGGGGAACATTGAAACAAAGAATCTCATAGCGCATTCTTTATTCTCGCGGTTTCCTTAGATACTTGCGCTGAGGATTTACCGTTGCAATAACGTTAACATGGGATTCATCAATTTGTAAAATTTGCTGGAGCTGAAGTTAACGTATAATGGGAATAGAGAGACGTTCTCTTGCAAATTTTAGCAAACATAGAATTAAAAATATTCAGATTTAGATAGAATTAATTTAGATAGAATTAAATTACACAATATGTGCAGATAAAATTAATGGGGAGCAAATATTTAATTTACATAAAAATGACAAAATATAATTTTAATTTATCTGTTATATATTTCAGCTTTGAAAACTTGTATATAATAAATTCGCATAGAATTCAATTTTGTAAATTTGCAGTTTTTTTTTTGTGAAAATGGATCTTTGCTATCAAAATATTGTAGTATTATTATCCTACGTAAATTTAATGCCAATAATATTAAATAAAAACGGATTATACATATACATATATAGAAAGATGCCATCCAAGTCTGATAACACTTCATTTCCAGTCGAAATAACATATACATATATATATAAATTAATTAAAAAAAAATTTTATATATTTGTGAATAAATCTATGATGATTCTATAAACTCTATTATATTAATTAAGTGGGAATACTAGCAGATAAAAGCCAAGGCGCGGATATTGGTGCGCAAATTTATTATTTCCAAACTTTACCAATAAATATGCATTAAGAATGGTAAAAAACGTTTTTTAATCCACCTTCAGCATGGATATAAATATGTATAAAAATAAATCGGAATTTTAAAGTACGACATGTACAACATTTGTTGTCGCAGTCAAATTTTAAATTAAAATTAATAATCCAGAAAAGAAGGCTTACTAATCTGTACAAATTAATAAATAACGTCCAAACGCCATAGTTACGCGCGCACGCGCGTCGATGATTTATAATATAATTAATACAAGAATACAATATAATTTATTATATGTATTATAATATGTAGCGTACGGGTAGAAATATGTTCTCGATGATTAGTAAATTATATGCACAAAAAATAACATTATCCATATATTATGTCAATATGTTCTATGGTTATACATATAATATTTGACCTTTCTTGAACGCAAAAAATTCCTTTGACGTTGAAGAAAGCATGATAATCATGGTAATCATACACTTGAACAATTTTATCCCCCATAAGAACTTTATCTCACAATCAGTCAAACTTCAGACATAATCTATCGTGTTCTCCACTGAAATGTCCTATTAAGCTAGCGTTGAAGTTCTCATTCAACGTTATAATAATATGACATGGGGTTGGCAAGTATCCGGAACTACATTGGCAGCTCATATATAAAGTGTTTGCATTATTTTATTTCCAGGTATCAGATTGAATCTCTACTTTCATATATGAAAAATATGTATATATGCATATGAATATTATATTATTAGGTTGATGAATATTATCAAATTTGTAACAGATCTGCAAAATAGAATTTTGTTTCGTGTCAATATTAAACATTAAATAATAATTAATTTGTTTTGTGTACTAAAGTTGTATTGATTAAACATTTATATACCTGTTATATGCTTTTCTTGTGTCGTTCTACACACACATACACACACACACATACACACACGCGCGCGCGCGAGAAAACAGGGATTTATAAAGAAGCTTTTATATTATTTATCAATAAAGATAACTATTTTTTAATGTTTTTTTAAGGATTTAATATATCAAAAAATACGTATAGCAGAATGATTAAAGGACAGCATGCGCTTTGAAGTGGTGAGATATCGACGAACAGTTTGATGGCTCTAATTCAAAGCAAATCTTTGTTACAAATTACAAAAGAAGAGATTTTCACGTGCAATTTCAGATCATGTGAGATTCGGATCGACTGCTTGAATGATTCAAAAACAGACTTGCCCTCTTTAAGATGTACTCTGTCGCTTTTTGCCTACCGGCGATGAGACTGGCGCTGGGGTTGAATGTGGTTCCATTCATGCTTATTTCAAGCTCATTGTGCGCCTGGTGTATTCAGCCTTTGACTCGCTTCTCGTGTTACCGCTGCAACGACGCTCTACGGAGTATAGGGCCGTATATGTCTCGCGCTGTGTAGAGAATCAGGAAATGCCGGTGTCACATTTTCTTCGATGGTAACAACAAACATACAGCCACGACGAAGGAATAGGAACATTGTGATTCATCAAACTACATCTCGAACTTCTCTTTATGCGTAAAATATGAATTTACACGTGTGAATAGAAATAGCTATGTCGAGCATAAATGGAATTATTCTACACTTTCCTCTTGATCTGTAATTATCTAAATGCTTGATACTTTATTTGGATACATGTCGCTAGTCTAGATTTAATCCTGTTGTTACAGTGAATTATACAGAAAAAATTAAAGGTGATTATGTCTCACGCGAACTATATTTATTTCTATAAAAACTGCAATATTTGTTTAATTTTATATTAATGACAATAACTGACGAAACAATTTTTCTGTTGTATAATAAATTTTTCATTCAATTTTCTACGTCGATACTGATATATCCGACTTTCTTCATTTTTCATGTACCGCAATTAATAATAAAAAAACTTCATTGTTTACATTATTAGGAAGCTAAAGAGACAACGAGAGCGTCTATGTCGGTACGTGTACAACCAGATTTTGACAGCAGAATGTACCCAGTTAAATAGAACATGGCCTGACCCGGATGACCCGCGCTGGAACAGCGGTGAATACGCAGAACTTCTGCCCGACTGGTTCCCGACGAACGCGTCAAATACCTCGGCTTTCGGAAATGCAACGACTTCGTCGACGTTGGGTAATGTAATTGAGATTAAGTTACACATCATGCGATTTGCGTAGAATGTATCATAAGCTATGTAGGAAAGATTTACAAACATAATACTTTCTTTTATGAAAGCGCATGAGCATTTGTCCAAATATGTTAAATTTTTATGCAAATGTTAATATTTGTTAATACTATATCGTTTTATTATAAATATATCATATTATTCATCGATTAACAATTTATATGTTGCTCTCTAATAAAGCTTTACATCTATCAAACAGATGTATCTCTGACACCCGTTTTGCCACCATTCACGCTCTGGCAAACGGTCTTGATTGCAATCTGTCTGGCAATATGCATACTGCTAACTATTGGCGGTAATATCCTCGTCCTTCTGGCATTCATCGTAGACAGAGCCATCAGACAACCAAGTAATTATTTCATCGCGTCATTAGCTGCCACTGATATGCTTATCGGTAAGTTCTACGGTACTTCCGTATTTTATTTTCTTCTCCCCTTAAAGTAAACGTTGCATCATTTTAGATGCAACTCAGCGTCTGAGTTTGAATATATCCTGAGATATATAGATCTAAATCACACGCATAGTTATATACATATATCACGAACGAATAATAATAATTTCCCAAAGGTTGTGTCGAATTTAATATCATTAATAAATATGATAAGTCCGTATAATAAGATCCAGTATAATTTCTTTTATATTGTATTATACATATCTTATGTAACTTTTACGAAAATTATATTGCAGCATTGCTTATCGTAAAAAATAATTTATGTTTCTACAAATATATATTTTTATATTAAATTTTTTCCTGATTTCGTTCATTTCAGTTGCGATACTAAATATGATCGCTATTTACATATGGATAGACTCGCTATGTCAATTTATATTCTTTGATATTGAATACGATGTTCTGGCATCACGATCGTTTGACAGAATTTCTAATGCAAATTCATTAATAATGAGCGGAAGCCCGTATATTCATCACGATGAGAATCATAGAGATGTAATTTCGTTATCGCGAGACCTCTGTTCGGATGCAGAATATGCGCAATCAGATACACACAGCAACAGAAATTAATTATATAGGTAACGACGTAATTGTTGTACAGGCACCGTGTCGATGCCATTCTACACAGTCTACGTGCTAATGGGATATTGGAATCTAGGACCTCTTCTCTGCGATCTATGGCTGTCAGTGGATTATACGGTATGTCTGGTGTCTCAGTACACCGTTCTGTTAATCACAATCGATCGATTCTGCTCGGTAAAGATAGCTGCACAGTATCGCAGCTGGCGGACGAAGCAGCGCGTAATCTGGATGGTAACTATCACCTGGATCATACCGGCGCTACTATTTTTCATCAGCATCTTCGGCTGGGAGCATTTCATCGGTTACAGAGATTTAAACCCGGGCCAATGTGCTGTACAGTTCCTCAAGGATCCGGTGTTCAATACCGCCCTGATAATCGGATATTATTGGACAACGTTGATTGTCTTATTCATTCTTTACGGCGGCATATACAAGACCGCTTACGACATGCAGAAGAAGAGCGAGGCTAAGCAACGCAAGATGCAATCGATGGTTGCGTTGAGTGCCGGCGCAATGTCCGGTATGGCCGGTCGTGCCGCCGGTATAGGTATTTCCAAAACTCAGAGCACCTTGTTGAGCCAGGACAAGCCAAAGATCGGTGTCGCATCGGTGGACGATGGTGCTGCTGGTGCGGACGCGACGACTACGCAAAAAACGGTTACGAAGATCGCCGATGCTGTCGGATGCGCACCGGATGCCGCAAATAAGAATGTCACCGCGAACATCACGGTCATGGAAACTGAAAAATCCGAACGCTCCAGCAGCCCCGCGTTTGATTCTGACGAGGAGAGCACCGTTGGCACCGCTCAGCAGCTCAATACCATTAGAAAACGATCCTCGTTGGCGGGTTTGGTAGCCCAGTCTGGCGCTCTTCAAGTTTTCGCCGCCAACGGACGCCTGAACGGCATCGTGCCAGTCAAGGTCGAGCTGAGTGTGCCAACGGCGAGGAGATTGTTGCCGACGAGTCCTACGCGCGACATGGCGACGCAAAAAGCTCAAACACTGCCCAAGATACAGGAGTTGAATCTCCTGGACACCGACAATCCCGTCGAGCCAGACAAATCCAGCAGCCGTACGCTGACACCCGAACAATCCTTAAAATCGAACGATGCCGATGGCAATCAACAATCGATTCCCTCGGTCGAGGCGACGCCGCCCGCTCAACTTAAACGTGCGTCGATCAATAGCGTTCAACAGAACATCATACCGCCGCCTACGCAGTTCCAAAGTAGCCCGCCCGTGTCGGACAGTCCGACGACGTCCTCGTCAACCGACAGACCCAAATCGTTGATCGTACGCTCCCACGGTCAAGGCACATACGATATCCTCACCGGTCTTGACGGCGGTGATCTGCGATACATGGATGAGAGCTCCATCATTCTGCCTAGTCCTTCTTATGAGAGTCCACCGTCTTCCTTCTCTTGCAGTTTGGCAAACCCATTGTCGACAGCACCTCCATCGCCCATTCTGGGTAGCGCCATGGCAGCCGGCGCGAGCACTAGTTTATTGCAAACTGCTCTCATCAGAGCAACGGCACAGCAAGCCGGTACCAGTCAACTAGCGCAGATCGCGCAAAGCAAACAGCATCATCAACCAACGATGTCGAACGCATCGAGTCAAACGCATCCGCCGCGCGTGTTCATCACACATCAAACCAACGTCGCGTCGCAGACGTCGCCCACTGTCAGCAAGGTACACACGGAAGTCTCTGTCAATGTCGACAAGACGAAGCGTCAACCCGTTACAACGGTGGTCACAACGGCTATAGCTGTGCCGCTGGATTTGTCCAACAGCCCGACGGATCGATTCTCGGATCAGCCTACCAAAGCGAGTAATCCACCACAAAACTCGTCGTCCAGCAGCATAATGCCGACGGCCTCGGCTACAAACAGTCAGGAAACAAAGATCCAGTCTAAAAAGAAGGAAACCACGTCAGACGCGGAGCATAACGGTTCCAGACGGGATTTTGTCAAGTCCATCGGAAAACGATTGAAGGCTAAGACGCAGAAGAAGGATCTCACAATAGGTCGGCAGAAATCACGAACGGAAAACAGGGCGCGTAAGGCCTTTCGTACAATATCCTTCATTTTAGGCGCGTTCGTCGCTTGCTGGACCCCTTATCACATATTAGCGCTGGTGGAGGGATTCTGTGCAAATCCACCATGCACGAACGAGCATCTCTTCATGTTCTCATATTTTCTGTGCTACGCCAATAGTCCCATGAATCCATTTTGCTATGCCTTGGCGAATCAGCAGTTCAAGAAAACCTTCACCAGGATACTGAGAGGTGATCTGCATATGACATAAGGCATCGCGAATCGTTCGAAGATACTCTTGTCTCGATAATGTAGCTAATTGTAGCAACACGGATGCTTTTTGCAGAAAAGATGGCCTTCCATACTTGATATTGAATTATACTCTTACATCTATAAAATTGTGTTGAACTGCGGACAATAATACAATGAGAATAATATGTTAAGACTCGCCGGCAAAGTCGGATGTTACTCGCCTTTTGTACATAATATATCGTTAGCGCGCACAAGCTGATCGAAAATCATATTCCTATGTATTGTATATATGCTGTGTATACATGCGTGAATATATTTGTTAATGTGTGTAATCTGTAATGTACTGAGAATGTGCGCGTAGACATACATGTACAAGTAGTGTGCAAGCAAACTTATATATGTATTATTATAATAAACACATTGCTCTGAATCGAATGCATTCCTAATACTTGCGATGCAAACGGAATAACGATTCGTATGTTAATACCGTAAAGAGAGCTTGCGAAACTTAACGTTACGTAGGAGGCACGTTACATAATTAAAATAATATAATAATGAACTTAAGTAGTAAGTTACAGCCGTATAAACGAACGAAAATATCGTTTATCACGAAAGACGAAGAGTGATGATATTAAGTATATAAAAGACATTACCCGACTATATATTATAAAACGCTATGCCGTTTTGAATAGATAACCGTTATGCAGTAATCGTAGAATCTTATTACGCTACGTTATATATTAATTTTAGTCTCAAATATTGTATTTAACGTATTATTTAGCATGTTATATTTTTTTTTAGGGACAACAAATCAGCTCGAGGTAGCTCGTCTCGTAGAAGAACCGGGCAATTGACGATTTTCTTATGGCTCTCGATCATAGATCGGAATATGCACTGCCTTGAGATGGCCTAATGCGCAGGCTTTTCCTCTTCGAATTTTGTGACACTTGGCACTGTTCATACAAACGAGCTCCCATCGATATCTGATTAATATTTTGTAGCATTAAGTTTGCATCTGTTATGGCACAGAAAATAAAAGTATTTTGTTTTAATGAATATTTAAAATTATTAGAATATTAAAATTATTGGATTATTTAGCTAATATGTTAGCCAATTACGTATTTTCATTTAAATAATTAACATGCTTTATTATGCAACATTTTATAAGTCATTTGTATTATTATTATATATATGTATAAATTATATTTTAATTAAAAAATTTATTACACAGGTATAAAGATTTAGTAGAAATCATTAACAGATTGTGATTATAGCTTGCGGCATTATGAGGTTTGCTTCAATATTGTTTACCTCTAAAAACAATGTTTAAACTTTCTTATTCCAAGCGCATATGTATCTCGCGATTACTGCAAATTGTTAAAAGATGGAAATCGACAAATTATAGCAATTAATTCATATCCATATATCTCGTCATATCTTAATAATATTCACACAAAAAAATTACCTTTTCACATCATTTTCATATTTCAATGTGAATGAATCAAATACAGTCACATGCAAAATTTCGGAAAATCAAAATTATAATTCATTAATTAGTAGAAATGAGATATATAAAAATGTATTGTATATACATATATAATATATATTAAAAGTATATGCTTGTAGTATAAAATGGTATAAAAACGACAAACAGTTGATAAATTAGTCTAAATTTTATACATTGCGTCAGATTCCAAAATTAATTAACAGTTGAGAAAGTAAATGGATAAAACTAATTCACTCATTTTTACATTTAGATTACATTAGAATCTTACATTTTTACAAAAATTGAGTTATTATAGCAAATAAATTATTAATTTCCGTTCTTCATTTTATTTTTATTATTAATTTATTAGTTTGATATCAAAGTGCACTTATCGTTTAATGATCTATATGCAATATTTACTACATCAAATTACTATGACTATTAATCAAACTCTAATATTGAAAATTCTTAAACAAATAAGTTTCAGTAACATTTTCTTCATCTAATTGCTATTTTATCTTCATATCAATGTACATTTTGAAAAAAAAGACAATATATTAAACTGAATATATCACCGATATATCTTAATGATTGCTTTTAATTAATTGTTGCTTAAATAAAAATCTGACAACATGTTAGTCTAAATAAATTAAACTCTAGAGCTATATAAACTCTTGTTACATATGCTAAAGTTGGGCGAATAGGAAAGGTATTTAATAAAGGTTTCACGATTTTAAGCTTGTGTCGATCTTTGTGAGAGATGCACTGTTTCTTTATATTCCTATTTCTACGTTTCGTAAATTTAATGCATCTGAAAATCAATATTGTTTTTAATTGTGTCGATCAATTGGAAGTAATCACAGACGGTTTTTTTATTATATTGTAAACTCTCTCTCTCTCTCTCTCTCTCTCTCTCTCTCTCTCTCTCTCTCTCTCTCTCTCTCTCTCTCTCTCTATTGTATAGTTTTTTATCTTTATACAGGGTGTCCCCAATTTAAATGACAAAACTTCAAGAACGTGTAGGGGATCGAAAAACTAAGACAAGAAGTCCTTTAGAGGTTTGCTCGTTTTTGCTCTATTTTAGAGAAAATCGCAAAAACAGCTGCTGTTGTCAGTTGCTCTCTTAAGTTGATTGGCACCGAATAAACTTTCTGCTTCAAGGTTTCTTACATATGTAAACATTTGATATTATCCTTTACGGTGCCAATCAATTCAAGCAATTAAGAGATCGAATCATAGATGCAGTGTACCAAATATCACAGAACAATATCTAGCTGCAATTAATGAGGTCAATGATAGATGTAATGCTTGCATGGCTGCAAGAGGGCAACATTTTGAACAATGTCTGCATTAAATAGATGATAACATAAATAAAATGTAAATAAATAAGTAAAAAAACGAAAACTTGTTTTGTTTCTTTTTTTGTGATTTTCTCTAAAATGGAGCAAAGACGAGCAAACCTCTAAAGGACTTTTTGTCTTAGCTTTTTGGTCCCCTACACGCTCCTGAAGTTTTGCCATTTAAATTGGGGACACCTTGTATATTGATATATATATACGTATATGCAATATTATTTCGCTCGTAAATTCATTGATATTTCTGCTGCAGCATCTTATTACTAAAAGCGCGTCATGTTCTTCCATAAAAAATACAGAGTGTCCCAAAGCAATGAGATTTTATATTTACATTGCATGTAAATGGTTTGACATTTTGGAACCACTTCGAGAATGTTTTGGCACTTTGGATATCTTCCGAAATTCACTGCCAATAGTGAGAATTATTATGTTTTCTCATTACGCTAAATATATCTATCAGCTATAAATATACATGTATTGAGATCGTCTTAACATCAAAATGACAGATCTATAATCAAAAAGTTTTATTTATCCATAAGAACATTAATAGAGTCTCAATCCAATTTAATTATGCCCCCAACATATAAATTATTTATTCGCGTAAGATATTTTGTGTAAATTAGTGATATATTTACATTATGCTTTTCTAATATTACAAAGCTTTTCAGTATGCTTTTTGCTACACGCGTATATCACTCTTCATTTAATAACAATAGCATAAGATAATACGCAAAAATAATTTCTCGTAAATAAAGATCGTTATGATATTAATCAATATCAGAAAAAATCGTGTCGCGGTACATCTGCTACGTCTTTGTTATTTTAGAGCGCAATTGTTGAACGCTATTGCGATTAGTAATAGAAGAAAGCGTAAAAAATTGTTATGTGTGCGTATGTGCTTTATCAATAAGAGATCATGTTATATCGAAGTATTTCTCTGAACGACAGATTTCGCGATACGATCAATGCGATGATGTAAATGATATTTCGCCATTGAAAGGCTTTAAAGATCAGCTTAACTGAAGGAAACGATACGTCGCAACTATGTAGTAAATTTTTCTGTATGATATGTAATCTATATTTAAATAAATGATAAAAATGCGGGCATAAATAACGGTGCGTTTATTGTACAGAGATAACAGACTTTGTAGAAAAATAAAAAAACTAAGTTAATATAAAAGCGAGCGCTGTATTGTGTGTAGCATGTATATATATATATATATATATATATATATATATATATATATAATATATATACACATAGCGTAATGATGAAGAGACAGTAAAGGCTGTAGTGCTAAAAAGAGAAGGGAAACCGGTAGACGGTGCAATATCTAGCGAAGAAATATAATTAGCTCTAGGCATTAGCACGATTAAAAGAAGCGCAGATAACAAAAATAGCCGTATATATAAAGCCTCTCTATGAAATCGTATAAAAAGCATAATATTGTGTAGATCATCGATATCGCGGAGAAAATATATATTCGCGTATTATATTTCTTTCTCGCAGTCAAGATTTTATTGTAGATTGTTTATTGTGGATGAAACGGATGATCATCAAAATTATGCACAATCGAACGGAAAATGTATGATTCATGTATATTTTATGCTCGATCAATTTCAATTCAATTCCATCGTGGAAAATTCAAATAGTGAATTTTCCATTTGTAAACAACTCATTTAAAATTCGAATAAATCTTGTTAATTTTCATAGCTGTCTCATTTGCCTAAATTATATCGAAATGTGCCTCAGATTTCTTGTGCGTTTGGTGAAAATAATTTTCTTGAAATTAAAAAAACATATTGTAGAATACCAAAATATTAATAGAGAATTTTTTAATATCATTAAACGATAGATTGAGTATTTGGAACATTTATTTCTCAACAATTACAATATCTTGTAATCTACATAATAACGTAAGCACGATATTAATTTGATATAATTATATAATATTATTTCATAAAGAGCTTTTTTAACCAAAAAATAGCGCGAGATCAAATTAAGAATACACTTATTATTAAATCATAGACAATACATGCTTGTTCAATAATCTTGATTTTAAGAATCTTTAAAAGCTAATATTTTAATAAATAACATTTTAATAACATTTAGTTTCTGTTTATTTTATTAGTTTTGCATGGATATGTATAGTTTATAAGTAATATGTTTATAAGTAATGTATGTTGTGCTAATTACGTAAAAATGCTTTATAATAATCTTTTAGAATAATGCGGTATATTCTGATTGTGAATATGTGATCAATATTTAGAGATTTAGCCGCCACGCATGATGTCAAATGTCTATACTGCAAATTGACGATTTTAATTAAAGTACATGCTAAGATAGTAAAAGCTAAGATTGAATGAAATTGTGACATAGATGTTATAAAATAGTAATTGATTTTTATTTGTATTAGATTTATGTGCAAGCCATGCACAAAGATGCAAATAAATATAGTGATACGCATCCTGAAGTATAAATGATAATTATTGAACCTATAAGTAAAAATGACTATGTAATAAAGTGAAACTATGCGATGTAATACTGAGTCTTCTTTCTTGCATCAATTAATTCATCTAAAAATATAATAATATATGAATAAATAATGTAAATATAAACATTTCTAATAATGTGATTATTGCGCGATTAATAATAATAATATAATAATAATTCAAAATGGATATAAAACTAAGATATTAATACAATAACATACTTTAATAAGTACTGTTAATATGTTATCACACATACATTACGCAGTATACCGTGCAAAGAAACACAATATATCATTAATGTTCAAGTTTTATCTGTAGATTAATCTTAATCAGAACATAAAAAGTATGAAGCGATAGAGACAGTAATAAATAGTAATTTTTTATACACGATAATATTCTAAAACTTTAAGCGTAAACAGGAATGATAAAAGTGGTGAGATCTGATTGGAATTGCATCAAGCTGCACATGTAATATACATCTGATTTTCAATAATTTAATAATATTTAAAAGAAAATGTTGATTTAAAAAATTTATTAATTAAATAAACATATTGTTGTAATTATGGCATATATATTTATCGCGACGGAAATGCGTAAGATTTTGTTGACCAGTCATCCGATACCACTATATGGTACATATTCCATTCTTTTTGACATTTAATGCATGTATGAAATTGATTGGGTGTCATATCAAGTTACGGTTGTCAATGCAAAGTTCGTGAAAAGAATTTCAGTTAACAAACAGATTAGTTACAAATTGGAAATAAAACTATAGTGTTGTAAATCAATAAAATAGTCTTCTTTATCTATCTGTATGTATCTTACATTTCTGTAAAAAAATTTTAATATTAAGAGAATGAAACATACATGTACTTGAATTTTTATTCTTAAAATAATTATATCTGATTTAAATACTGCTAAAAGATTATTGTGTAATAATTTTAAATTTATAAAAACTAGTTATATTAAAAGAAAGATTTATTCAACAGATGATAACCCGTTTAGTCAATAATGTAGTTAAAAAATTAATAAATTATATTAAGATATACAAATGTTTTTATATTCATCTCATGCACTATTATGTTTAGATTACAATAATTATAATGTAATAATTTCTTTTATGTTTTCAATAATTAATACGTTCAATCGGTAACGATAATAGAACAAGCTTGCGCCAGAATGTTGGAAGAGAATATTTGATTTTTCCCGGTTTTTTTATAGGCTATTGTTTGCTAATTAGTATATGTCTCGTGTTGGTCTTAAATTCTAATAAATAATTGC
The DNA here is from genome assembly GCF_030449975.1 of Polyergus mexicanus. Classification (NCBI taxonomy): domain Eukaryota; kingdom Metazoa; phylum Arthropoda; class Insecta; order Hymenoptera; family Formicidae; genus Polyergus; species Polyergus mexicanus. The sequence goes on from NW_027223332.1 coordinate 75,339, forward strand.
AAGTTTTATTAAGCATTTTAATCCAATTTAAAATCACGTTAATAATTAATTAGCTAATTAATTTTAATTGATTTTATATTATTGTATTTTTTTAAAGTCATTATATTGTATGATTTACAGAAATTTAGTACAAATATAGAAATAATATCAGGTATGATATTGCAAAATGTTGAAAACTTTACAATAATGATATAATATATATCTAATATTTTATTATTATTGTTTAAAATATTAAAACAGGTTTAATTATCTAGCACATATTATATTAAATTTTATTGTATTAATAACATCCTAACAAAACCATTTACATCCCATTATTAATTACACGCACTTTTCCATAATTTGTTTTAAATATGAAACATTAATTCTCTTCACATCATAACTTAGTTTCGTATTTGTAGCTATGACATTTGTATGTGAAAATTCGTGACTAAAATCAATGGCAAATAATTTAGCTGCACTGGTCTAATCATACCTAGTGCAGGACGTGCTACGTGTACTGAAATGGATGGAAACCACAAGATGAATAGCACGACATTCATAAATGGATCGAATTTAAGTAAAATCCAAATTATAAAAAAAAAAAGATAAAAATATTAGAGATTTCGCATACTTGAAGTAAAAATTTGATTCTATAAAAAAACTTTACAAAAACTTTCTGCCGTAAAATATAGAAAAAATAAAAAACTAGATATTATAATAAGATGGCTATGGTTAAAGTTTATATGAGAAAATAATGTTTCGTAGTAGAGCAAGAGATTATTCATAAAAGATGTAGAATCTGTTCATGATTACATTTAAAAAAAGTAAAAATAGATTTTGCTTTTAATTTGTACAAAGAGTATTTGCTTCACTTTCGTTCTTATGAATCAGTTCGTTGCTGTAAAGTTATACTGTGTATCTAATAAGTAGCTTATTATAAATTATGGCATATAGAGGCACATATACAATGTACTTATATGAAAAATATAAAATAAAATAAGTACTATTTCAGTATCTATTAGTTCTATATCTATGATATAGATTATAGATAAATGTGATATTTATGTAAAACATGTTTACCGTAATTAAAATAACCGATTTGTTAACATAAAATGTCTCTCAATGGTCCGTTTTAAATTGATATTTGCGTGTCCTATATTACTTCTGTTTCGTTCAATTTCAAATTCTGAGCATACGTTTCAATCTTTTATATAACTTAACTAGCGCGTATACAACTTTTTATTATATATATATATATATATATATATATATATATAATACCACTTTTAATATATTTAAACAGAAATGTTACATATGAGAAAAAAAATACTGTGACTCAGCCTGATTTAATCAAAGATAATTTATAAGATATACAGTATGTTTTGTGTGACCGATTTATCCATCACGTTTATCGGTTGTACTTTTGGACAAAAACTATGCAATTTAAAAAGCTCTAATGTGCAATTTATAATTTTATTGAAATAAAATATATAATTTTAAGATATATATAAAATAGAAAAAAATAAATTGAGAATTTTATAAATTTAAAATATATTACGTATACGCAAAATGTGCAATAATCCCTTCATTCGCGTTCTCGCTTCGTTCTCGCTTCACGTTCATATCTCCGAATATGAAAGATAATAAAATTGATCCATTTTTAAATATTTGCTTATCATAATATTTAATACCATTCATTTGATATTAATACTTAAATTTAAAATTTAAATAAGAAATCATCTCTTTCCTATTTTAAATACAACCTAAATCTACTTTATTATATACGAATTGTTTCTTATATATTTCAAATAGCAATAGATTTAAAGTTAAAAAAACAGAAATACACCCACACAAGTAATGCAATTAAAAATGCATTTCTAAATATATTGAAAACTTTATTGTTAGGTTAGCTTTTTTATGTTTTATTCTAGATTTCATTTTCTCTCTGCAACAAAGTAACAGTTATATAAACAGCTTGCAATTTTTCTTTAAAATATTTGTTGATAATGCAACTGATTTATTAAATGCAATATATTGTAAAACATTAAATGGAGATAATACACGGATAAAGTTATCAGTTTTATCAAGAGAAGATATTCTATTTTTAAAATAGTCATAGAATACTATTTGCATAAATATATAATGTACTGGTTTGCAATTGATAAAAAAATACTCTGCAAGACAAATTGATATTGATTGCAGCATATCAAATGCAGATCTCAGAAACTCATTTAAGTTATTATTAATAAATAATTATAAATAATTAAGTTATTATTAATAAATTGCTTAATCATTACTAATGATTATAGTTCTATTAGCTGCTTCTTGGCTCCATTTTACGTATGACATATGATTAGAAAAGATGGAGAGGAGTTTTAAAAATAGATCTCTTAAACGACATTGCATTATTTGGCGCGTAATCTGGTTTGTGCCAGTTAAAATTAAATTAAAACTATGCAGATCAAATGAAGCATCAAAAGTAACGCAACATTTAAGAGATCTAATTTTAAAATCTTGTCTCCATTTTTTCTAATCTTATTCTATGTAGTAAAATGGAGCCAAGAAGCGGCTAATAGAACTATAATCATTAATAATGATTAGGCAATCATATGAACTTTATGAACGGGTAGTTGAAAGATTCTCGATGAGATTTGTATTGTAGACACTTCCACGTACTGAGTCTGGAAGTGTTTCACTTGTTGAAACTCACAGAGAGCTGTAAATATGATAATTATCTCAAAAAGATCATCAACTTTCAACACTCTCTATAGGCTAAACTATAGCTTATAGAGAGTAGTTTTGAGACTTTTATTTAGACTTTTGTTTAGTATCCCACAAACTACAAAATCCTAAAGTTTGGACGAATTGAACCGCGAGCCGTTTTCCATAAGGAGTGTGCGGGATCCTTTAAATGTGTACAAATATATGAAATATGTAAAAATTATTTTATATTATTATAATATATATAAAATTTACATCGTCAAATTATTTCCAATTATTAAATTTGTGTGATTAATTTTACATATTTATAATTATATGTATAATATAATATAATTTATATATATATATATATATATATATATATATATATATATATAATTTTTTACTTTTATTAAAAATATTAATCTATTAAGATTGATTTATATATTCTTCTCTTATTAACTTGCATAACATATTAAACATTTCACTTGAATATTTGACATCAAATTCGATATTAAAACGTAGATACTTTCTCTCTAATAATAGTGCATGTCTAACAGAGAGCAATAAGAAAATCAAATTTAATATATGTGTAATAGTTTGCACGTTATTTCTTGCCGCGTTATACGAATATAGCTAATATATTCAAATCTTTTGAAGTACTTATAGCTTGTTTATAAATCTCCATCGTAAAATTACCTGTTATTCTTTCCAATATCCATATCTTGCCGCATTTTCCCGATTTAATACTCACATATCAACATACAATTAATGATTTAAAAATATTTCTTTATTTACATTTAAGTAAACGGTGATAATTTTATAATAATAGGTTAAGAAATGACACAATTAGCATTATTAATATAATGGTATATATTTATTTATTATGTTATATATTATACAATAATATGATTACATTTAAATATTTTCTATTTTTTATTCAATTTGTTTTGAATCAAAGTTGTAATAGAGAAATAATAATGAATAAATATAATTTGTTAATAAATAAATGCATGCTGTTTAATAATGCTCAAACAAATTATTATTTTTTCTCGAGCATTATATTTTACATTTCAGCGCGAAATATTTGGTTACCAAAGCTTCGAAGTTTATAACGAGCCTTCATGCGCGCTAATGAGAGTAATAATTTTGCATATACATGATACAATATAAAATGCTGATTTGGCAGTTAGAAAGAATGACAAGGAAAAAACGATAAGTATAACAATGTCATTCATTTAAAGTATTATGACAAAGTAATTTTTATTATAAAATATTTGTTAATTATATAAGATTTATTCAAAGTTTATTGCAAAAAAAATGGAATTAGATGTCAAGTAATATTTTTGCAAAATATATAATATATTCTACAATATATATAAATTTATTATATTTTAATATATAAATAATAAGGCATGTGTATAACACTATGCAGTAATAATATGTATGGCTTTCGTGAATTTTCACCATGAAACTCGATTGTGCTAAAATATTATAAAAATATTTTCATAACTAAATTATTGTAATACACTTGGAATTTGCATTATTCGATACTAATTTAAATACTAGAGCTTTATGTTTTTTTATAATAGATAAAATCTTTGCGGTATACTTATATTTAGTGAATAAACTGATAATGCTGACAAGGCTGTTTTCGGGAATGTCTTTTGATATTTTCTCAGAAATACGTGGTTATTAAATAAGGAAAATTATTGTTTTCAAATTACACTTGTTATGTTTTTACGTTAATTATACAAAATATACAGAGACCTCTCTTATTTTCTTTATACTCTTATAACTTGACATTATCTCTAGCTCTTATTTTTTACCATTATAATGAATGATTACTATTATGTGCTATGTAATTAATTTTATCAACATTTGTTAATTAGTTAAATTTAAAATTAGAAGAATTAGAAGATAGATAAGATGACAAAATAAGAATCAAGTTTTACAATTAAAATTAACCAACATTGATTAAATTTGTTATGTAAGAATTAAAATTCAAGTTCTCATTTTTCGACAATAGGCAATAAATAATTAAATAAAAACAAAATAATTAATAAAAATTAATATAAGATATATTTTTGATGCGCGTCAAGACATTTCGGTGAAAAAAAAAGTCAAAAAACGATTGTTGCACAAAAAAAAAGAAAACTTATATGACACAATATTATGGAATATCGGTACAAATAATAATACAGGGATAATTTCCGTCCAGAACGAGTAAAGTCTCGGGAATGCGCGAGGCGCGATTCCTGAAGAGTGATCTACAGCAAGGATTGTGTCAAAACATGACCGACCGCGATCGTAGCTGAACAATATTGCGAATATAATGTTGCCCGTACAATCTAAAGATATTAAGCTCACAATCAGCTAAATTTAAGTTTTTTACATTATTCCCGATATTGATGCGCGAAAAAAAATTAAGTTAATTTTGCAAATAATGTGTAAGTTATTTCATACGTGAATGATCTTGTGAAAGAAATATTGAAATAATTTCTCATAATTTTTGAAAACTACACACAATTAAAAACATTGTACTTTTATAAAATCGGAGTTATTAATTTTTTCTAAATACGATAATGTAAATATATAGATAAATATTTATTTGTTTTGACAAAGAAGCCGTGCATGTGTATAACTAATATGTGTATATATAATATATATAATAAGGCAAATAAAGCATATGTAAAGCACGAAAATGGTAATATTAGGACATCATCTTTAACGAATACATTGTTTTGTAATGCGATTTTAAACTAATACTTGATTCAAATTATAGCTACGTTTTCTTTAAACTTAAGACTCCCGCTCATTGTTCGAGTATTCTTTTTAAACGTTTGTACTTGGCTCTCTGTCATGCTCTGTCGCCACCTGATGGAAGTCGATTTGAAACGACCTGGAAACAAAGCAAAGTGCAAGCAATAGATCAAATGTTTGCAAAAATTATTTTCTCTTAGCTAAGATCTGGAATATTGTTGAATTTGTGCAATTTTTTTACGCAAAATTTGAAAAAATTGCACATTTTTTGCATAATGCAATAATGCATTGTGTATGGTACATCCGTGAATATATTTACATTATTAAAAATTGGATTTTTTAAGTGTGCTGCCCAAAATTTATTATTTTTTCTGTCTAATACCTAAAGTTAACTTTTTATACATATTACATATAATTTTTCAATAAAAAAATGTTTATATATTTTTTGCAGTACTGGAAAAGAATATTTTCCAATAGAATTTTTTTCTATCTATCAATACAACTAAGCCGCGTCGTAAATTGCTATTATTGCAGATGTTTGAAGTCGGGCATGACAAATTGGTGCACAAATTGGTTCACATTTCTTCTTTATTAAACTATTTTTAGCTTAAAAACATTTAATACTTTCCAAGAATTGTTTATGATTTCTGGTCTCTATTAATATCTTTACAATTAAAAAATATATTTTTTATAATATAAAATTTTGGGGATAAATGTTTTTAAAATAATATCGCTAATATTTTTTTTTGTATACATAATATTATAAAAAATTATGATTGTTTAAAGTAGCGAATAAACTATATCGAATCGCCAAATATATTATGCAAATCGTTAAATGGAGAATATTTGTAAATATAAAACGAAAATAAAATGTTGATCGAATGTTATTTGCAATCAAAGTATAATGATAGGTAATTACCCGAACTGCATGCAAGCATATCGGAGCGTGGAAATCCTGTCAATTCTTGCATTTGATGACGTCGCACATTTGTTCGATCCATCACGCAGCAACATTTGCAGATTACTAGATCAAAGTAAACTCGAAACCTGAAACAATTGTTACGCTCTATGACTCATATGGTTGCGTCTATAAACAATTCAAAGTGCATTTCAACAAAGTGTATTTGGATGCAAAGAACTGTGTGTGTAAGATAATGCGATTTGCGCGCTCATACACATGAATCAAATTTCTAATAAATTGAAGATAGTTATATTCTCACTATATTATAATCAAGCGGATTAGCGCTTTTTGAGTTCAAATCGGATAATAATACTCCTGTATTTATATTATATATCTATTTATAAAAAAAATGAATTTAAAAATTAAAAATATTATGAATAACTAGTTTAATCTGTTAATAAACAGAGCACATTTTATTTCCCTATTTTTTTTTCAAGTTTTAAATAATATTATCAAACACTGTTATTTAGAACTCGAGCGTTTATTATGTAGAATTTAATAGATTGTAAGTAAGAATCGTGATAGCAGCAAAGACCAGAAAATAGTGTAATTAATAAGTATAATTACTGCATTTTATTGAACTTATATAATCATTTATTAATCATCTCTAATGTAGATTAACGTTAACGTAGAAATAATTGTATTTTTATAAAAGATTTTTTACATAGTTTTTTATTACTTTTTTTTAAACGTGATTATTAATAAAGATTATTAAATATATTTTTTTAGAAAAGCAATTAATTTATAATTTATACTTTTATTTCAAAGCAATACTAATTATATTGAAACAGTGGGATTATATAATTTTGTACAGAAATTCTCGATAAAGTTTTAAGATGAGGAATTATATTTTTGATATCATTAATCCTGAGTTTCGTCTTCATCCCTTTAAATTGTCAGAGACTGCTTTATACAATCCCAAGAGATGTCCAATTTTTCAAAATATTATGTTTGATTGGATGTTACTAGGATTTACGTAAAAGTTTCATCTATTACACAAGACTCGAATTCAATCAGTTTAATGCGAACGTAAAGTCTCATCAGGTATATACCTTTATCTTCATCACGTCGTGCTGTTAATCTTATTGTGTCGTATCAATTTATTGCAAACTTATTCTTGGTGATATTAATCTCAAACTTTTTTTTTGATTAATTTATGTTTTTAAAATATAATAAATTTTTTTCTGCACTTTTCAAGCTTGTTTCATTCAACTCTGTTACAGAAATATTATATACATATAACAAAATATTTGTATTTATAATACATAAGTCTTGTTTAATTGTCGATATTATATTCATTTCATTCATTAGTTCTACTGCAAAATAAAGATTAGATGTATTTTAATGTGTTCTATAAAACAAATATAAAATTGAAATACATGTGAAACTGTTTTTTTTATATAAAAAAAGTAACAATTGCATTTCTCTTCTTGTTAAGGTTTATGAACATTTTTTATATTATAAGAAACAATGCAATACCTGTTATTCATCCAATAATATATAATTGGATTGACCATAGAGTTGGACATGGCGAGCCAATAAAAGGCTAAATATACATGTTGTACATAACTGCTCTCTGCGAAACGACGATAATGATACACAAAAATAAAGAACCCCTGGTATGGCAGCCAACATACCGCAAATATTGTCACCACAACGATAAACATTTTTACAACCTGTAACAAAAAAAAAAACAAAAAAAAATATTAAAAGAATCTTTTACATAAATACATTTTATCCTTTATTATTATATATTTTTTTAATTGTGAACATTTTGATGAATTTGAGATTGGTTAAATGTTTTTTTTTTTTTTTTTTTTTTTTTTAAGTAATTCCTTTCTTGTTATATATGTATTGGACAAATTATTACTAAGATCTTAATAAAGTTTGGCAAACATTTTTATTGCTGCATTTTGCCGTTACATTTTTATGATTGATACAAACAATGTTTGCAACAAACGTTTATAGTTGTATCTAATTCCGAAACTTATATCAACAATATCCATTGTAACATGCGCTGTTGGGCAATAGTATTAAGGCGTTTGCAAGTTATTAATTCACAACGTAATTAAAAGTTTCATGTAAAACTCAGAAGTAAATAATTGATTTATGTCATTAAAAATACATATTTTTTTTATATTTAAACAGATAATTGAAACAAACTTTTTTAATTTGCATGTATAAATGAAATTGCTAACCGTTTCGTAACAATAATGCTAGTTTATATATAAAAGCGCATTCAAAAATTTTTGGATACTTGAAAAGTGAAAATTTTCTATTTTGTATTTTATTATGATTATTTTATTGTGATTATTTCTAAAATTTTTTGATACATCTTTGTCTTGTTAAAAAGTTCAGGAAACTATAAGAATACAATGTGCAAGAAAATATTTATTTTTAAACTTTACAACATGACAGTCGACAAATTTTTACATCAATACATTATACTTATTGTTAGATGAATATGAAATATTATTTAAAGAGTAATATGAAAAAAATCAATAACATACCTTACGTTTAGATTTCATCGATTCTTTTTGATAATGTGTAAGTTCGCCGATAGATTTTGAGCCCCATAATTTTCGTCCCATACATGCATAACACACAGCCGTCACCGTCATGGGAACCAGATACGTTACAGTGAGGAATAGGAGATTGTAGCTGTAGAATAAATAATTTATATATAACCATAAAGAACCCACACACTGCTATTATATCAAATTTTATTAAAACCATAACTTGTTTCATAAAATATACGTAACTAACAACACAGATTACTCAAGAAAAATGCAGAGAATCTGTTTTTATTAATTGAGATATACTTAAGTGCAATATAACAATAATATGAAGCAAATTAACAATTTTTAATTCTGGATTAGTATTGTAGTATTGTATATTTAGAATTATGCTAGAAAAAATTTAGGTAGAAAATTTAAGCAGCATAATTAATCATATTATCGTTATAATTCAAAACTTCTGCACAAAAATCAAAACAATTCAATTAGTTTTAATAACTAAATAAATTATTTATTAGATAAAAAAAGAGAGAACGATTTATGAAAGACACAATAGTTATTAATCTTAATTAGAGAAAAAGCTATATGTGAAATCAGATAATAAAAAGTAAAAATTGTTTTGCTGATTTGATTTTAATTTATTATTTGCTAATTCCAGAATATATTATGCAAAATTCATTTTATGATATGCAGATAAACAAAATAATTATGCAAAAAAAAAACAAATATTTTTTATTTAATTCAAATATGTTATATAGATACAACAACATGAATGTTCTTTATTCGTTTCAATATATCGTGGATGAAAAGAGTTTTATTAAAAAAGTTTCTGCTGTTTGTATAATCATTCTCGAAGGTAAAGTTATTTGATGCAATTAATTGAGATTAATATCACTTTAATCATTAGTTTTGTCATTATTTGCTCGAAATATTTTGACAATTGTCTGGCATAGACAGTATAATTTCGATCTTGTCTTTGCTATATATATCTACGTACTCTTTTCAAAATTTAAATTTTTTAAAATTAAGTTAATTTAGATTATAAGAAATAAATTTTCTAAAATTAAATTAATTTAGATTATAAGAAATAAAAGCGCATACCAATGAACGAAACAATATATTGATTACTTATTTTATTTCGTCGCGAAGTACGATCGTCGCCACAAACCTGATGCAAAATATTGATTATTTATTATATTTTATCGTGGATAAAAATCATCTCCCAATTTAAAATTCTAAAGAGTTCTAAGGTGGAAATCTTGCGCGGGGATTTTTGCCACTTGCTATAAATAAGCGAGATAATTAGCGCACTCACTCATTTTGTTAGTCAGACATTCGTTTATCACTCATCCATTACTCAATCACTTGTAATTTGTCATTTAACACGGAGTTATTTGTAATTTAATTCAATTCTTTGTAAAATTTAGTAACGATTTATTAAAGGTAATTAAAAATTTAAAATTCAGTGTCGATGCCCGATAAGACTGGCCATTGAGTCCAAACTAAAAGAATTCTAAACAATAAGAGCTTTATTTTCCGATCAAGACCCTTTTCTTTTCTTTATAAAACTTCACGATCTTACAAATGAAATAAATCAACAACATCTCATGGTAAATTAAAACCAATTAAATTTGAAATCAAATATCCCAATTATGAATTAATTAAAAAGAACGATTTTTTATTCGAACGACTCCCGTCGAAAATATTATAAAATCTGTGAATTATTCGGATCAGAGTAAAATAATAATTTTTAAAAAGTACACAAACCAGGTCCGCACCCGAGTAAATTTCTTAAATGATTTGACCCAAAAACCGATCAAACTTTATTAAATCAAAATGTAACATAGCAAATGCTTTCGATTAAAATTTCAATCCCAAAATTTCATTCCAAAGTATACGCAAAAATCATGATCGTTTAATAACTTACATATAAATTACATATAAGAGAAGCATTCTTCTCTCTTTGAGATTACTTAAAACTTGACATAGATAGAAACTGTGCAGAACTTGGATACTAATTTGATACATATATACATACGTATAACCCAGCCACTTCCTTTGTCGAAATGTTTTAAATTATCCTATTATGCGTTAAATCCAGCAGAATTATTATCAAATAAATCTAACTTGAAGACATTTTGTAGATATGTAGGAACAGAGATATTCAGTTTATGCGTAAATTTCAAGTGATGTTCTCGTAAGAGAAGAGTATATTGCACTAACGGTTTTAAGTTCACAAACCATCCAATAAACGAAAATACTTTGAAAATACATATACCTAAAGTTTTATTTATTCTTAGATAATGTATATAAATTATTTTCCTGAATCAAATATAATCAAAATTCACAGAAAGATTCAATTAGAAATTAACATCTTTTTATAAAAAATTTGAGAATAATCATTGTTTTTATAACTTGTAATTAATGATTTTTAAAATTTGGAAACTCGGTAATTAAATCTTTTTAAACCAAATTTTATAAACTTATTAAGAGAAAAGAAGCTATAAGTAATAACGCAAATGATAAAAAATAAATATGTATTCATATATTTGACTGTTACAGATTATAAATTATACATTTCTCTCTCTCTCTCTCTCTCTCTCTCTCTCTCTCTCTCTCTCTCTCTGTGTATTTTTTTAGTCTAAATTCATATTCAGAAAAAAATCTAAATTTTTGTATTATCAAATATTGCATGGATAAAATTTGTATTTCATGTTTACTTTTTCAAAGTAATATGTTCAAAGTAATAAATATAAATAATAGTAATAAATAAAAGTAATATGTTCAAAGTAATAAATTTATACTTGAAGACAAATTTTATTCTATTAAACATTTATATCATTGGATTTCTTTTATAACAATCTTTCTTTTATAATTTATATTGTTTTCAATTCTCCTACATTAGATAGTTATTAAACTATAAAGTATAATTCTATTAAATTTTGAAGTTGAGAGGAACTAATTGTAGAATAATGTTAAATTCTTTTATTAATATACTTGTTTATAACAATTAACAATACTTTGTATTTTTAATATTTTTTTCCGAATAAAAATGAGTTATAGTAAGCAGTAAAGTTTAGTGATTAATAACGCAATATTCTCCAATTGATGCGGACAATGGATCAAATGCAACCTCTCCGTAATTAAGTCGTACTACTATTATCATTCCCCAGCGATATGTTGATAGCAGACATACACCAATCTTTCTACCTTCTTAAGGTAATCGTTGGTTCAATCTCTTTTGCATTTGTAATGGATCGCGCTTGCGGAGTTTACAGAAATTTCTTTCTGCACGCGATTTTATGCGTACGCTTTTCCTATCAAAGAACGTCTAATAATTTCAATTTCTCTCATATATATATATACGCAGCATGTATATCTCAAAGTTTATTACACCGAGATTTGTAATAGGTTCAATGTAAAGAAAATCAATAGAAAAAAACTTATTACTTACCAATATTCTGTCTTACTACGTAAATAATCTCCATCAGGCCATAAGAGATAACACGAAATTCTGATTGTTCCATGAGAATATCTGCAATTGCTATACATTAGTTTCCTTAAACAAATTGAAATAGATATGATTATTGATTGCCGTAATAAGTATATTATCCGGAATCATAAAGAGAAAGAACTCGTTAAATATTTCTACTCTATTATTAAAGTGCATATGCTTTTCGCTTTCGAATATCAATCAATAGGTGAAATCAAGGGTTGAAAGTTTTTTATGTTTCTTTATGCAGAATCGTATTGAAGTCGAGAAGAAGGTTTAACGAGATGGATATAAAACACGAAACAGTGTGAAAGCTATTGGAATGGAGCATTTGCAATGCGACCGTGTAAAGTAGATTTTGGAATTGCTAAAGAATATTTATTAATATTTATTAAATCTTATTTACTACAAAAAAATTCAATAAAATTTAACGATAATAAAGATATCAAGTTTGCTCGCGTATGCGTATTATTGAATTTCCATGAAACACACTAACATTCTAAAACATCACTGCTTGTTTTACACTAAATATAACAATTTGCATGTCTTGATATTTAGCATAATTTGCAATATAATGCGTGCAATTCATTTTCCATTACACAAAGCTGTTCTTAACTCGTTAAAATTCATGAAAGGTTATTTATTAGAAAAGAAAAACATAGCTGACTCTAAAAATGTGCAAACGGCTTTAGAAACATGCGGTCAGCTTTAAAATATAGGATCAGCTTTGGGATTCACATTGAAGCAAATGTAATATATGGTATGTGGCAGTGTGCTTAGGATAAGAAGATTCTTAGAATTAGTTTATTTTGGTTACATATTTTTTCTATTTAAAAATTATATTCTTATGGAAAAACAACATTTTAAAAATTTTTTCTGAAATTTTTTGTATTTTAGAAACTACAACTTTTGTTATTTTTTAATTATAAATAATATACTGTTTAAATTAAAGTAATTAGTAAATAGCAAATATATAAAGGAAAATTATAAGCAAAGAGAAAAATTTAAGGCGAGAAAATAATTGGCTTTTTTATTTACTGAGAGTGATAGAAAACTTGAAACATTTTCTGAGAAATATTTAACGAGTTACACAAGCGGACTATGCATTGAACCAATATACATATAGTCTGCGAATTATTTTAAAATATTTAACGTTAAAATTAAAAAATATTAAGATGTCAAATAATTTTATGTTATCATTATTAAAAATCTCTATCTTTAAATTTTAAATTCATTTACTTTTAATTAACATTATTTTTATTTGGATAATATTTAACTTATTAGTTTATTTTACACATTTTTTTAAATAAAATATAACATGCTTTTATTCTTTTTTATTTTATCATATCTTTATATACTAATAACTTACAACGATAATGATCTATCTTAAACACTTAATGTAAAACGTACAAATATATAAAATAGTGTACAATGCACAAATTTACATATGAAATGGCTTATAAAAATATCAATACGCAGATAACATTACCTAGCAAAATACGTACAAGCCACGGACTAAGCTCTATAATTGATCGTGAGTCGATACATGGAGAAAAGAACTACAGAAGCCAAAGCCACGTTTCGACAATAACGTATTTAAAAGTATTTTTATGTCGTTTTTATAAAATAAAAAATATTTTTAATAAAGCACATTTTCTTGAATATTTCTTTACCGATTTCTAATATAAAAACTCAAATATTACTTTGAAATTGTATATAATTAAATCATAAATAGAAGAACAGATTATGAGCTCTGTTTACACAAATTTATTTAAAGAAAAATGTATATTAATAACGAAACGAAATAAAAAGTTTGATATGACCTATCATGCAAAGAATCAGATTTTGCAGATAACGTAATAAAATAATTTTATGGTTTAATACGAAATACATTTTTCTTTATTTCCTTATAGCGTTCAAGAAAGTTTGTATTTTTTGTTTATAAGAAAATTTATGAATGTTAAAATTTAGTCTCAAAAATTTAACTATAGATAATTTTTCATAGATGTATTTGCTCGAAGTACAAAATAAAAAATATAAAATATAAAAGATATACAATATATATATATATATATATATATATATATATATATATATATATATATATATATACATATATACCAAAAAGTTTAAAATAAAATATTACTTTACATATATTCTCTATCTTCTTTTTTCAAAATTACTCTGTAAATGATTTGGCAACTTTATAGTATGTAATGTATCCTTGTAGACGTGACTGGAATTTCACATTTGCAACATGATGTATTTATTATCACTGAACGCATTTGAAACTGTTAAATACATCTTCAAAGAATATATATTCCATTGATATTATCTGTTATATTTATATACATATAAGGAATGACATGTAAAATGAAAAAAACACAAACACACAGAATTAAAATATATTAGTTAAATAATATCACTATCGTAAAATATGAAAAACATTACATTCTATTACACTTTATACCATCTAAATTCTCAATCTAGAAAAATAAGAATGTATATCATTATAAAAGAGAGAGATAATAAAAAATGCATTACAACTGCATGCTCCGATGTTACTGTAAATAACAGCAAATGGCTTTTGATAATTACACTTGCCTGCGAGATGTCGTAGTGGAATATAAAAGACACGGAATCGCTAATGCAGATGAAATGCTCCAGATTAAAATTAAAGTAATCACCGTTCTCTTGCGAGACATATAATGTTTCAGAGGGTGCATAATGGCCATGTATCTATAACAAACGGCATAACATAGCTATTTAATATTCTCCAGATTCCAACGAATTACTGAGATTTATGGCAATTAATCTGTTGTCATCTCTCACTTGACAAGATTTTCCTATCTTAGAGTTTTGTTGCATAAGAACTGTAAATCTTTTTATTTAGTACTATCAAATATTATTTTTAAAAAATATGGAATATATTATTTTATTTTAAGGTGATATGTAAAAAAGATATTTTTAAATATTAATTATGTAATATTTTTTTGTTATTTTACAAGTACTAAAACAATATAATGGCGCTACGCGTGCGCCGTTTATTTTGTATGTGTGTGTGTGTGTGTGTGTGTGTGTGTGTTAAAATTAAAAAATTTTTTTTTGATATGCATTGCATCTATTGCAAAAATAAATTAAAGTCTAAATTATAAAAAGGAAGATTATAAAAAACATTTTTTTCCAATTTGTAAATTTTATCTGATTTATTAAATATAGAACGTTTTTAATTTTATCAATATTATATTATTTTATAATTAATTACGTGTAATGGTAATTTATTTTTATAAAGCGCGCCAATCTTATCCTAATTTCTTACAACTCATCCATATCGTAGAAATTGTTTGTAGACATTGTTTCTAAACTTTATTTTAACTGATATATTACAAAACATTCTAATATATTATTTACTGAGAACAAGTCGAAAAGGAATCGTCTATCTGAATAATTAAAGGAATTTTTTGCGAATAATTTATTCGCACCTGTTATTTGCGCTTGACTTTCATTATAGCTGTCTTCTTGTTTGTCTTCTTGTTTTTATATTACTTATTAAAGCTTCCCATTTTGTTTTTATATATTTTTATTTCATCAGCACAAAAATGCATTTCCACTCTGACCTTCATCTTTTAATCGCGTAGAAATGCAGCCGTCACTTCATCATTGTACGCCGGAACAATAAGCGACGTGGACAAAATGGCTGCATTGTTTTCCACGCGATTTTTTCGGATATACGCATAGCGAACTACCATTGCGAGTTATTTTGGAAGCGTCGTCGAAATCATAACATTCGACATTAGGCGCCACGAAAACATAGTATTTTATACGCGCGGTAAGAATTAGCAGTCTAAAACAAATTAGTTTAGTTGACAATTCTATATAATATTTTTAATTAATATTATTCTATGATAAAATAACATGCGAAAAAGTTAATTTCTATAATTTTTATTTTTAATTATATAATTGAATTACTTTAGTATTATTTTTGAGTTACATTACAAGAAGAAATGCTGATGCGTCTACCACAAGAGAATAGAGAGTAAGAAGTCAAATAATATTAATTAAGAATTAAGAAATTTTCTATTGTTTGTCACTTTATTGTTTCACGGTAATTAAGTTATATATAATTTTTCTTACATTAAAAGTCATAGTTAACTTTGTCATATTTCTTATATTTAGTTACTATACAAGTCAACTAAACATAACGAAAGATATGCAAGTGTGACACAGTACGAAATTATAAAAGTTACAGAATAGTATCTAATAAATTTTCAATGGATACTCAATCTAATTTTCGGTAGCATGAAACATTTCGACATGCACAAACCGTAACACGTGAGAAGCAAAGCTATGCAGAACTTTGAATTTCGATTTTCCTTTCACTATCAGCATACGAAAGGTATCGTAACACAGAAATGCATTGGGTCTTTGATGCTTCGAGATGTTTAAAATAATTTATTTGTATTCAACTGCGCCCCCCCCCCCTTTCCCCCTGATTATATCGTAGAAGATATTTCTAAAACGGTAAATCCTTTAATATTCAATACGTATTACGGACAAAAGTGTTTTGTATTACAAATAAATTTCATTATGGTATATTATACTATTACTAAAATTAACTACATATATTTTCATATTGAAAAGTATTGATATTTTGCGAATAAGACATAATTTAAAATGTAATAAAATATAAAATATCGTAATATCTTATCGCGGAGACGAATTACTAGCTGTTGACGTTGATTGATCATTAAATCGATTTTATTTTCAATGAACCGTTATTAATTGATTGATCGTTGATGGAAAATTTGTTAACAAAAATTTTTGAAATACAGATGAACTTGTTTATTATAATTATGGATTTGGATTTATTTTCTTTTACGTCATTCTGATATAATACTTATATATAGATCCATATATTGGCATAAAGTTCATTATTTTTTCTACTTGATCAAACATTTATTTTAATATTTCATCTCTTTACTAATGTAAAAAAAAATATTGCTTAGCTTATCTGATTTTAATTGAGTAACTAATATCAAGTTTGTTTCATATTACTAAAGTTTATTTTATTTCAATCAAAGCAATGTTAAAGCCAATAAAACAAACTGTCGGCTGAATTTATTAATCTGCATGTCAGAAAAAGATAATTTAAGTCATCATCCTATCTTTTTAAGTGCCGGCTCTATCGTGTTTTAAGTGATATTTTTTAATACTAAAATACATATTTAACAAATATATACATATATAAGACTATATACATAATATATACATATATAAGAATAAGTTAAAAACCAAATTGAACTCACAACAATTTCTTATTTAAGTAAATGCAAATGTAGTGTGTACACACTTTCTAATATTTCCATTTTTTTTATTTGGACTATTATTTACTATAATAACAGTTAACTTACGCCAATTCTGATCCTCTTAATCAATTAGCGTTCATTATACCCATTCCCTTACCCATTTCTATTCCTGAAAGTTCTGCGCAACTTCTGCTTCAATTTCCACAGCGCGCAATTTATCATTAAATAATTTAACTGTGGAACTTTTCTTTTCGCGTCGTTTTATCAGTTAAATAATTAAACAACTATAGATTACACTGAAATTGAACATGTATGCAATCATTTTCTCTATTAATCGACAAAAGTTTTATTACAAGCTATAATAATTGGTTTTCTGTTTACATTGGAATTAAACATTTATATTATTAATTCAAATTTTTTTATCATTTATAAAATATTAAATAAATTATAATCATTAAAATTCATACATATAACATTATAATTTGTATAAAGTATTGTCTTTTAGTTTTATATTTTATACTAACAAACAAAAATCACTGTAGCATGTTTTTCAATAGTATAGAAAAAAAGAAAAAAGAGAAAAATTATCTTTTGTATATTTGTAATGTTTTTCTTATTTTCATTGCAAATGAATACTATTATATTGAACTGGTAAAACATTTTTATTAATAAGAATTTCCCTGAGATGTTAATTAATTCAATTAACCTGAGAGTAAACGCTATCCATCGTACACCACAGATGTTGATTAATAATGCTAAGTATCGTTATCTAGATATGCATCAACATCGTGTAACCAGAAATGTACATTTGTAACTTAACTGAATATGTAATACATGCAATTCTCAAAAGTCTCGTAATTGAGACTGTTATACACGCATGTGTATTCATAATTAAACTATACTAACTGCAAAAATTTTTTATAATTAGTAATCTGTGTGTGTAAAATACATTAAATAATTTTTTACATATATTGTTTGTATACTTTAATCATCTCTATAATTTAAAGAAAAGCTTATTTAAAATAAGGTTTTTTTATATAACTATGAGACATTTTTATTTTGCATTATTTTATACTTTATAAATTTACTTGCAATATACAAATAAAATATTATAATAAATATTATAAATTTAAAAAAAAAATTGAGATATTCCTATCGCGATTTGAGCATTTCCTTCATGGTTAACAGCGATTTCAACGCAATAGTAGCTTTTCTATCACATGTCACTATTAAAAAGGATCTATGGAAGCCAATGTTTATATGTCTCCATTTTCTCGACGTATTTTACGATTAAGCATAAAGCCGCATATGTCGACGGAAACACTGTTGTTTTATCTCATACAAAAGAAATCAATGAAGAAAAGAAAAATTAAGCCCCACGATCGTAACGTGTGAGAAAACAAGCTCTCTATAAATTTTGAGAGAATAGGGAAATAATTTAAGACTAAAGTAAATATATAGGTACACCTGTACACATATTTTCGTACATGTAAATCATTAATTGCGTTCTATAGATTAGACAACTGTGACAAACAATATTATTATATAAGAAAAAATAGATCACACACACACACACATAATCGTAAAAAATTGTGTCCAATCTGGACTTTGTAAATCAAGCGACGCGGTAGCATCGCGATGCCAAGTATATAAAAAATATAAATAAATCTTACATTCCTATGACTAATCATTAATTGAATAGTTTTTTGCGATAATCTTTAAAGTAAATATTTTTTAAATATAATTACAAAAATGACATCAAATAGAATCTCAAATAAAGTAAGTTATTTGTTCTTGGAAATAAAGGAATTAAAACGAATAAATAAAGTTTCCGTAAATTAAGGCTTTTTATATGAAAATGTATTAATATTCTCAGATATTATCCATATCTGATGACATTAGATTCCGTATCGGAAATAATATGATATGGGAAGAGACATATGTATGAAAAGATTTCCTGATAAAAATTTACCTGTCAAATGAAATTACGACGAGGGTAAAAACACTGGAACTGACAGTCACGTGTGCTACGAAGTTGTTGATAGTGCAATATACCACTCCGAAGGGCCAATTAGAGTTGAGGAGGAAGATAAAGTTGAAGGCGCAGTTGAGCAATGACATCATAAGATCCGCCACGGAAAGATTCACCAAGAAGTAATTAGTGACG
The DNA here is from genome assembly GCF_030449975.1 of Polyergus mexicanus. Classification (NCBI taxonomy): domain Eukaryota; kingdom Metazoa; phylum Arthropoda; class Insecta; order Hymenoptera; family Formicidae; genus Polyergus; species Polyergus mexicanus. The sequence continues at coordinate 95,227 of NW_027223332.1, forward strand.
GTACGCATTCGCTGATGGGCTGCAATAAGAAGTAAAAAAAAAGATATATCTATAAATAAAATTTTTTTATCATACTATATCCGCGAATGTATGAAAGCGCTTTAACACTTTTCCACTTTTAACTTTTTTATTTTTATTTTCTCCTTGCAAATTACGAATTTTCCATAAAAGTATTACCATGATCTTTCCGCGCTCGTTTTACGTAGCGTGCCTTCGGCCGATATTAAAATTCTGAATATCTTTGCCGCAAGAAAACCATTCGCTTGGATGTTTTAAAAAATAATATATTTATAGTTGATATCTTTGTTATTTTGCTTGCAGGACTTATAATGCTATGATGACAATTTAATAAAAGAATAGCAGATAAATATTGGGAGCAAATTAAATTATTTTATTATAAAAAAATTAAAGATGTCTTTCGTTAGCAAGATACACTACGGCAAATATTTCTGCTTAATTGTCAAAAGAATGTCAAGTATCACGTTTCTTTTATCTTATTTAATATAAAATGTGTAGTGTAATATGATTGTGTTACTATACACATAATAATATATCACGTGCTAGATTTCGAATGTTACGTTGCATCTCGTTCGCTTAAAATTTAGAATATGAGTAGTTATTTTGAAACTCAAAGAAAATTGTTATTGTTTTGTACTTATCGTATTTACGCATCGGCAATACCTTGGTATATATATATATATATATATATATATATATATTAGTAAATAACATATAAAGGTATCTACAGTACATAGTATATCTATCAAGAAAAGACTAGATGAAATGCTTGACACTAGTTTTTTAGGAATAATTAATATCTTTTCCGAAAGAGCTAATAAGCTAAAAATTTTGTCTTAAGTTTAAAAAGTTAAGAAAACATATATTTTTCATTAAAAAAATACTGTAATGTACATTAAAAAAAATGAGATACAAAATTTACAGAATGTTTCTGCAATACTAAAAATATATATTTATACTATATATTTTATAAAAAATATTGTTTATCAAAAATAAATAAATTGAAATTAATTATATAGAGAAATGTATATAATTATATATATAATTTATCACATTGTGCGTGCGTACGTGCGCGTGTGCGTGCGTAGGTGTGTGTGTGTGTGTGTACCCACAATCTTATATAAGATTTATATATAGCCATCAAAGTGCTTTCTTTATGTGAATAGAGTGATGTATTTAACGTACGTAAAAATTTATTCCGTTTTTCGCTCTATTTATTTTTATCGAATGTCTATTTCATATATCGAGAAAAAACTGTTTTCAACGTAGAATAAATACAATATTTAGTTTGGTTATATTGAATATTTCACGATATTCTCTATATGTATGATAATACAAAATGTTATGAGAGAGAGAAAATGTTAATATTAATTTTAAGAAATAATTTAAACCGTTATCACGTTTGCGCAATTTATTTTCTTACCAAGTACGATCCACATTACGATGATATTGCCACTGGTTGCAACCAACAGTATTACTGCGAATATCAGCGACCAGAAGAGCTTCTGCCACCATGGTAGATCAAATGGCCGTTCTTGATTGATGAGAATACAATCCAAAAACGCCTCTCGAAGAATGTTAGGTCGAGTTGATCTGTTCAATGCTTCCTCGAAAAAATAATGGAACTCGCTACGATTAACTTTTAAAAGCAAAGTAATATTAAGTTCCAGGATCCATTCACTGCAATTGTATACACGTTCCAGAGTCATGTTATTCATATTTGTCGTCATTGATGATTATTATGTGAATAGTGTGTCTTGAAGAATTTTATTATATCACTCTGTTGGAACTTCTTTCGAATAGCATCGAATTGATTTTATCAATTATTACCGACGTTACGTGCAATGAACTGGTATGTGTTTGATCTTTGACCATCATTACAGTGGTTTAACATCATTTGTTATCAGGGAAACATGCACGGCTTTATACGACTAAATATTTACGATACTTAATGCTATTGACATTAATAGTTTTGCAATATATAAAGTTCGTTAAAATTACCAAGCATATATTTTATTCACATCATTTCTCTCGATTTATCTTTTACTATCAAATATTCTTTTAAACTTATTATCCCCGCCTAGGAATATAATAATGTCTTCAAAAACGGAATAAACGCTGTACGTAATAATCATATTTTATATCGCTTTATTTCAGAGAAACTTCGGATAACTAGCTTATGAAGCCAACTGTTGAAAATATGAAAATCTATTTCATATAAATCGAAGCTGACAGATTGTTTTAACTGTGCATAAATTTTACAATTGTGTCAATAAAAATGTAAAATTGTTTAAGAATTTTTTTATCCAGATAAAAATTTCACACTTTTTTCACTCTTTTTTAATTTCACCGATTTAATTATACCGGATCAATTATTATATTATTTATATAATGTAGTGTTTTATTCCATATTTTATAGATATTTGACATTTATTGTTAAATTTTTAGATAAATACAACATCAGTGTTAAACTTTGAAACACTCTTCACAAAACATGTATTATATGGTTACGGACTCTACAACTTCTCCGTAAGATTTTTAAAAAAAAATTAAACTGTCTTCACATTTATTGTACATTTTAACGCAGTATTATTAACCGTTGCATTTCTCTCTCTCTCTCTCTCTCTCTCTCTCTCTCTCTCTCTCTCTCTCTCTCTGTCTCTCTTTGTAATCGATCGATAGAATCCGTAAATTATTGACGATATAATTGTTTCAAAGCTGTTGTCACTGATGATAATAAACAACGAAATTCATCATGTTGCATTCGAGTTTTTGATGATACATATCCGTACGTTTGTCGAATATTAATCGTTTTTTGTTGATCAATCCCCATCATTTGTTGGCTCGCGATTTATTAGTCAAGCTATCAACTATCATAATACCATCGATATTATTGTTAGAAGATCGTCGAAAATATTTGCGTGCGGGTGCGTGGATGTCACGATCTACATCGCTCCTCAAATAAATCAAATTTAAAAAAAAATCAGAAAGACACAACCGGTGAAGGTACCGTACCGAAGAACCCAATCGGCGAAACTGAATGCCTCAAAAGCGTGTTCATTCAGAGATGCGTGCGCATCATGCGCACCCTCGCACCCCTTTCCTTCGTCACCTACCCGGTCGAGACTTTCTACTTAGACACAAGTGTCAACTGATGGGAAGATTCGCGAGTATCTGTGTCGATTCGAGTCAGATATTAGCACGTTTGTCGATTTATGATAGCTGTTCTTCAGGATAAAAGCTGAGAGATTCACGCCACATGCAGTGAGATATTTTTCAGACTCAACAAATGTTTTGCATGCAGAAATGCATCAAAAGAAATCTAAGATCTTCTATAAGATTTAATGTAAATTCTGATCTCGAATTGTTAAAAGCTACTACGTTTTATTGTTATTTAAATTATTTTTTAATTTGTTTTATATTATTTTTTTCATATAAAAGCTATATTCTAAATTTTTTATTTTAAAAAATTACTCACAATTAAGCGCGCGCGCGCGCTATAAAAATGTTTTATAATATATATATATATATATATATATATATATTCAATAATATTTTATGTTTTACAAAGAGAATTATACATTTATAAATATGCATATTATTGTGTAATTTTGCATTCACATATACACGCGAGCATACGTGCGTGTGTGTGTGTAAATATACATGTATACATACATGTATAAACATACATACATACGCACTAATTTTCTCTTTGGTTTTAAGAAATTATATGTAAATCTATCACACATATGTAAATTATACATCGATTTATATATTACAATATTACATCGAGAGAGAGAAAGAGTTTTTATTAATATAAAATCTTTTTAATACGCAAAAATTGATAAACTTAAGTATGTGATCCCATCCAAAAATAAAATAATGTTACGCGTAAAATATTTTTCCGCCCCTATTCCGCCTAAAAAGAATTCGCGTCAAACATCCGTGCGTGTTAAACATTCAAGAAGCCATTTCTAGAAAATACACGAACATTTGTCTTGCCAACAAAGTTTCTTGTTGAAGCATAAATTGAGGTAGTAAAGAATATATTTTCTCGCTTGGATAAAGATAACGAATACATAAGCTATCGTGCAAAAAATGCGTGAAAAAAAGTTGTTGCACAGTAAGTTATATCATTTTGCCAAAAAGCTTGGCTTTTGCTATTTGATACAGTTCATAACAGAATTTTTCACGATCTTTTTATAGAACTATATTTCGTGACGTTGATAGAACTTTATCTCCCGCATTTGTTTCATACAGGAACGATCTTCGCGCTGACAATTTATCGTGGAAAATGTCACTTTACTCATCTGGGTGAATAAAGATGATAGTAATCGCAATCATATTTCATCGAAAACGATCAAATTGTAGAATTATACCTACGCTTGTTATAGCGTATAATAGCAGAACCCGCGTCTCTCTAACTGCGTCATACAAGTTTGCAACGTCAGCTATACGATTATATTCATATTTAACTTATCTCTTAAAGGATAAAGTAATAAAAACCGTTATTGCGAAATAATAAAAACTTATCGCATACTGGTTGCAACTAGCTATAACAACATACTATTACATACTATCCATATTATTATAGTAAATATTTTTTCATACATCTAAAAATTATTAGAAATGCTTTGCAAATAAGCTAATATACTTTTAAGTTTTTTAAATTTATAAACTTATGATATTGTATATATTTAATGATATATTTTTTAATTAATTCAATTATATTTTTAAATATTTTACTGTATAGTATTTTTATAGCTTATTTAAGATAAGCTATTGTGATAAACCTATTATGTAAGAAAAATGCATTTGTATGATAATTCGTATATAATTAAATGTCGTTTATAATTAAAATTCTTGAAAACATGGAAATGATATTCTTTAAAATTCCAATTAACCATAATTGTAAATATTAAAGACAGTATTGTGTTGAGCTTATTGCATTTATATAAAGCTAAAAGTTTGCAGTTTTAGATGAGTAAAAAAAGAGATTCTTGTCGTTTCACAATGTTCATATCCAGACGTTTCAACTCAAATGAAAGTATGAAAACGTATTCTTTTCGCGTACGACTGACTTAAAGTATCTTATCACAAAGATACAAAGATTTTCGACAAACTTTTCTAGATATCTTGAGAAAACTGACTCGCGCGAATAATATTGACTATTTGTTCAAATCTGGAAAAGTAATCAATACTTCTAACAATAAAAGTATTGACAATGAATGGAAATACGCTATCAATCTTTCAAATTAAACGGAAAGATAAATAAATTCAATCGTTTGCTTTCACAGCTTGGGAGACATCATTAAAGTTTTAATCGTTAAATCTCAAGTTACTCTTTTCTTTTCTTTTCTTCTCTTAAAAAGAATTATTACTTAGATGTCGTGCGTTAGAGATTATATCACGTTGTCAATTGATCATAATACTCGAGTCAGAGGTTGTCCATATCCTAGGGCCGAAAATGAAAAGATAGATGTTGTCCGTGATATTTTAAGCCAATAAAATCCGTATATGAAATATTTTCATTAAATTATATATCGTTGTATTTGTTTCAAACAGTCCTACAACTTTTATTGTGTCGAAACATCAATATTGTTTAAAGAAAAAGTATGCATACCTCTCCGTTTGTTAACACAGATAGCTTTTATGAGCAATTATTATGCTCACAATAGAGTTCAGTTTGAACCATTTAAATGGATATATATTTCTTATAATCTGTCTCTTTTAGTTTAAAAGATAAAAGGCTGTGGTCACTTTTGGTGAAACATCCTGTATATATACAGAATGTCCCACCAAATGTACATATATATATATATATATATATATATATATATATATATATATATATATATATATATATTATATGATTTATGTAGATGTAGAGCACCGAAAGAGAACGCGCAGAGCGCAAAGATTGATTGTAAATTTCTGCGATTCTTCTTGTCCATTGTTAAAATCTAATTTTAGGACAACACGGTCTATTGAGAATTTAAAATTAAAATAAAAAGAAAATCGGATTAGTTGCCTTGGCTTTTTTATACTGGAAAATTATTTATTAATAGATATAATAATATACAATATATAATATACATATAATAAATTTCAATATAAAATAAATATTAAAATTTTATTTTTTAATTATTTATATACTGTTAATTAAAAACAGAATTTTAATTTCATGGATAATTTATTACACTAAAATTTTAATTTTAATTTTAGATATTAATTTCTACAAAATTATATAACTGATTCTTAGCTAAAAGAATATAAATTTTATATAGGTTCTATTTTTTTTAGTAAAAAACATTACCAGTCTAAATTGGTAAAATAAATAATCGTGAATATGTGAGTGAAATTATTGAAAACTTACATTGATACGATTAATTGTCAATAAAATCAAAATTTAATCATCTTTAAATCTGTTTTTATTATAACTTGTAGAATGTAAAAACGAACTTCTTCACAATACATACTTCACAATATTCTAAAATTACTTATATAGATCTTGTAATTTTTAATAATTTAAAATTATACATGTTATTTTGCAATTATTATCGTTATGTTTATTATTGCTAAATATTTTTTAGAGGAAGAAGTCCGGAAATGCCAACTAGCGCAATAATTTCAAAATATTGACGCTTTGATAACTTTTAAATGATAAGCTGTTAAAGTTGGAGAATTGGGATGTTGAAAGTTTACTTAGGTATACCTATAATATATTTTAACTTTTACCATTTTTATACTCATATAAACTATTTTTCTTTAAATTGAAAACTATGATATCTGTCAATGATATGTTAATACATATTTACTGGCTTAGAATATAATATTGATCTCATCCTGATCTCCTATCTTATCCAACTGTGAATAAAATAGTTTGCAAACGTTTTCGCGAAAGAGAAAGTATTATTGACATATTAATATTAAGATTATAAATACCAATGATTTTGCATAATTTTTCCGTAAATAATTATATCATTTTCTATTTATTTACTTTATAATGTAATAAAAATGTATTATTATGATGGAAACAATGATTAGATATATTATTAGAAATCTCTGATTTCCCAGACAATACAAAAGTGCTAAAAGACATTTTAAGAATGTTAATGTTTAAAGTTCGATAAAGTGTCTGTAGTCATTTTTGAACGTCTTTTAAGGATATGTGTTGTTTGGGTAGTATTTTTACTTTAGTTTAATTTGAACAACTTACATTAATATTATATCTGCACATTCAGTCTTGCTGTTAAAAAATTAACGATGTTATGCTCTTTCCAGATCGGAGAATGATCCTACTTGTGGCTCATTCCCGAGCGTAAGCGGGCAAAAATCATATTGAAGTTAGTCGAATGAATCACAAATAGGATCATCTTCCGGTCTAGAAAGAGGGTTAGATGATTATCTCTTCTCTCGCGAGATGACACGCGTGTTGCGTGTGTATGGTAACGCCACCCGGTGGTATTTTAATAAATTAAGTGACAGGATGTTGAGTAGATGTGCCGTTGCCCGTGTTTGGTGATATCGACGAGCTTCGGGATCAATTAAGAATCATCGGAACATATATCTTCAGAATAATAATCTTTGATAATAACTACGTCAAGATGTCAGAAGAGGTTTCCGTGAAGCCTCCCTATGAGGTGATCAATTCAGCGACTCTGCCAAATTTGAATATCCAACAACTGACAATGTTTAAACAACAATTGGACAAGGAGCTCGAAGTGTTTCAGGATTCTTTGCATACTTTAAAGATCGCACAAAGCAGATTTCAAGAATCGGGTGCTTGTCTCGAAAAAATTACGTTGGCCGCCGAAGGTGAGTCATATAAATTCCACTTTTTAAAGTGCACATAGCTTTACGATAGTTTTTGGTTAAGACTCCCTGATGAGGTTAGGAAATGTGATTACTAGATGCTTATACTTATAAAACATACTTTATAAAAACAAAGTAGTGTTGAGAAAATGATACGATACGATTGAAAATTCCTTCGCATTGATATATAATTTAATTTCTATATAAAAAAGAATCTTATACTTTCTTTAACTATTTGGTTTTTTTATTGCCTGCAAATATATTCTTGTTTTAACGCATGCATAAGTTTGTGTGAATTTCTATTTAAGATGTAAGCGTTATAATTTTTGAGCACAAAAATGATAATTGTATATGATTCGTTATACATGGTGTATTTACAGGTAACGAAATATTAGTACCTTTGACAGGCTCTATGTATGTGACTGGAAAACTAGCGGAAGCAAATAATGTGATTGTAGACGTTGGTACTGGTTATTATGCAAAAAAGAGTGTTGATGATGCAAAGGACTACTTTAAAAGAAAAGTTGATTATGTAACGGAACAAATGGAAAAGATCCAGCAGGTTGGAATTGAAAGAACCAAATTGAGAGAAGCAACAATGGATATAATAGATGCAAAGATTCAACCTCATTGGGAGAAAGATCGTGGATTAGGATTTAGAAAGTGATAATTTTAAATGGACGATTTTATTTTATATACATTTCATCATAAATAATTCGTTATTATTTGCATCTATTTGGAAATCTTTGTTGAATCCAATTGCTTTGAGATATTACATATGAATGCAACTAATTCCGTGTACAATAGTAATAAGATGGTTTTATTTAGCGCAATCAAGGCGTATTTATTTTGTGATATCATCCTGTCATATTTCGTTTATTTGATTTCATCTATTTAATAAATCAATACAATGAATTTTTTTACAGAAATATGTGTTAATATATTTATTGTTGTTATGTATTTACAGAAAAATATGTGATACGTATTTACTTGTTTAAGTAAATTAGAATATATTCTTTATTAAATAGATTTTTTTTATAACTAATAATTGTGCTTTTATATATGATCAAGATAGATTAGTAATGTATTTAAAAAACTATTAATTGCTAAATAACAAATTTTTTGTGTTGAGAATAAGGGAGATATACTTATATACTAAAGGAGATTCAGGTTATTATTGAAAATCAATATAACGAAGATGAATTATTTATTCATATTTCATTGAAATAAAATGTCATTTATAAACAATAACAGTGTTTATCTATAAACATGACAGGACATATTGTTTGGCTACAATGTTAGAGAAGGTATCAAAATCATCATCAGAGAATAGAAAAGAGGCAGTACAATGTCTTTTCGAATAATCGTTGATAGTTTGGCGCAATACTTTGTTGGTCTATTACATAATAACATGACGTTATTTATTGGATTACAAATTCGCTCATAGGGCAGATGCAGATCGCATACATATAGATAATTCACTAAATTTTTATATCCTATTTACACGAATAACATACGCTCTCGGTATTTATTTCAACAAAAGATTTCTCTTCTCAGATTTTATTCCAGTTAATAATTTCAAAATTTTACAAACAATTTTTTTACTCCCTCCATCTCGATACAATCATGCGCGTAAAACGTATTGCAGAATTATTGATGTTATCTTAGGCAGCATACCAATAGTGTAGTTATGACAGTGATGTAAAAGTATTCTACGGGTCTCTTGGCTGCATTACCTGCAACGAAAAAAATATAATATATAAATAAATTAAAAGATTAAAATTAATCTTTTCTTTTAGAATAAGAGAGATAAAAGCTGAAAAATATTTATATCGTGTATATATATTTAGGAAAATATATATTGAACTTTTATGGATCAATATAAGTGAAAGAGATATATAAATTCTTCCATATTTTTTTTTAATTTACTAATATATTTACTAGAGTACATAAAATAATGAAAAGGTTAACCATACACCCACCAGTGTAGGAAGATTCTCGTGTTCCTAGTACAGAAGCCAATCTCGGACGTTCTTCTTTCAAAAATATATCAGCCTTTTTTTGATACAGATGAAAGACATTAGCGTGACAAATGATGTGTAATTTGCTGTTGCTGAAATTCTCTTGCATTGTTTCGAAATCCAATCCAGCAATCGTCATTTGTTGTTGATTGTCGCCAACTTTGTTTGTGATGTTCATGATAAAACTTGAATTTACCTGTAATAAAAAATATATTATATTTTACCATTAGATATAATTTTAAAGATTTGTCTGCTTTCTCTTTATACCCTAGCTTTTTTAATTCCGATTTTGTAAATAAATGTAAACGCATATAATATAGATTTTATATTATTCTTTATGCATAAAATCTTTTTTGTCAAATAACGCATAAGATACTATAAATATAAAAGTTATATATGTAATTGATTTCCATTTACTCGTTAATTATCAGCTCGACAATAGGATGCACTACTTGTAACTTTCTTTTTCCGAGCATAATAGACGTGTCAAGAGGTCATAATATATGATTTAAGAGTCTTTGAAATTAATTAGCTTTATGCGATATGCTCGTTTTACGACATAGTTACTGTGCAGTTAAGCTGCTTATTTATTGCAATTAAAAATTAAGAGTTATATATATTTCTAGAGAGACTGTCTCTCGTAAATAGCCCAATTTTATCATTATGTTATATAGAATTAAATCGTCTGATAGAGAATAACGCTATTTCAATTTTTCAAACGCTCATAGTTTTGCTAATTAGTCATTAAGATGAACGGTCTTTTAAAAAATTAACCGGGAAAACGCGAATAATAGATTAGGATAAGTAGGCATCTGGACATATCTCGACAATGATTAAAACTTGCGGAAGAACAGAATGGGGCGATGACGAGATATCACAGTTCATTCGTAACTGCTTCATGCCATTCGATAACGCGTCTCTTTTAGCAGCTGTAAAGGATTTGATTTGCGATGCATACGGCTATAACGATGTTTATCGGATTCTTAAAATACTCGTAAAGTGTCTTATTGTTAGATTACTGGCTTGCTATACCAAAGCTCCGGATTAAATGAAGTTTATCTAGTGCATATCGACATTGACTAGAAAATGATCCGCGAGAACAAAAAGATTCTTTATATTGTATTATTTCCTGTATTGTCTCGTGTATATTTACACGTGTAACGAAGAGCGTCTCGCAGATGAATGTGATTTTATCAATTTTCTCAGTCCTCTCAATAACGTCTATATAACTCCATCATAAATTGATGTCGCGTTTCCTGTTGTTTCCGTGAAACACGATTTCCGCGCATCCCTTTCGTGCGTCTCTCAGGCTATATTCACGCACGAGAACACGTGCTGTTTCGGCCTCTGAGGCCTCTAGGCTGACACAAGCTGGGCTCGTCGTGAAGATCGTCCGCGACGTTACACTTAACGCTTAATGCAGTCGATCACGTATAAGCAATTTTCTTTAATGGGAAGATAGAATCCTCCCAGTGCTTTCCGAGAGCGATTAAATTTTTATATGCACGCGAAGTGAAATAAGAAAGAAAAAGGAAAAGAAACTGTTGAACTTCTAAGCCATTGGCATTTTAATAATAGATAGATATATCTTAATGGCGTTATAATTTATATGCATTATTTTTTGGAGAAAAAAAAAGTTGCTTAAGCAGATCCTCTTTTACATATACTGATACTGATAGCAAATACAAATAGAGAAAATAATTAAGAGATTCTCTTTCCTTAGAAAATTATTAATATATTTTAAAAGTAAAGCTCTCTCTTGCTTTTCTTGGTAAATCGATACCCATAGCCTTTGAATGTGGTTTGGATAGCCGCTGTAAAGTGAGAAATTAAATTAGCGTTAATATATAAATAAAGAAGCCTATATTATCTCTTTGCTAAAATATACATGATAGATTAATATTACGAGACATTCTGTGTGCACATAATATTATGGGATATAATATAAAGAAAAGGTTATATCTCGGCGTCAAGAGTAGGGATCTACTCTTTGATAGGAAAAACAAAAAGAATGTCGACATAGGATTTTTATAAAAAATATATAACGAAAATATAGATTTGTTCGACGATGCTTATTATTCAACAGTAATTAAAAATGTATGGAAAACAATTGATAAAATATTTAAATTAGTAGAATGTTTTATTCTTTAGCGATACCACTCGTAACAATCGTGTATGTACATTATATATTTGTAAAAATTTAGTTTCTTTCTTCTCATTATTATACAGTATGTTTTCATAAAAAACAACTGAACGGAAAATTGGAATCTTCTAGATGGACATTCGCAGAGAGTTTCAGACAACAGAGCAATCTTAATATAAGATATGTTTATACGCCAAACAGGAATGTATAAAAATATGTAATAGCTATTAAGGGTGTTTCGCGTTAAAACGACATTTGTAAACGCGATGCTGGAGTTAGTAGAAATCAGACGTTGGAAAAACTTTTCAAACCGACGCGGCGACGGTGTTGTCAACAATGATGATGACAAGCATAGAAAGAAAAAAACAAAAGACCACAAAGTGAAATATCACAAGTGGATAAAATAACAGCATACTTTAAAATCGTTATTATCAACTGTTACGTTCAACTGAATGGCCTATTGGATGGAGTTAATAAACATGAAGCAGTGTTTCTCAATTCGAGGTTTACGATACGATACGAAAAACGTATCAAATGATCGAAATAAATTTAGTTTTTCCTATTTATTGCAAATTTAGCTACATATATTTTTATATATTAAATATGCCACATACGATATAATTTATATATTGTATAATTATATATAATTTATTTTTATTATCTTTCCTTAGACGTGGCAATGATTACTACAAAAGAAATTTAATTGCTTGACGAATGAAACTATTCAAGAATGAAACACAGGTCAAATTAATATTTATATATTTGTCATGAAACAGAACGATAAAAGAAGGTCCCCTGACACTTTTTACGTCTATCAACCTACCGGTATCCCATTGACAGTCCACGTCACGTTAGCCGGAGGATTTCCCGATGGTACCGTGCAGTTTCCACGTACAATGTCACCGACTGCATATCGCTTCTTCTCGACCAGCAACTGAGGATCGCCGTCTGGCAAACCTGAAATCCAAAATACCTTACAGTAATAATTGAATGCGATTGATGATCGAATACGGTTCTTATTGTAAGAGAAACGGTCTCGGCTATTGTTACGTGTGTTTCTTCGCTTTTTGTCGATTACAAAAACAGTCTTGGTACCGCAAAAGCGCCGTGATAGTTTGACAGTAGGTTCATTGTTCGCGGTATCAAGAAGCATGCCACGCAAAAATTGCGAATGCCATTTCTTGCATTATTTCATAATCTCGACAATCGAATAGTGTAGCGAAAATCTTTGTAAGACATATCATATATCAGTTTAAAATTGTTCATACAGTTAAGGATGATACGCTTATTGGTAAATACTATTTAACTTATTTACTGAATCTTAACATAATTTTAATATCAATGTGCATTGACAATTTATAAATTACACCAATACGTATTATTTTTTCTGTTGCGTAGAATAATAATTATTTATTTCTATATGGATAATATATTCTCTGATCACTTTTTATAAAATACATGTAATGTATCTTGGGAGATCGTTATATTGTCCGCAAAAGATGATCGATCCTTCTTCACTAGATAGACAGTCACGGTAGCGATCCGGTAAACCATCAAGGAATTGTCTCACTTCTCCGCAACAATTTCCGCCTCGGGCCGCTTCTTTCTCGCTTCTTTTAGCTTCTCTGTGAGTAGTCTCAAGGACACGGCCGAGGAATATTACCATTTTCAACGTATGGAACGGGATAATCGCGGCCGGTCTCGTGAGAACCGGGAAAAAGGAACAAGAGACGCACGCGTCCGTTGATTGTTCCTTAGCAATGGAGAGTCGGAGAGCGTACGGAGGGGGATACAATGCGAGATTCGAGTCCTCGATCCGCACACATAGTATCGAACTTTTACGAGCGATTCGTGATCGGAAAGAAGAGGCAATCATCTCGTCTCTTCAAAGGGGGATCGCTACCGTGTTTGCGGTGTCGTTAGGTAGACGCACGACGATAGCGCAGCAGCGGGGATAAGGAGGGAACAGTGAGAACAAGACCTTCTCTTCTTCGGTCTTCTTTCTTTCCACGGTTGCCGTCGTCATCGCCGTCTCTGTCCTCTCTACGATCTTCTTCTCTCTCCTCGCCTAACTGCGTTTTAATTGGGCGCGATTACGGTGACAATACTAGTCACCATGTAGAATAATCAACGACGATAATGAAAGAGGCTCGCGCGAAAGATATGCCGCAGGAGAGACGGAGAGAGCGTATCCGGTAGCGCACAAGGAGAATAGTCGTGGATAAAAACGGCCGAAAAAAAGTTTAACGGGTCACGATCGAATCCGCGATTCATCACGGACCCTCGCATATCCCGTTTCGTTCCCTCTTACCCTCCCCTCGCCAGCCGCCGTTAGCTATCCTCGAACGAGATGATAAAATGTTTTTATTGAATTTTAACAATGTATCCCCAACACACAGCTCGTAGTGGAATAGGTGTCATTTATACATGAAGGACGCCGCAAAAAGCCCTGTCTCGCAACAGATTGGTCGCAGCAATTATCCGCGTTACGAACGACAATCATACGAAACGATCGTGCGCGCCCGCCGAAACAACATTTAACCGATGGAATAGTAGTTATAAATTAACGATATCCATTTAACGCTTTGATGGCGTTAAATGACGCAATTAGTGGCGGCTATCTTTTTCAGCTCGAACGTATCGAAAGATAAGATGGGCGCAGGATTCAATAAGCATCGCCAATCGAATAATTTGCTGTCTTGCAGACAGATTTATTGCGTGCTGTTATCAAGGCTAATGACGCCAGCTTTTTGTCGTCTCGTAAGCAACTGCTAATAAGCTATCTGTAATGTTGTCGTTGATTATTCACTATGACAGAGTACCAGAGTATATACAATAATTGAAAATAGGCATAAATTATTGTATGTATCTTATTCATAATTTTATAAAGTGAAAGAAGTTGTTTTCCGAATGCTATACTTTTTTAAGATTGACAAATTGTGTGATAAGATTCGAAATTTATCAATCTCGTTATTGACACTATAAATCGTATAAAATTCAAAATTTATGAGAGCTAATAAAAACTGTTAAATCGATGCTATTATATAGATTATTATTACTATTCTTAATAAAATTATTAGGTCAACTACTATAAATTTTATAAAGCATAAGGCGAATATGGAGCCAATAATTGTTGATTCGATCAAGCAAACATCGTTGTAAATGACTTTGAATAAAAATAAATTGTTGTGTTATTTGTTATTGCATCTTTTTGAAGTAACGATTAGGTTTGTGTGTATAAACGCGCTACAAAATTGCAAAAAACTCGTTGCAAAAATATTACAAAAGGTATACAGGTTAACTGAGAGAAGTATATCCGAGTTTAATTTGTTTATGTTGTTCAACGCAAAACAAAAATTTGATATCGCGAGATGTATTCATTCACTTGCTGTAGATCATATATGTGTGTGAAAACAAAATAAAAATCTATTTTAAATTACATAATTACGTTACTCGCGATTTTCAAGTAAAATTTTATTTATTGTTTTTATCCGTTTTTTTTTTTTTTTTTTTTTTTTTTTTTTTTTATTTATAGATCATTATATACATATAAATATTATAAAATTGCATATTTCTTTAAATCTTTCTTATATACTTTCTATCACACAATGCTGCAATATTATTTTGTTAAAAGCTTTACTATATCGAAATTAATAATTAATTAAGTTCACGCTCACAGTTGATTATTTTGCAATATATTGAAAAAGAACCATTATTCTACAATATATTGTTATATTTTATTATATTTATAAATATGTACAAATCACATTAAGTTTTTGTCCTTTTAATTATGTACATATATTTATATTTATCTATGTTTGCTCAGCCATATGTTGGGCGTCGCTTTTCAGACCGTATTATGTAATTTTTATTCAGATGTGCAAAATACGTTTTTCTCAATATACTCACTTGCTACGTGCATGTAACTATAAACCATTAGGGTAGTAAACGAAGGAGAATCTCCGGAGACTTCGCAACGATATTTGCCAGTATGATTGGGTTGAATATCCTTCAGGACCACTTGATGCGTATCGCTTTGATTTATCTGAAATGTAATTCATATATATTACTCATGATAACAAGGACATATCCATAAATTATGAAATATATAATATATTCGCGATAACATTATCGTTAAATATATGCAATAATCGACAAAATCCTGCGATTATAAAATTGATGTTATTAAGGATGTATAATGTAAAATATTATCATAAATATGTATGTTTTATATGATATACTTTAAAATTATATTAAATCGAAACGTTTCAACAAATAATGCGCTTTACTTAATTCCTCTATTCTCTTATTCGAGATAATGTTTTATTTATTACCATTTACAAATTTATTATTATTACCATTTATTGTGTACTTACGCATTCATCGCTTTACTACATCAAATATAGCTAATAAAATACACGAATAACGATGAGTTTGTAATAATTATTTTTAAAAAAGTTATATACATATTTTTATATAAGTTTACATAAATGAAAATGCACACACATGCACCCATCTTTCTACAATTATTGTTTAAAGATAAATGTCGATAA
Organism: Polyergus mexicanus; assembly: GCF_030449975.1. Taxonomy (NCBI): domain Eukaryota; kingdom Metazoa; phylum Arthropoda; class Insecta; order Hymenoptera; family Formicidae; genus Polyergus; species Polyergus mexicanus. The sequence continues at coordinate 111,777 of NW_027223332.1, forward strand.
TTTTTTTTAAATCTCTTAAAAAATCTTAAAAGACTTGAAAAACCGTATTATACATGTTTTCTACTTTCTCCACAATATATCTAGCTCTAGGAAGATAAATTACATAATTACACAAGTCACTCCTATAATATTGTTGGCGATATTTCATCGTTATACCGATATCGCAACTATAAAGACGACGTTCTTTATGATGATATTTCACCGTGGCAAAATTATTATATATATATATATATATATATATATATATATATATATATTGTATATGTATATATGCCGTTAAAAAGATCAAGATTAATAACTCTCTTTTCAGAGTACTTTCATGCGAGGCAGCATGAAAAAAAGAGCGAGCTGTTTGGACGAATAAATTAGATATTTTATTTCGCTATAAGTGATTGTCAGCGATACTCTATCGGTGGACCTACTGAATTTTGCGTTAATTTAGCATTGACCACAGAATTGACCAAGTGCAGGATCGGCGAGTGCCATTTATTGCAAATCGATCGCACTCACTCGTCCTCACGCATTCGCTCGTCCGCGACAAACAATATCTCGCAACAGGGATTAATTGTATGTTGCCGATGGCAGCGTATAAATCACACAATTAATTTTGCTGTGGTTTGCTTCGTGTTTGTGACACCGACACGCTTATATGCCATATTACGGATAAGCAACGATATCATAGCGAAAGGAGATATAACTAATCTCCAAAGATATCTTTAGAGAAATCGTGTATACATATTGGAAGAAAATGTCAATGCTGTTACTATAATCTGATTATATTTCTATGTTGCTAGTTCGAGAACGGACATAGTGATAATTTGGATTAAAAAGATATTTCTTTTTCTACACACAAATTAATTTAAATAATTTATATGACAGAGAAAGCCGTGATACATTGCGACGTTTATTAATAATTATAAAAGAACATAAAATATATTCATTATTATAAACAAAAATTACTTTCTTACAAAAAAAATAATCTCTATCATTTCTCGAATGAGCGAGTTTCTCTCGAGATTTACATGATTAATCGTATTTAGCAGTACTCGAGCACTCCGGTATTAAAATAAGAAATGAAATAACATAAAGAAAATTTTGCCGATCTTAAATACTTTTCTTGTAATAATAAAATATTATATTTTTAACATATGTTTAATTTTTTATAGTATGTTACAAATATTTCTTACTATCTTTTGTATATCTTGGTATTATTTTTGTGAATCTGTCGTATATTCGGCTGCGATGTACCATATACAGCGACGTGACAAAATTTTTTCTGAATAATAGCCTAATTGTTTATATTTAATAACATTATTGTCAATCGCGTGACAGTGACGTGACTAGAGGGCTCTGATGTCAGAACGAGGTCCCGGCTCACACCGGGACCTCGTTCTCACATCATAGCTAGAGGGGGCAGGCAACGGCGTAAGGAATTCCGTGTGTTATTATTGTTCGAGACGCCTCCATATACACATATTATCTCTATAGATTCTTCCATATAGTATAATAAAATATATGATGCGTGTGTGAGCTATGTATGTGCGCGAGTAGACGTCTGTGCGTGTGTATGCGGTTAACGTCGGGAGTGCCGTGCAAAGTGCCGCGCGATCGTCGTGTTTTGGTAATTAGTGCGCGCGCGACCGTGATTAACCTTATTTTCGCGGGAGACTGTTACGTGAGTGCCACAAAGGAGAAGCGAAAGAGGAGGAGGAGGAGGAGGAGGAGGAGGAGGAGGAGATCAGAGAGGGATCGGACGACGGCGGAACAATCATGGCGTAATTTATTGTTTATTTTTTATTTTTTACTTGTGTGCACAAAATTAATATCACCGTATATTCCCTCAACAGACATTTGGATTACATTTTTCAAAATTAGAATTTTAATTTGTCAATTTTTAGAAAAGCTTATGCTCTTGAGATCAGAAATCTTCTTCACAGAAAAATTGCATAATTACTTTATTAATTATTTTAAAAGACAAATGAAAAATTCATTACGCGCAACGGTTATCTTTTGATATATTATAATTATTTTGTTATTCTTATTGCTATTCTAATTTGAATTATATATTTATATTTTACAGGTCAACGTATCGATGTTACAACTTTGCTGCTGCGCGTCACATCGGTGAGTGATGAATTATGTTTTACTTTTTATATGATATGGATCTATCACATTGATTTCCATTTAAATGATATTGCAAGAAGGCAAATAGCAAAAGACCAGTTAATTATAATGTTTTACTTTAATATACATATTCGTCCAAGAATAATTATACACGATAGTTATGACCTAATGAAATAATCGATCTTTTTGCACGTTCATCACACGTTTATCTGAAAAATCAGAATAACGACCGGATATATCCCGATTGAAGATCAATTGGCACGCTCACGCGTATAAAGGCAACAACGGAGGTATCGTTTTACTCTACGCCCGGATTACGTAATGTAGCAATTCAACAATGCTCGGTCTGATACGCTCACGCATAAATTCATCGAACTCGCTTGGCGAAATTAATATTGTTACTCTCTTCCGCGAAATACAAAACGGCCTCTATGCCTGTTTCTCTATGTACTGTTCTGCCGCGCTTCCCTTCTGCTTTATATTCGCAATCCCCTCGCATCCGCGGTCGCGCAACCACAATTCTCGAACTATATTTCTCTCCCCCGCGGCGAGTGCGTCGCGATTTATTGGCCAAAGTGTTGTCTGTACTTTCCGCCGGTAAAATCTAATCGGGAAACCATTGCGTGTACGAAAACGCTTCGTTGACCGAACTTGCGTCGGTTATCGCGGAAACCGCATAAGGGATTTAGTTAGTTTTTTTATCTTCCCCTTTTCAATTGAAAAACTCAAAAACATTGATTTTTCGACGGTTATTTTTATCCGTAACGGTTACATGCACCTGTGTCTTGTGTATAAAGTATTTAAGCTTCATTATCGTATAATAAATTAAAAGTCCATACAAATTTGAAAGTTTTTCGCGCGCGCGATAAATTTATACTTATCGTTAGACTTTAAATATCGCGTTAAAGGACAGAAAAAAATCTCCATAATCGATTACATAATTTAATAATGTTTTGAAAATGTAATAAAAATTTTTCTCTTATTAAAATGCCACGATATCAAACTGATTAAAAAATATATTTTATAATAAGTTATGAAAGATTTATTATATGTTGATAAATTAAAAAAATTAATAAAAACTGCGTAATCATTTAGCTGTTCTTTGTGTTAAAACAAAAAAAAAATTACGTTAAAACTGGGATATTAAGCTGCAATTAAAGCTGAAATATTTTGAGAGACTGTGTAAATGTTTTACTTTGCCTTTAATTTGAATTGAATGAAGCTGTTGAACTGTGCTTTAGTTTAGCTTGGATAAAGCTCTCTTTTAACAGCTTTTTTTAATTCGCTCCAAAAACATTAATTTTGAAGCCACTATTCCCTCTTTTTCGCTTACGACGCATACATACGCGAGTATGTGCATAGTTCGAAATATCGTATAGTGCGCGGATTGAATTCCTCTGTTTTCGTTTCTTTCTCCATCGAGATAATGGTTCGTGACCATTCTCGACCACGGGCGAGACGCGGTTATCGTGATAAATTCAAAGTTGTTTTTGAAATGTCGCGTTAAGATGAAGACGTTTCTTTTGGAAAGATTTCTCTTGTAAAATAATCTCATTAAAAGAAAATTTGTCAACAGTGTTATAAAGTTCGAGCAAGATTTCCATATATAAATTTTAATTTTATTATATTATTGTATGAATTATTGAATTCTCTATCATACATTTAGAATTACAAGGGTGATTTCTTATATAACTTTTTTATATAAATGTGCGGTTTGTAATGAAAAGCAGATTACTAAGCTCCGTTATAGCGAAGTGTTGGTTAGCCGAAGTAATATCTTTTGCATTAATAAAAGCGAGGTAAAGGGAGCATTCAGAAACCAGAGTACGTAACCGACCCATTTTCAAAATAATATTGAAATTTATCATGTTTGATTTATCACGCGAGCTTTATATGCATCCGTGTATACTGTATACGATATTATTACATCAAAAACGCAATGATAATGGAGTCTTTGATCGACATTTTATATCTGCTAGATTGCAAGGCAAAATGTGAATGCATTGTTTTCATTGGAATACTATATAACTCTTGTTTTTAACAACAAGTCGAAACGTGAGAAAACGATAGAAACTTTGACTTGAACAATTAAATTATTAGTTGATGAAAAGAATTTTGATAACAGCAAATCATGCAGTAATCGCGAACGATAAAGCTTAAAATTGAAAACATCATCATACATACGGGATTTTTACCTCGTAATTTACAGTTGTTTTTTGAAATAAATATTAAAGCTATTATCTGCAGTTATAATATACAATACATATACTGCTGCGGTCTTTCTGTATTTATAACACAACACACGTGGTTATATCGCAAAAATATATTTTGCGCAAACGTACGCTAATATGCCCTGTGTATTTATTAAGCGCAAAATGGACATTGGTAATAATTTCTGTCGCCGAATGAGCAATGACATTACACGAATTGTTATTTCGAGTATTTAATAATTTAATTTAACTGGTGCTACACAACATGCTTCTTTGATGCAAGAATACTGTAATTCTGTAATACATTTGCTGTTCCTATTTTGTTGAATTAATTTTCATTACGAATTACAACGATACAAGCCGGAACGAGATGTCACGTGTAAATGATTTTATTTTCCGAACGTAAAATGTGAGATTCGGAAATATATTTGTTCATAATATCTGCACATAAGAAATAAATGTATTTTATATTTGCTTGTTGCGATAGGAAAGGTATACACGGAAGAAAGGTGCGGAGTATGTTTTCTTCCGGAATAAATCGTCGCGCTAACGGATTTCAAATATTGAACAGCGAAACTTTAAAACGTGTTAGGAAGGGCAATGCGAATGGCAATGCGATTCGTCAATATCCTATACACTACTCCTATATACTTATTTGTATTTATTCTATTATAAAAATATCATTCGGTATATCCTGAAAGATTTTTAAGCACAATATAGTGTTTAAACTTAATTAGTTATAGATAAATTCATAATTCATATCTTAGATAAAAAAATCAGCTGTTTATGTTTCTCTGTATTCGATTGGGCAGAAAATATGTAACGCAAAATATATATATATATATATATATATATATATATATATATATATATTTTTTATAGACTTTCAAATTTCCGCTAAGCAATGACTATTCCTTTTTCATGCATATGCCAGATATGCGCTGCAAATATTCGTCTGCATATACAGAATGCAATCTGCCATGCGTTTTGCGCATGTTATAACATGAATGCCATTTCGTTTCACCGATATTGAGGGAAAAGGAAAATTGTTGTTTTACCGTAAAGTATGCTGAAACAACATTTTTAAGTTGAAAATATGATGCAATAATAAGAATAAAGTTATAAATGCTATAATTATGTTACGTAAGATGTCTCTGATATTAGAAAATATAATATATAAAAAAGTATAGGTGCATTTTTTTACAATATTAATTTAACATCGATTTTTCTAGGATAAAAATGTAGAGATAATTTTTCTTTTTAAATTATAAATAATTAAAAATAAAAGTTTTTTAAATAAAATATTTTCTTTTATATTATATTCTATCTTATAAATATTATGATAATAAATATATTAATTCTTTATGAAACATAGTAAAGATATAATGAAATAAAGATATAATAAAAATATAAAATAAATAAAAATAAAATAATAAGAGACAAAATTTGTGCAAAGATACACATAAGGAAGAATAAATTGTTGGTAAATTTTGAACATGTGAGTTTTGGATAGTCTTTTGCACAACTTTAATATTTACATGTCAGGTAGGAATATAAAACTTGATTCGCTAAAAACTAGGAATCAAATTTTAATTAGATACGACACTATAACGGGTGTTTGCAACTGAAATAATCCAATTGCGTATACCAAACTAGTGAAATTATATAAGAGCACGATTCTAATTAGAAATGATAGAATCCATTTTTATCAATACTTTCTCATGAATAAGCGTGAGAAGAAAGAAATTGAATATATATCGCATGCAGACAAAATTTACCAATTTTAAAATCAATTTGAAAGAAAATTATTTATAATATACATAATTATTATAATCCTGTAAAATAATTTATAGAAACTTTACAATATATAATTACAGAGTACTTGAAAAATTTTTTTCAGATTCGGATTGGTCGGCATATTATGATTAATATCAATAAATATTTATCTGGAAAACATTAATCTATTTCCTAGATGAAATAGTGTAGTATCAAATCCTGCAAATCTATATTATAGTTTATTGAAATCTTCCATTTAATGTATTACTTACTATGACTTTTGCTCCAAGTTCTCCAAATACTGCGATCGGTGGCATCTCCTTGGGGACATATCGAAAAAATTCTGAACCCTTGTACCATTTGACAGTGTAAAGGGTGTCCGATTGTAGATCGTATCTGCAGGACATGTTGACTGTTGTACCAGCTGCCACTGCCAATGGTATGTCGATCGATATATTGCGTAATCCATGAATGCCTAGAAACAGCAGAAAACGAGATTTTGCTATTGATTCAATTAATTACCTAAATTTTAGAAATTGCCCGGATATATTTTAATAACTATTTTGAAATAATTACTCTTTTCTGTGGTTTTCCTTATTATATGTATAGCTAAAAAAATTCTATTATATTTATATTATAATATATTTCGCAACTATGTTACTGATGTTTAATGTAACGATTGTTAATATACTCGTACGTAGAAATAGTGTTGTATACCACAATATATTAAAGAATGTAAAAAAGCCCATCAAATAGAAATTCTTTGATATTATCATACATTTTAAACAAATTTCATAAAGTTTCAGAAATGTTAGAAAAGCATAAATATATTTCCGAGCATATATTATATAAATACATGGTATAAGTATACGTGTATACGAACATGAGCAAAACAAATTTTATTGACAGGTATCTTTGCGTGTACATTCATGTCTAAAATATTTTTAAAATAGAAAAATCTCTCCTTGCAAAATTAGAATAAAACAAAGAACAATAGTTTTATTAGTTATTTATTTATCTCGCTTCTATCTCTATCTATCTTTCTCTCGAATCTTTATATTCGCAAAGAGCCATTTTCTTTGGATGTATAGAATTTGCAGAACACTGCTGATGTTTTAATACATTCATTTAAAAAAATTTAATTGTAAATTAATCAAAAAAATCTGTCATTAAAATTATTTTACACTTAGATATCTTGTTTAGATGCATTGAAATCTTTGTCAAATTTTTATAGTCCATTATGTCCACTATAATTTTTTATATGACTATTATACCATATATACTCCACGTCACATTGAATACTAACTTAATACTTCTTTAAAATTCCAATTGAAGTCAGTGGCATTTATCGTTGAATGCGCGTTCTTTGTTATATGTATAACGCTCGAAGAATGACGGTAATCCAGAGAAGAAAGGTCAACCCAACTCAGACAACAATATTCTGTCATATCTCGGCGGTATAGTTATTTTTTTTCATTAATTAATCAATAAATTAATGATGTGTATGTGTTCTGTATTTAGAATAAATATCGCAGAGGAATTTTAATCCTCTTTATCTGCGATTTTTATGTAGCTTTAATTACTTAATGATAATATAATAATCTGTTACCAAAACATGTGGTCCGAGCCGGATGAATATTTTCTTTTTTATGTTATGTACCGTTTTCATACCGAAAATTATTCTTTGAGAAGAAGAAAAACACATTGATAATTAATTAACATCTTACTTATTTTACATAATGATATAATGAAATAACAGATATATCGTAGTTGTCTTTATGGCTCGTCTGTATCATTGATTATCCTGTGAATTATACGAAATCATATTATGTATTCCAGAAATAAAATCACGAAAGCTTACTTTTATTTTGTTTCTAACAAAAAAAGCAAATTGTGCGCGATGCTTATCTTATAATAACTTAAATGAACAAGTGCTTAAACTTTCAATGTAATCCGGCCACTTTCAACGTTGTTCACTCCGAGGATTACAACTGGCAAACTGGCGGAAAGGCATTTTGCCAGAAAACGCCGGTAAAGATCGCGAAAAATAACATCACGGCCGTCGACTTTTAAGCATTCATTGCGTACTTGCTTAGATCGAATTTGAAATTTATTACTATTTCAGTGCATTTTACGCGCGCTCTCACGTCATGCATTATTCATCGAAAGTTTGGATCACTGCGCCTTAAATAAGTCGTTATTATAGTAAAATCTTTTTATCAAAGATTACAAAATCTTCAATTGAAAGATCAAAATCTTTACTTGACTTAAAAAAATACAACAGATTTATATAACTAACGGGATGATTTATTTATATATCTCAAAAAAATAATTTTACTCAAGAATATATTATACGTAAGACGATTTGTACGATTTTTATTGTACTTTGGTCCGGTATAACTCAATTAATATGCATGCAGGATAGGTGCTGCGGACATTTAGCGCTATAAAATATCAAATATGTTAGGGAGATGTCGGCGCTATGAACCGAAAAGCGCTATACATACAAGTGTTAGCAAAAGCGTGTTACGTCGTTATAGCAAATTTCCAGCTCTTATCGGCGACGTTGCTAAAGATCTCCGTTATTGTTCCGGCTTAAACGAAAAAAAATCTAACCCGAAGAGATTATATATTTCACTCGGTATGCAAATTTGCGAGATCAGCTACCATGCAGCGAGCGTGCCGTGGACTCGCAATGGCAGACTAACGCAAAAGTTTAATCATTAATTAACAGTTCTTTTGGTGGATCCTCTTCAAATTAATTATTTATGACTTGATCTATCGGTACTCATTGTGTTGATAAAGTAATTAAACGATAATTAATTAATACGAAAAGTAATTAATCTGGAAATTGGATGAGACGGGAGGGGGATTTGGGTGGGGGGGAGGGGGATTTGGGTGGGGGGGGGCGGGAGTTAGAAGACAAGGAAAAGATCATGGTGACGTGTCCTTTAATCGTGAAATGCATTCTAATAACAGTATATCTGAACAATTTCCTTGATGTCAAACATAACGGTCGTAAATGCACATGTTGAGTATTCTAATAAGCATGAGATTGATGTGACATATGGGAAAAAAATTAATATCGTAATTACGGTGACGAAAAAATAAGGCGATTTTCTGTGTCGCTCCTTCTCATTTGCGATTGCTTTTAATAACCGTAATATAATCGGTATCATTTAAGTAAGCATGTTTCCATTCCCTCTGACAGAACATCTCCGTCTCAGCAAAGCGAAAGTTTTTCACTTACAGAGACGCGCGCCTCTTTATCACTAATCACCGCACAGTTTTGAACTTGGTCGACGTATTAGAAGAGCGATGCGTAATTAGAAGCGGTAATTGGAACGTCTGCTCCGCGAAGTTTCACCGTTGGGCTACGTATAATCAGTTGTTTGGTCTCAATGCACGCGGATGCAACGGCGCGCTCGCGGATCGCTGCATCGAGATTTAAATACCAGGCATTCACTAATCACCTCGCTAATCCTTAATTACCGCTCCTCGGTAGGAGAGCGCGATTGTTATTCGCATCGCGGCTTACCGTACTGCGGGCCTTCCGTTTTTGGAAGACGAAACCTTCCCATAAATAACGGCAGCGCCGAGACAATGGCGTCGTATAAACTCGCTCTACGAATATATCCGGCTAGTCTTAAATAATCGCGGGAATAATAAAGAGCCCACGAGTGCATATTCAAACAGATTCGAAAGCAGATTCTTTGTAACTTTTTTTTTTTTTTTAATCTTCCTTTATGAATTTATCAATTGTCGCGACAATAGAGGCAAAAATATAAACAGCGAAGCGTGGCAAACCGTACGCACCGAATATTCCATAATCGAATGTGAAGCAAGCAATAGATTGAACACATTAATCAGCTAATATAAGGGCTGCGACAACTTAATAAGCAAAGCGGAGTGGATGTTTATCATATTGCATGATATTTGTGCGAAACACTATTTGACTCAAAAATCTACGTAAAATTCTTTCAAGCAATTGATTCCGAAATAGATGACGTTAGTCGGTTTTTTACGATGTTGGAAGAAATCAATACGGCCGTTAGTACCTATATACAATATATTCGGTTTCGCGTATTCCATAATAACTATATTGGAACAATCGACTTCGAAATCAACATGCGTGTATTCCATTTAAAAAAGCAATTCAAAAAATAATTTAAACCATTTATTAATCAATATTATATGGGATATCAAAATCACTTATATACATTCAATAGAACGTTATTTATATATATATATATATATATATATGTATTCTGATAGCTAAGATATATACGCAGATATGAATGTAATAATATGCAATAATAACAATATTAACACAAGGATGTATATAGCGTATATATTATAATAAGCAATTAGACGTTATACGCGAGTTATGATTAAAAAAAGCAATTATACTATGATTTGCGCGACTGCGTTTTTCAAAGCGTATATAAGTGCTGTGTGCAGCTTTATATATATATATATATATATATAAAATATATATATATATATATATAAAAGTCTTGAAGTCGTGAAATAATCTTAAACTTTTAATTGCGGCGTAATTACTTATACGTTCGCTGATGTGTGATTATTCAAGAAGCCTTTTGCGCATTATATGCATATCTCCACAGACAGATATCTTACAGACATGAGGCCGGAAAAGCCAAAGGCGTAAAGAGCCTGTGCTCTGAAATGAGATCCCTTTCTTTATTCGAAACTCAACTAAATGAAAAACCCATCCTCGCGAGAGAACGTCAGCTATAGAAGCTTTTATTGTTTCATGAAAGCAGGGAGGGAAAAAGAGATATTGAAAATACGCGTTGCAAAAACCTTTCACTTGGCGAGCTCTCACCGATCGAATCGCGTATCAAATGAATGAAAGCTGCACGGACACCTCTTTCCACCTTTTTTAGAACTTATTTAACAAGCTGACGTCGTATTCCAGAATTTATATAAACTCAATCTTTCAGCGAAAAAATTTCTTTCATTACTCGCAAAACCGCGTAGAATACACAATGAATTTGGAATCTTACTAATGAATCTGTTAAAATTTAATGCAGACATTTTGTAATATAGGATATCAATTTACAAGACTTAACAAAAATATTGATTCTAATTTAATCAAAAAATGTAAGTATGATTTAATACTTCCGCCAATCTCTTTATATCGTAACTCTTTATGAAACTCTTCTTTGAGAAAATACATTTTCTTCAAAATTATTGTCTTCCTTTTTTTTCAGTATTCTTTTCAAAATTTAATTAACTCATAGAGAGAGAAAGACAATTTATTTATAACAGAGTATATTTAAATTAATTTATGTATTTATGTGTATTTTTGATTTATAAAATATGCTACTGTGTAGACTATGCATGAATTTTCTGCTCTCTTATTTTCTCCAATTGGTTTACCTCGACATTCTTTTTTACATCGTCATTTTTATAAGAAATTAAATTATTTAGACGATATAATCAGTTATTTTAAGAACAAAATTAATACTCGCACACATAGAAGATTAAAATATACGTCACAAAATTTATCTCCCTGTGAACTGAAACTTTATTTTTGTGTTTAAATACTTAAATAAACTCTTGAATTATAATACAGTTAATTTCTGGTTACAATAATTGAAAACATAAATGGAACGATTTTTTATTTTCAAATAAAAACCGCCATTAAAACAAATACAATATCAGTAGTCAATTATAGTACGAAAGTTGGGAAAGATTGATATTTTACTGACAAAAATCAGTAATATATCAATGTTCGATAAGACTGTTTCTTCTGAATAATGTTAGGTGCAGTATGAGATGTATTAATTTCACTGCAGATGAATTAAAAATGCAAAACTGAGTCGGCAACATTTCATTCAGTACGTTCAAAATGTTCGAATTAATGTACTCGATTATACATGAATGATTGATTTGCAGGGTGAAAGCAGCGCAAAAATATTAACACTTTGCGATCGATAACACAGTACTGTGTTCCCATTTTTAAAATTTTGCTACCATTAATGTAATACTACTTATGAGCTAAAGCTGATATACATATACTAGACTATTATACATATGTATAATAGACTACGAGCGCGCTTGCCGTTTGGGATTAGCAGCGAAATATTTAAATAGATATCGGGATAAATTAAAATCTCTTGGAACATGTTGATTGATCGAATAGCTTGAAGATATTTTCAGAGCCATTGAATATTCTATAAAGTTACTCGAGTCAATTCGATTCGCGTTTTGAGTCTTCAAATGCGTTAAAATTCAAATGTAAAAATTCAAAGCAAATGCTAGCATGCATCTATTCCATTGAAGCGCGTTTTAAAGAAAATGTTCTGTTTTATTGATTTAGTTGATCGTGAGAACGCATAATTTGACGATTACTTTTTCGCATTATATTTTTTACTTCCGCGGCGCTACAATTCCGTTACGTTATTCAACGTACAATTGAAATTTGCCTTGTGCATTGCCGGCAGCAATCAACTTGCTGCCATGTGGATGCTTCTAATGATAAAAGTGATTACTTGGAATTTGTAATTTAATCGCTTACACATACTGTTACATTGTAGATCGGAACCTCTTATGCCGCGTTTTCGTATCACACCATTGTCTTGCTGGAGGAAAATGAGTTTCAGTAATTCTAGGCAATAATGAGCAAACCATCTATCTCCATCTTTCATTGTAGGAGTGACTCTGCTCTTATTTTCACGCACAAAGTGTAATTTCTTACCGTACCATCGTACTCTTTATTCTTTTAATTACAAATAAATCAACTTTGTCTATTTTATCGATATTTATATATCGCCTGTATGCGTATTGTAAAGTAAATAAACTCACAGATAAGACATATTTCGATATTTTGAAATGATCATTTTGCATTTTTGTATGGGATATTCTTAAATTTTTAATTTAATATTTAATGCTGTAGGAAAAAATTGAGAATTACAATTATCACACACATAAAGTAGGAAATTCTTAAATTTAATGTTTATTTCACAATAATGTTTTTATTATGGTGCAAACAATAGCTTATAATTTCTCTCAATTTGGAGATATTTTGAGAATCGATTCTTGTGAAATGTCTCGTAAATGGTTTATCTTTTCAACTTTCTCCGTACAGCATACAATTATGCTTCGCGAAAACTTTGAAAAAGTATTGTTAAGATTTCGAGAGTTACATAAAAATAAATCCTACCGCATATATAAGTCGCTAGCAAATAGCCTCCCTTTTTCCTTGCGGCACGTACATGCAAATATGAATTTTCCGTATTCGCCCGCTTTCGGTTGTATAACGCATTGTCGCACGGGAATAGGAGGTCCGCGGAGTATAGAACGACGTGGGGACGCCTACAAATACGAGAATGGGCGAGCAAGGTCTTTACCGTCGCGTGGATCGAAGTGGCTTTGCCGCTGAGCCACACGAATAAATCGGCGGTGCGGAAAAGCGGATATGCGTTGCTTTGCGTACGGCCACCCGTCGCGTATCTCGCCGGCGCGCCGTTGAATTTGTTCCGAGGAAATAAACGGGAAAACCCGAGCGATATCCTTCCAAGACCATCGTCGGCCCTTTTCTTCTTCGCCGAGACTTTTCGAGTGGAGAAAAGGTGCAAAGTCGGCGAGTCGTCGTATATTTACGTTTGCCACGAATATAGCCACGTTATATATTTATCTTTTTCTCTTTTATCTTAGAAATATATTATATTTATATTTTAGAAAAATAGCGCTGATTTTTTTCTCTGAGCAGAGCGTTATGGGAAAATAATTTTCTAATACAAATATGTCAGTCGAGAAATGTGATTGAAGCAAATCAATTTTTTGATGCTAAAAGTTAAAAGCTAATACAGTAACCATCTTTCTGAGTTTATCGAAAAATCAGTTAAAAGTAATTTACATAACGGGAGGAAAAGCAGTGAACCGACTATAGATATAAACATCCCCTATCAAGATTCGCTAACTTCTTAATGGCTTTTGGTTTGAAACTTTTCATCATCTTGATATATACTTGGCTATCGAAATAATGGGTGTCTTGAAATAATATGCGCGATGAAGACGAATGATCTTCTATTAGGCTATCTTCGTATTAATAACTAAATTAAATGTAAAAATTAGAACGCGAAGTACGATACGTATTTATTTTTAACTGTAATAATTTTTTCATTGGCAAAATATTTTCCAAATGTTTTTAGGACAATAGAGTTGAATATAAAATTCATCGATCATAGCTCATCATTACATTTGCCCCGATTCTGTCTTATTGTTAATAAAATCTTCATTTCTGATACGAAAATTGGAAATACACACTTATACAAGCAGGTAACAGAATTGAATCATGCAAATATTACGAATTATGTATATACTTATATGCTTACATGTTTTATATACATTTATTGTGACGAATCCACGCGTATGATATGTGACTTGAAATGTAAAGATATGATATATGCGGATGTGTGTGTGTGTGTGTGTGTGTGTGTGCTATGTGCGAACGAACTGGGGAAGCGTGCTACAATGGATTTTCCAATTTCACGTTGTCTTCTCGTTCGCGCATCGACGCTTCCACCCTTCGGCATCATCCTTCGCTCCGGCTCGGTCGAAGCCCCCCCCCGTTCGGTAAGCTTAACTTTGGAAGTATGTGCGGCATGTTTGTATACGGCTGTGATTTACTAGCTCTTCGAGAGATACCGCTCGGGCTTCTCTCTCGCGTGAGAGTGAATCTCGGAGCGACGGTGATGGTAAAGGGGTTTGGCAGGCGCGGGCGAAATTTGTCGATTTCGAACCCTCCGAGCGTGGTGAATTCGTCGATATATACCGCTACGGCATCTGATGTATCGCGAACCGTCTTGGAAGCTTCTCGTAACACGACTGGCCGCGGGCGTTGCCGGAGAACCCTGAGTAAACTTCATTCTAGTCACATAGAACTGATATCGCGGGTTCTCGAAGCGGCACGATCTTGAAACTGGTGGCGAGACTACTATCTAGACACACCGTTCCGCGATTTAATAGAAAAGGCTAAGTCGTCTGCTAGATAAGCCACGTGTACAATTCAAGTTGCAAAACTAATGAAGCCGATTGCGCATACAAAATATATAATATATATAATGTTTATATATAAAATCATATTTGAAAATTTTTGACGAGTCTTGGTATACAGATTTCTTTGGAAGGAAGAAGATTTTGTTATTCAACAATTTTAATCTTTTACATATGTATAAACATCAATTTCTTAATTTATAATTAATTCTTTTTTTTATTACAATATATTTTAATTTAATTTAAAAAATAATAAAAATCTGAAATTTTATAGGAATTTATTATGTAAAATTTGAAATAAACGTGTAATTAGAAGCAGATAATTATGCGAAATACAATATAATAAGCATGAGAATATCAACGATTGTTATATTATAGTAATTAAATTGATGTACAATACAATATGTGTTATAGGTTTTTGTATTGTGTTTAGCTATTTTATAAACCCCTAAAGTTTTGTAGGTCGGGATTTTATAAAAAGACTGGACTTTTTACAGTACAATAAAGCTGGAATTGTAGAGTTTGTGACATATATATTATATTTTGTTTATTAAATGACTATCTTCCTAAACGTCATAATGTAATGACGTTTAGGAAGATAGTCATTTAATAAAACGTCAGATGTTATTCAACACAATACGTTTTCTCATTTACATACTTTATGCAGCCAATTATAAAGTTTTGTAAGGATAATGAGAATATTATGGGGAGAATGACAACGGCCGGCATGTTTCTCGGTAAAGAACGCGTCGTGCTTTCTTCGTGCCATTGAGATAAGAATTACTCGTCAAGATGAATAATAGTCGGGTCGCGACGCGCGTTACGAGATCGCAATTTCTCAAAATCTCCACGACTTCTGCAGTCGACTTTCTCTTATTTTACTGTTACTCGGTATTTTCGATAGATTGGACGCGCCTCTCAGAGTTACGCTAGCGTAGCGCGATACCGAATCCGGATTGTCAGGCAAAGTTTGATTACGTTGCGCACCAAGTAACTTGAATAATAATGATCTGGGATGAAAAATGCGACCTCTCTCTATTCGCGGGATATATATTCGAAGGAACGAGCAAACAGGGTGCGTTGAAATCGAAATGAGGACTAGACAAAAGAAATGTAATAAAAAGAACGATGCGTATCCTTCGTTCCTCTACACACGATGTTTGAGGAAGCGAATGCAATAATAGGTGCGTATTATACTAACAATGGCGTTGGAAGGGATAAGATGTAATCCCTTTATATTGTACTTCTCTATACACGCACTACACGCACATACTCGCGCACATATAATCTACTTGGCCAACAATGAACTCATATTCTCATGTTTCCCCCGACTCTTCCCACCTTCATGATTGTTGAACCATACTTCCACTGTGACCTTAAATCGTAAACTTGTTTGAAACCTTAACGCTGTACTAGGCACCAATCGTCACTGCGGAGAAGACACGTGTTCACAGCGCGCGCTTAATTTGCTCGTGCATGGGAGAGGTCTGGCAATCGGTGAAGCAATTTCTGCACGTATTCACATGAGAGTATACAGATTCTCTTATCAACGCTCGCGATCAATATATTCTATTAATATCATAAAAACTATATTATTATTATATATAAATTATATATCTACAATATATATGTATATATATATATATATATATATATATATATATATATATATATATATATATATATACAATATTTATTATCCACTTTGTCTGAAAAAAGTAGGATTTAAAAATACTGAATTAAAGTATAATTTATAGTCATCTAATTCGTTCTCGATTTTAAACTCTTTAACGGCGTCTTAAAGTAATATTTTTACTTGTCACAGTACATATCACTAATAAAATAATTATAATTACTTTCTATCACACATGAATACATTAAATATTGAAATACTGACAATGATTATCAAATCTGACAATTTGATATTTTTAAGTTAAGAAAATATTTTAATTTCAAAAATTTATATATATCAAAGAAATGATATATTTATAGTATAACGCAATAATTTTATATTATATACATATATATATATATATATATATATATATATATATATGTATGTATGTATGTATGTATATATGTATGTATACGTATAGTGGTAAACTATTAAATTAATGAATTCAATTAACAAAGCATTGACTTGCGCGTAACAGTTTTAATTTATTTCTTTAAACATATTATATTTAAAAATTAAATTGCGTATATTTTTCTATCGAGAAGCATAAATAAAATTAAAATCTATGAAATAAAGGTATTTTTGAGAAATAATCTAGTTATCTAATGAGCAGAACAATGTATATGCGAGATAATAGCTTGTGGATAAATGTAGGCAGAGTTTGATATCCCCTTGCTTCAATTATACCTCTATCAACCTAATTGCATATTGGATACACGAAACAGAGGCGTTTCGTCTTTCGTTCAGCAGGATACGCTGCATGTTCTACGGGTCGCTTATTCTGCTAACGAACGTATCAGTACTGCATTTTTACCATTATGCGAAATTATTTTAGCTCCTAGATGCTTGTACGCCCGCCAATTGGCGATATATACGTTGTGTTTAAACAATTTAATCAGAAGATAGTTACACTAGAGAAATTCGAAACAGAAAAGTGGATTTTAAAAAAGCTTATCAGAGAAACTGTTCTTTAAAGATATATGTAGTTTTTTCTGCATTTAAAAAATTTTAAATTGAAATCTATTCTGTCATGATGTACAATATATGAGTAAGAATTGAATTATATATGATTTATATTATATATATGTATCGTACATACAATATTATGCTATAATATTGATAATTCTCCCATAGAAATTGACAATAATTAATATTTATGAAATAAGTTGAGATTGTTCACAAGATGAAATAGAGTATTTAATTATATTAGATTTGTTATTTTTTTATAAGAAGAGAGAAATGTATTGTTACATAACATGTAATATACCTATATTATTGTATAATTCGCCTCATTACATGCAGTCATCAGAGAAATATCTTTTCTGTAAATTTTTATTACGTATTCGAAAAAAATGAAAAATTCTTGTACATGTTATTATGAAATTATTTCATGATTTTTTTTTTTTTTTTTTTTTTTTTTGTTAACGAGAGAAAAAGAAAGATCTGACAATCTATAAATTCAGAAATGTACTACAATATTAGACACAATCCTCGTATAATATGGTTTCACTTGAACTTGAACGAATAATTATTTTTTAGTTTAACCAACACCAATAATATTGAAAATAATTAATCAAAGTTAGGGCGAGAAATTTTTTGAATTTTCTGCATCGATTATTCTGCAATAATCTTTCCATCGAATGGGAAGAAAATCGAGATCAAGCGATGGGATAGCATCCCTATGCTCATTGTAAGTACAATACATAAAAAGCGATTCGCTGTTATGGAATTTTTATATCAAACATGCTTTCAATTAAAATATTTCTAGAAGCGTAACCAAAAATCTAACAGCACTTTTCTCATGCAATCTTTATGTAATCTTTCGATTGCTACTGGTTCGAATAAAATTGATGCAATTATTCTCAAGATTCAAGGGTTCAAATCACGGAATTTGACAATTTTTCTTATTTTAGATTTCATTTCCAATATTCGACTTGGCCCGAACATTTAATTTTCTTACGTTCAAACATAATTCGCAGAGATGACAATTATCGTAGAGATAATTTTATAATAAATAGCGCAATGAGCGAATAAATGATTATGATTGTATCGATGAAACTGAAATAACTTCATATATATTTATAAGGCGCATATAAATGCATATATATAACATACTTTTAATGTGAGGCTCGTATAAAATTTTCTACGAACAATTTTGGCTATTAATAGTCCACGAGATTTTACTTAGTTTTTACTATTAACAATTCATAAGTCTATTAAAGCAACGGCTACGTATCCAACAAATATATAGATATATTGTATGATTTATTTTATTTTTAAAGTAGAAATCGAAGCAATAGAGAAATTAAAATTTTAATTTATATGATATTTACAGACAGCAATTATTTTTTTAATAATGCTTTTCTCTTGATTCGAATGTGTTTCGCATTGCTTTAAACCTTTGCCGGTATATAATTTGTTACTATTGTCACATTTTCGAATTAAGAAGTAACACATAAATCGCCGGATCGAACGATTTAAAAATTTAAATAATTAAAATGTATCGATGTATTTTCATATATTAATAATCAAAGATGTTATAATTAAAAATGTGAGAAATTGAATATATTTAGCATGTGGAATATGATGAAGCATTAAATATTCGATATGTTTAGATAACACGGGCGACAACATACCCGTTGGTATGCGGCCTTGTAGTTTGTTTATATTACGAGGACGAGGACGAGGACGAATACGTGTACGCGTACACGGCTATGGCATTCGCATGGCGAAACTCGAGTTGATAGGTCGTAGGATGATGATCCGCTCCGTATGTA
Source organism: Polyergus mexicanus (assembly GCF_030449975.1). Lineage (NCBI taxonomy): Eukaryota > Metazoa > Arthropoda > Insecta > Hymenoptera > Formicidae > Polyergus > Polyergus mexicanus. The sequence continues at coordinate 131,366 of NW_027223332.1, forward strand.
ATTTCCTTAAAATCGCAATTATTCTCTATAAACGACTCACCACACACAATTAACGATTAGCAATCCATACGATTAATTAACTCCACGATTAAAGATACGTAGACGTTTTAAATTATTTATCGAAAAATTATTTATCGATTCAATTTATTGATTCAAAGTAGAAACGATAGGGGATATGAATTATAAATCACCGTTTTGTTGCGACAAATTTCGAGATAATAATTATTTCCTCAACGATACATATATATATTTCTTATATATTTTTGAATATATCTTGCATCGCAATTAAACATCGATCTAGTGATTAATAAATTTCTGATGCATTTTATGAAATATTCGCATTTGATTATATTGTATAATTTTATTATATAATATAATATATATTATATTATAATTTATTTTATAATCGAAAAAATATTTTTTATACCGCCGAGGCGAATTGCTGCTTGTGCTTGATGCTTGTGTTTTGGAGCGTATTTATATCATATTCCTTTTCGTCGAGAGATGAAAGAGATGCAAAAAATATAAATGTAATCTCTCAATTATAAAATACAAATTATAAATTATATTATATTACAAAATTGTATATAATATGACCTGTCCATTGACGTTGATGGGAAGTTTTAGTATCTGGAAGGTTTATGCAAGGGAAAATTAAGTATATCCCAGATACATTATTCGTTGTAATTCGTCGTATTTTAATTTTTTGACGAGTGCTGTGCAAATAGCGCGTCTCCGTTGCTATTTCGATTCGTTAACTTAAAGTGAGATCTTCGCATGAAACGGAACATTTGGATATTCTCGATTATGGAATTCGGTGATATTGTGCTAAGTGTCGCGCTTTTCAAATGCGGGAGTGCCGTCTAAAGTGTTGCGCGTTTAAGTGCGGGAGTATCGCGCGTGTGAGTTAAAGCATCCTGATAATTCTCTAACGATCCTGACAATCCTGAGAGGAGGAGCAGGCCTAGGAGGCATCAGGCGCCGGCGGAGCAATTTTGGGGTGAGTAATTATTATTTATATATATTTTATACAGTATTTCATTACTTTTTCACGCGCGCACATATTTATTCCTATTTATTTGGATAACTGAAATAAGAAGAGGAAAGAAAGATTCTTTTATATATGCTATTTTATAAAGATTTGTATTTCAAAAAAGAATAGTTGTGTTTTGTAAATTATATAATTATTCGTTAAATTATATGTTTATTATTGTATTGTACATGACAAATTTTATATATATAAATATATATATTATATTCATATAAAATTCGACGCGTATACAATAATATAATAATTTATTATTATTTTAAGCGTTGCTATAATTTGGGGGCCTTATATTTGCATGTTACAGGTCAACGTAGTCAACTCTGCTGTTGCGCATCGTATCCGTGAGTAACAACAGTTTGATTTTATGATAAAAAAACTGCCAAGTACATATAAGCGTATGTTAACTTTTTAAAAATTTTTATTCAATTAATTTCTATTTAATTTATTGCATACAAGTCTAAATATCTTTTTTTATGTACTTGGTGTTTTATGTTTTTTATTTCATTTTAGAAAGGTATTTTCAAGATATAATTATTTATCATTACTAATCGAATGGCAATGCCATTCTCTTCAATTCTCAAATAACGTTATCTCAAAAACAAGCGTGCAATATTATCGGTACTCGCAAATAATAACTGCGCGCGCACAGCAACTTTCTTCTCCACGCAGTTCATACAATATTAGATAGAACATACATCTCGCGAGAATATCCGCTGCTCTCCAAAGTGGCAGACGGAAGCAAAATTAAGAGCCGCCGCGGCGATGGCAGACGATGTATGTAACTTCTTTCGATCGCCGTCTCGGCCTAATGATTTTGTTCCACGTTCCATGGCGAGTTCGCGTCCACCTTTTTCTATCGCGGTCCCGATATTCCGCGATGCGCCCAGCATGGTTCCGCATTCGAGTAGCAGTAATACGTGTTTCCTGGTCTTAGGTCTCTCCTACTATCTCTCTTTATTTATCGTTTCACGTAGTCCCCGCGGTTAGATGGCTCGAGACTTTTCCGGGGCCCGTCTTAATGAACCCCGGCAATCACCGTCGTTCGCGCATTCTTCGGGATCCCGGTACCCACGCTTCGTGACGCGACGCGTTCCGCTCGCATCCGCAACGAAAGTGCGCGCGTTACTTTACACATGCCGGGCATTAGACGATGCGCCGCTTGAAAGCTTCATCGCGATCACGACATTTTCACTGTTGCATGCGTTGTGTCTATGTTCTCTGTATTTATTATTTTAAAATCCATTTTAAAACACTTTTGTGTGCGATTTTAATTAAATTTTGATGAAATTATATTAATTCCGTGATTTCCCGAAGAGTCGTGCGTTTATTTCTTTCGTTTGAAAGCCATATTCTTTAAATAGTACAGGAGAAATTTAAATATTTTTCTTAAAATATGCAAAAGTTGCGCTTTACAAGCACCTTTAACAAAGTAACATATATTTTGGATTCTTTTTTAACATAAAAAATTGATATCTATGTTAGATTAAACATGTAGTAAGGATTCTTTTAAATAGAATTAATGGATTGTAATGTGTTATAATGTATGATAAAATAAAAATAACTATAAAATAATTTTAACTTTAGCGATGTTTTATATATAATAATATAGGTATTACTGCAATTTTTGTTAATATTGAATAGAATAGCGTACAATAAATGAATTTTATTAGAAAATACCATATAGCACGAATTACGCGTTGCAACGCAAACACACGGTACGATACAAATTTAGTAAAAGCAATTCGAATTTGCCAGGCGAGAATTTAAATTGCTTTCGAACAGTTTGAATTACAAGGCAACATGAAAATTGTCTTTGAGCAATTCACATCCGATTCGTACAATAGAATTCATTTGAAGCGCGCACGATATTCGTCACGGAATTTGAGCGCTGGCACGATGAAGAATACGATTAAAGTGCACAGTCGATGTGTTTTGTAGCTTCTACAATTTCGTTATATAAAATAAAGCGAAAATTTTTCTTGGTTATCTTATCGTGAAAATAAAATACAAATTACATATCGTTATTTTTTCGTTGATTAAATTATATACAATACGTAGTATACAAAATAATACTATGTATATATTTTTTTGTGAAAATACATACATATAGTTTCAACCGTTTTTATAAAAAAATCTAACGTCTAATATAAGAAAAAGTATTTAAATTTGCTCGAAATATTTGACGATGTAGTGATATTGGTTGATTATTTCTATCGCCACAGTTTATTTCAAAGGATAAGCTCTTGAAAGCTGTGACAAAATTAATGAGAGAGATGATGTATAAATACAAATTCTCTATGAAAAGAGAAACCTCCATCATTTTTATACTAATTATAACGATTTACAGAGAAACTGTGTAGAAAATGAATAATGTCTACAACGAATGATATCGTTAATTAAAAATTGTATAATTGCAACAAAATTATTGAAGAGAGCTGCTAACTTTATTAATTAATACAGCTATAAAGGTGAATATAGCACATCGCAAATTCGGGTTAGGCGGATTTTAGTTAAAGTTAAAATAATGCTTGTTCATAATCATTGACAAAGTTGTGGTTCCACTAATAGATTTACAGTAAACTTTTTGTTATCGATACAGTCAAAAGTATATGGGAAATAAAAGCATTTATAAAAAATCTTCCTATGAAAATGATTAATCTTATACTGACAATGAGATCTTATGATCTTATATGAGATACTTATGCTTAACGTCTTCTTTTTTGTTTTTACGTTTACAATAAATGTTGAAAATTTTGTTGCAATTTTTGCATATGTAATTATTAATTGTGGCGCAAATCACAATATCGTATTGTTTATTATTCATATTTATTCACAATCTTATAAGATTTCTCTTCTTATAATCTTTTACATTTACAAACGCAAAAGCTTCATCTATAAATGTAAATCTTTTAAATATTTTTTTATTAAAATTTTTTAAAATGTTTGCTGAATAAAAATAAAAAAAGCGTAGCCTGCGCTTTATCCGTATGCTCGTTTTGCTGCGCATTTCTATCGGAACAAAAATTTGTCTATTGGGACGAAACTTTCGGAAAATTCGTGCTAAAATCGAACGTACGAATGTAGCAAAGTGATTAATCATTACCACGGCAACGCGTGTCGTGCGAGAACTTTAATTGAAATGCAGTCGATCGATTTTTTTTTCTTTTTTCTTTGTTTTGTTTTGCTCGAGGCCACTCCGGAGCCGAAATCCGTGGATGAAGGAGAGTGAAAAAGAGGGACAACGATACATAGTGCTCTCTGACCGAGCAATTTCCTGGCTGGTAACATGACCGACGAATAACATTTAATTGCCGCGTGCGAAATTAGGACGATGCGACAGTTCGCCACGCGCTGCACCTAAACGCGATTGCTTTCGTTTCGGCTGTAGCGAGCGCTTTTTTCCGCGCCAGTCGTACACACATTCCAAACAGTGTTCTTTAATTAAACGTATCCCTCCTGACGCCGGCGGATCGCGGGTAATCCAGCGCGAAAAATACATGGAACGCTATAAAGTATATGATAAAATTGCATAATGTAATACTGTAAACAATATTAATACAACAGCTCTCTGAACATGATTTTCATAGTCAGATTATTTCAGAGAATCTCTGAGAAGTTCACTTTAGACTCTCTGGAAAATTTATTTTAGAATGTCTAAAAAGATTATTATTCTGTAATCTCCTTAGAATCTATTCTACATAGTTTATTAAAACTTGTTATAAAGCTGCAATCTCTCTGTTTTATGATACGAAAGATTTCCGTGATCTACCATATAAGAAGAGTAGTAATATAATGAGCATTAATTGTTGACAACGAGTTGCATAATTATCATTAATTTGCAACGGTTTGATAATTTTAAATCAATTATTAAGTTGAATTAATTGAAGATTAAGATGTAGTTTTTAATTTTTGCTGCAAAACTTTCATGAATTAAAATTATTATATCTCAAGCTATTTTTCGATTCTGTTTATTTATTTATTTCGTTCGTTTTTTTGGGAAATATTACAGCAGTCTCAACTTCAATTTACATGAAAGTTGTAGTCTTTTCCTTCCTCAGAATACAGCACATTGTACAATAATTCGCTATGTTTATTCAAGTAATTAAAAACACCGTTGGTAGCCTATGTAGCTGGCATGCACGTTGTACAGAATTTCCGTTGCAACTTTGTAACAAGCAACGCATGTCTTTTCCTTGATTCTACTTCTTTGAAATGGAGCCGTGGCGTCCGAGCGCATGATTGCATTCGTCGGTCGCGATTACATAACGAAGTAGACGAGTGCATAGCCGCGTATTGCGGAAGTTGCGGTATGAAGGTCGCAAGCTAACCATGTTCCTTCGCCACGCACTTTATGCGAACGTAGGCAACTATAAGTGCGAGGGCGAGGTACTCTCTAGGCATGAGGAAATTGAAAATTGTCAGAACGAGTTTCGTTGGCGGCCTCAGCATACGTAATTATATCGTAACGATTCTTCCTCGTCGACGACGATATATGCGGTTACTGACTCTTCTTCGAGACGTTCTCTCTTCGCGAATATATTATGGTCTATTTAGCTCTAAATGATATTTTTTATTGCACGAGTCGCGGAAATCATTGTACTTTTCATTATTTTTGTTAACATCTATTATAAAATTGATTAAAGAGTCAAATATAATTATATTCTCATATATATGCTCACGCATATGTGATGAAATCTATTAAAATACAAATGTAATACAAATCTCTAATACAACGATCTTTATTTAGTGTACCAAAGAAATTTAAAAAATATTAATTAAAATTAATTTACGCTCATCTTTTTTTATCTTTCTCTTTGTTTGACTCAAACTGCATTACTTATGAAACTGCATTACATTATATTGCAGAAACAGTTGCATGTATAACAGTTAATATTTACCTTTTATCTCCAGAATACATGGTAGCCAACTACTGCAGTAACGCGAGCAATAAAGAAATAGAGAAAAGAGAAAGAGATCTGCATTTTAATTGTTTAAATTTTACTCTGCGCGCTGAATCGTTGTAAAACAAGATCGCAAGCTAGCTGCGTAGATGCAGACATTTCGCAATCGCGTCTGATTAATCGTTGTCCCTGCCGTGCGCAAAATGCTGCGAAATAATGAAGTATAAACAAGTAAAGAAAAATGGCCTCTTTTATCGCGGTCAATTTTATCGCGCAGTAAACAGCAGAAAATTACGGGTAACATGTAATCGCGGCTCGTCGCCGGTGCAGCGACGACGATGTTGCTTCTGCTGTTGTTAGTGTTCTTGTTGGCATTGCAGCTTCTCAGCTTGGAGCACAGCCGATTCACTTTACTCAAGTTTCATCTTTAAAATGTGCACCGTCTTATCCGTCGAGAGCGTGAAAGAATGAGAAAAGAACGGTGGCAGGATAAGAAGAGGCTGGGTTGGCCGATAGTAGCGAGGGTGGATGATGACTTTTACGGCAGTCCTCATTTTTGCCCTCGCTCGCTATCCGTGGCTTGAAAATGGGCAAGTCGAACATCTCGGTGAGGGCGATTTCGAGCGAACTCGAGAATGTGCATCGCCGACGTAGCGAAAATCTATTTTGTTTCCGTAGACAATGTCGAGACAAAAGTGCTTTCGCTGTAGTCTCTTGAATTGCGATCGGAGTGGATCGAAAACGAAATTTCTAGTTGCGTCGGATCGTGCCGGGATGAATTTTTGCACATACCGTAGATACGAGTAGTTGCTGCTTTTATTACGATCAGTCGTGTTTCGTCATCCTTTGTAGAAATAATAAAGTTTATTCTCAGTCGATATACTAAGTGTATAAAAAAATTTTACTAAAACGCGAGCGAGAAATAAATTCACACGATATGTAAAGCCGTCTAAATTTATTTTAGCAAATAATGTTATGCGAGAGATTTGCGTTAGGAAAAATCTGCATTTTTTATATATCAACATGGGTTTTAAAAAATAAAAAAGATAATTTATACTTTATAATTTATAATTTATAATTATATTAATATATTATTATATTATATTATTATATTATCAATTATTTATAATATTTATAATTTATATTATATTATTTCATTTTTTAAATTATTTAAATAATTTTAAACAAAGAGATAGAATAGATAGTATGCAAAATATATATATATATATATATATATATATATATATATATATATATATACAATATATACATATAGATGCACATCGGAAACATTTTGACGTTTATCATCAGAATGCTTTAGAATATTTCCTATCGATAAAAAACGTATCATGTAGCACCTTGATAACGCTCTTTTTATCACTTCCGTACAGAAGGCAATATTTCCGCTGCACAATGGCAAACGAATTGGTTTCAGCAAATCAAATAACGGTTTGCTCTGGCTGTAGCGGTGTAGCCATTGTCCTAAGCGGAATATCACATGACACAGACAACTAAACTTGCATTGATATTTTTGATCCACTCTTCTTTCGATTTATTCTTTAGTAAATTGAAAAAAATCTAGTAAAATACCACACAGAAGTGATAGTTGAAATTTTCGAATCACTTTCGAAAATCTCTCACTCACGAAATATTTTTTGAGTTTTTATTACATACAATATTTTTTATGATATACAATATTTTTATATTTTTTTGCTATGATAAATTGCAAAAGGAATAGATTTGAATATTTGATATTTTAAACTTATTTACAATTATGATTTAAAAATCTAAATTCTTTTAATAAATCTCATTGTAAAGTCCGCAATTCTCTCTTCTGACTTTTCTTCATTCTGTGTTAAATTATCAGTATATAGTTAATTAATTGCTTTTGGGAGAAAATTTTTAAAAATTATATAAAGAAAAACAGAAAGAGAGAGCAACATCGGATCAATTTAATATTTGAAGATTATTGCAATGAGTTGTGAAGATAGTTTTCCATTACATATATTATAAAATATAGAAAAAAAAAACAAATATAGATATTGTACGATTTTTCGGGGTTAATTTATAAAAAGAAAAATGAGCTTTTCAATTTCAAACAACAAGCTCGGTTTGTCGAGTATCTTGAGAAGCGCAAGAGGCTGCGATTATTCAAGGCGGAAATGGGGACATTGGCTCGTGATGACTTTTACGAAGCGCCTGCAGCTAATTTCCATGGTTTGAAAATGGGAGATTCGAACGACAAAGTCACGGCAGCGCTATTATGAGTCAACTGCAGAATGAAACGACGCTAATGCGTTCGATGAGACCGCATATTATGTCTTTAAAAATAAAAAAAGAAAATACTAAGATAGAAAGAGAGAGAAAGAGAGAGAGAGAAAGGAAAATAATTACAGTGCTTTAATTTGCTCGTTTGTTAAAGCACAACACCGAATATATGTACGCTTTTAATTTTTAATTAAGTACGTCTAAGAGAAAAACGTGTAACGTTTCCTTCTGACTTTTGCTACAAAAACATTTTATTATGCCATAAGACGTTTAAAAAATGTTATAAAAAATTTTATGGAATATATTATAACAAATCTTAGTTTGCTATTGGTATGTTTGTGTAGGTAATTGGCAATATCTGACGATTTTGTTTATACAATAGAAAGATATTTATTTGAAACGCCGATAATTTTTATAATCAATCTTAAATTATCCTCATTTGTTCGATTTATTCGTGGCGTATCCCTCGCAGAAATAAATATGATGCACGCCGTCATGAATTTTCATCGCCATCGCCTCATAGCGTAATTATTTCTTTTTTTCAATCACATAAAAATCCAATTGTTCTTACGCATGTTTTTCTTTACCATTAATCAACGTCCGCACAAGTGGCGAAAACGTTCTAAACGTAACACGTTCAAATCATGAATTTTCATCAACAACTTACGAGTTTGCGTTCGATCATTATTTTAATACGTCACCTTTCGCGATCATGCATCATATATTACGGAGCATACGAGAAGCGGAAGCGCTTACGAGTCCAGAAACTCGTTTCCGAGGATTAGTCCGCCGGAATTACCGATCTGCGGCTCATCATTCTTCGCTCAGCGTAGACTGCTTCGTCACGGAAATGTGAATTTACACGGGCCGACGTTGTACCTGAGCGAGAGAATTCGCACCCCGGCCTTCTTCTTCTCAGGAAACATTACGTAATCTTTCATGCCCGATAACGTCTCCGCTTCCCGAAGATTACCACTTCAAGTACCACGAGTAATACCAAGATTCTTGATCTTACGTAATTGGCTGCCCAGTTTTCAATGAACATGCTTATCACAGATGGATTATCTATAATATAGGTTTCTTTTCTTTCTCTTATTGGAGGGAAAAAAGAAAACTGTTTTATTTGACAAATATCAGTAGTTGGAAAGACCCGAAAGGTAGATTTTCCCTTCTTTTCTTTCCCTGACTAGCTCCTAAGAGGAATTATTCACTTTTTTTCACGATGTGTACACATATCTCGCACATGCTGCAGACGAATGAAACTGTATCTTTTCCAAATGTCGATATATTCCAGAGCCTGGAATAGAATTCACATCACGGAGATATTACATAGTATTACAGAGTATTTTAAGTAAATCGCCTTTCTTATTTTACTATCGCAAAACCATTACATTAGTTTTTGGAAGGTGATAAAAACTGCAAGCTGCGCGTTATACAACTGTCTAGCAATGCGATTATGTAATAACGTGTACTTAGAGCTTTTCAAGAAAAACAAAAAGTAGACGCAAATCTGTGACATCTAATTACTAACGCTTTCACGCAATATGCTTTACAAATATCTATCTATGTGGCTTATGATACATGATATGATATTTCAAAGTAAAAGAGAAAACAAAAAAGATATATAGAAGATATCGATAACGATCACCGTATTTCTCGACTTTTGCCGTGAACCATTCTCGATATCGATCCCGAGCACGTCTCGATTCGGCGCAACTCTTGGCGCAAAGTTTGACACCGTAAACTGGTTTAGCGAAAAATGGCTTAACTTGAAGTAGCCGGCTCCATAACGCCTCTTTCGCCGCCGGGCGCTATACAGCTACGATAGACCTGATTGTGATTTAGAGGGACGGCGGCTTTGATCCGATAATTGAGTAACCGTTCTCACGTTGCTCACGAGCACGATATTTAGATGCCGGTCGCGACTCGCTTCTGGCAATATCTCGATATTTAACTGACAATATGGATGTCATTATCTTCCGCGTACGTGACTTTATCGTGATTTCAATCGTAAAATATCAGAATACACGAGATCATCTCGTGCCAGAGATTTCAATTTTTGTTCTTAATATTAATCAAAACATTTTTGATCTTTTATTTTTTACTGACTTTTCAACTATTTAAAACAAGTTATTAACCAAGTATCTTATATCTAATTTATCTTATTTATTATTTTTACTACTCTAAACGTGACAATAAGAAATTTGAGAAACTTATTTTTTTATTATTATGAAAAATTTTTTAGATACCTGATTAACTCACATTCGTGATGCTCATACACACATAGAGTTATTATAATTTTACTATGAGAGTTATAGAGTTATTATAATTGCTACGATTAATTGGATCTCAAGATTAGAGCTGCGTATGCAATCGTAGTTTGAAGAGAAAGACAGACAGATAGATAGATAGATAGATAGAGAGAGAGAGAGAGAGAGAGAGAATTAACTTTTAATTCTTTTAAATATAAACTTAACGTGCTTATATATAGAAATCTGCACTGATTAATGATCGTTTTATTATTTTTTTAATCATTATTAGTATCTCCCCACACGCATACGATACGCGACAAAAATTGCGTAATCTTATCCGACAGCTGAAATATCGATATACCGCCAATGGTAAACATGGTAATAACATGTAAACACGAACGGATGATTAACAGTGAAAATTTTCAGGTGTTTCCGTGTGCATGTTAAAGCAGGTGCGCAGCGCCAATCCTATGTAACTTTATCTGCCAGTCCAATCCTCGGCATATAACTGTTGCCAGTAAACTTATACGTTTCGCCTCCTATCGTAATTTAGCTTATCGGATAGGTGTACATACGTACACACGCGTATATATAGGATCGACTCGAAATTTTAAACCGTCTATATTTTATGCGCGCATCAAAAGTCACTGAAGTTTGCAAGTAGATTTTCTATATCATCGTCTAGGAATCGAAATTTGAAACAAGGATTTGTGTCGTGAGAAATTTATATAACCACGCGAACCTGCACTGCGAAGGGTTCAACGTTGATCGAGCTTATGTTCGTATGCAATGGGAGGCATTACGTTCAGTTGATGGACATTTGATAGATATGGAAGAGCTTACATTCACACAAATGCATGAGCTTTCCTCTTGAATATTTCCTGGAAATGTATGTATGCCCGTCAGGCATCGGACGTACATGTATATACAATATATATATAGCGAGCCACTGTAATATTATATCGTCTATATAAATAAATCAATGTATAACATCCAATTATATATATTTGAAAAGAATGCTATATCTTATCTCATAACTAAATGATTGTTATTGATATTTAAAAAAAAATCGCATGTATGACAATAAATAAATTTAAAATTCATATGTCGTTTAATGATGAAAAGATGATAAAATATATTTAAGATATAGATTAGAAATTTGAAATTAATATCCTGATTGTCTCATCTAATTTTCAAGTAATTTATATTGTACATATGAAACTAAAAACTTGTAGAAATTTCAATATGTACATTTCATTTTTATATCATTTAATTTTTTTAATTTTTTGTAATTATATCGTGTGATGAACATTCAAATTCCGAGTAATATTTAGCGCAATTAATTTAATAGATGTCAGCATTGAAATATCAGCGAGAAATTAAAATATTAAATTTATCGCGTTAACGTGAAAATTTTACAAGTCGTTCTCACGATTTATACTTCATATATACTTGAAGATATTTAAAACTTGAAATAAGTGAAATTTTTCAAATAGGATATAATTTTTCAGTTTTAATAATTCCAAACAAATAATTAACATTAATATTGCTTTCTTTTTTATTTTAAATATTGAATAATAATTACAAGAAAAAATCTAGTAGTATTTTGCTATTATAGATTACGAATTATATGAAAGTCATTTTTGTTTGTTATTAAATAGATACTTTTTTTATATATTGTATTAAAAAAGAATAATAATTTTCATATACACAATAATGTTGCACAAGCATTTAATGTATTACTCGGTCAATATTTAATAAATAATTTAGTTTTGATTAAGTTTACGTCAATCCATTGTGATAATGTTCATCAAATATTGGTTAACCACGTCTTTAGGGATTGTTACATATTTAACGATGATTACGGCATAAGCTCATATACCGCTAGGGAGAAATTCATTTATTGATTATGTTACAAGGGAAATTGATTATCGCATAGAATTTATAATATATAATTTACGAAATGTTCTCGTTCGAATAATATATGTTCTAAATTTTTTGCCTAAATATTTTATAAATATTTTTGACACAACTTCTTGGGTTTGTAATCTCTTAGCTATTAATCGTGCTTGGCGTAGCGCGCGAAAAAGAATCAATTTTATTTTCAATTTCTATAAATCCTCACAATAATAAACGCCAAGATATAAATATCAATTCGTATAATCTACTATATTGGTAGGATCTGCAAACTGTGACATTTAATTGTCTCGGAAGAATTATTACACGCCATAAAAAAGGTGCTGATATCAGTGGTATGCCTAAAAATTTCGAATTTAATATCATATTTATTAGATGTCGAAGAAAAACTAGCATCACGGTTAGACTCATAAACTTGAAATCTCACGATGTCACTGGCGTCCCCGAAGAATCGTTACGCGACGTTGTTATAAAAATCGGGATATAACAAGGGATAAAATTCGAATATCAAGGCGGATATAATAATATAATATAATATAATATAATTTGATACTATAAAGAACATATAAAAAATTAAATTTGTTTGTTTTACGCTGAAATAAATGTCTAAAACTTTTACAATTTGTTTAACTGTATCGTACATACGTACACTCTACAAGAAAATTGTTTAATTTCCTTTGTTTCTCGCGATATAGTAATGTGACTAACGATATTTATTCAACTTACGTATCGAATAATATTTTATGTTCATTAAATCAATTTCAACGGACGCTTTTAATTAATTCATGTACCATTTTACAAAAGAAAACAAGGTATGTTTTAATTATTAAAAAAATATGCATCCCACATACATGTATGAATAGTTATTATCTTATTTGTTTTGATTGATATTTATTTTTTACATTGTAAAAAAAGAAAGATGCGTTGCATATCTTTGAATTTTTCTATATTTAAGACAATCATATAGTATAGAGTAATAACGTTAAGAGATAAAACAATATCTCAATATCTCATGAAACACAAATATCAGTGTTTAAATATTTATAAACTTTACAATTACCTTAAACCTTGCAATATAAAGAAACTGGGATTATGAGTGCATATATAACGTACGCTCAATTTTTACTGATAAAACTAAATACAATAATACGAGTGTGAGACGAAAACGTGGCCACGTTGATCAGTGTCGTCGCTGGATAGCAACTGCTGGCGATTCGTATGGTTCGGTGCGTGTCGTAATCCGGTATCGATTTGCAATCAGGTAAATTTGACAATCGCGACAGACGGATTCCCCGACGATTCGATACAATGACCGCTCGGTGAAGGAGGTGGAGCGGGGAAGATAGAATCGGGGCGCGTTTCCCCTGTTACACGATGAATGGAGATTTTGAGTTTTATCGCGGAACTAGGCGCCGGCGACAAAATCGTCCTCGCGCTTCTCATCGTTTGCGACCCCGAGTTTAAAGCCGGAGGGGCGGAATTTATTTCAGCTGCATCGATTGCCCGCGCGCGGAAATGCGTCCGATGACTCGAGAAAGAGCGCGGCATCGCGCGTCGCTTTAACGATGCTGCGCGATGATGAGTCATTACCGAGCATTACCGAATTTCATGTGGTTCGCGATGGTTACATTAATACGTGATTTTTCTATAGAAAATAGATAGAAGATAGAAAATGAGAGAAGAGAAAGTGCTCATTAAAGAATGTTGTTCACTATAGGGGTAGCTTAATTATTTTCATTATCTCATTTGCTTTCCTTGACATTTTGATAATTTTAAATAGCGACCCGAGAAAGGAGAGAGAAAAAGAAAGAGAGAGAGAGAGAGAAATAATATGATAAGCAATGTTTTGCTATATAAACATTTTTATAATACTCTTTGATAGTCATGTAATATTTATCATAAAAAAGAAGTGTAGTAAGAAATACCTAATATACACGAGATTTCTTTTTAGCATTTAGTTCACACAAGTCTTCTCTCTTTTTATATGTAACATATTATAGATTAACGCGTTTGTCGATAAACTTAACATTTCTCTTATGTCTTCTTAATTACTTATCTACTTGTAATCACAATACACAATCTGATGCTTGGAGAATATATATGCTTCTATATTCCATAATTTATATATTGTCATATCATTATCATTACTTGTTAACTACTTCTTTTCTTATGATTAATTAGAAAAGATATGCAAGTAAAATGTAAAATATGTTTCATAAATCTATGCATTGCATCTGCTTTGTATAAATGTACACTCCCAATGTCGCATTATCTATGTGATGAAGAATAATAATTTTTTAATCACGTCGAGTAATATTTATTTTATATTGCTTTGTTTAATAAGAAACAAAAACTCTCAGCGTATGTGATCGATCAACTTTTGGAAATCTCTATCTAGCTAATTCTATCGATTTTTGAACGCGCCTCTTCGCAAAATAGTTTACTGCAAATTGAAGTAGATTATTTGTAGACCCGATTTTCATTTTAGTTTTCTTCCTTCTTTTCTCTCGCTCTCTTTCTCTCTCATCCATGGACGAAGGAGCGATATCGCTGTTTGGGAAAAGGATTTCAGCCGGAAGTAATGGTAATCCCGGCGATTCCCTTTCAAATGTGGCTAAAGTTCCGTAGGAATCAGCAAGGGCTTATCGGGGTTATGACACTCAAAGTCCCTGTTACAATTCAGCTTCTCCTCCGCTCCTCTTCGCCGTTCTCTTACTTACGACATCTCTCACACCGGTAGGATGTTGGTGGAGGTTGGTGATCGATCCCACTAGCCACTTATCGGTTTGAAATGGTCGCGGTTTATATTTATTTATGAATTTTGATTTTGCACGCCTCAATAACGATAATAATATCGTAACGATCACGCAGCTATCCAAATATCGATATTCCCACGAGATATGAAATTTTCGACTACGGATGGTAATCAAACTCATGCTCCAAATTGTCCTTGTTCAATTTTTTTTGAGAATTTGTACGATTCAAATAATAATTTAAATATTGTAGAATAGCTTAAAATATATATAAAAGAAAAGTCTCGTTCACATGTAAATTTTTTGATTATCTTCTGACGAAATATTAATGAGATAAAGCAAAATATATTAAAGATTGTTTCGCATAACGACAATTTTTTATTTTTCGAGAAGAATGTTACTTTTTCGTAAATGCGATTATAAATTATTTTTAGTGTCTTAATATAGTTTTGCCGAAGATGTATCATTTTTATTTCATAACATATCATTTCGGCGATATTTGGTCCGAATGAAATATGAATTGAATTAGCTTTAACAAAGAGGAGTTTAATCTTCAGTCTCGTAAATTAAAAAATCTGCACCTCTTATATTTTAAAATATTCTACAATATATATATATATTCGGAATGCTCGTCACAAAATCGTGCGAGCACATTTTCTTATAAGAATAACAGAAACGCTCTCTGTCGTGGCACGTTGGACGATTTGTTCGGATAGGCAGCGAGATCCTTTTCGACGGAGCGAATTGCTCGCGCCGGCGCCGGTCCCGTCGAGAGTACTGCGAGGCATTTTATCAAAAGTTTAATACAAACGCTAACTTTCTTCGTTATTCTCTTTCTTCCTTCCGTCAACGTTATTCTCGTATAATGAGGGTCGGGGGAGTATTATTTTACGACAGACGCGCTCTTATCGCCGTCGGTGCGCTCGCGATAAATCAGCCCGAGCACATTGCACGTCGCGTCGCGCCTGCATTTCATTCGAGACGAGTCTAACAACTTTCTCATCGACCATATATACACACATGCATAAGCGCGAAACCGACGGCGGAGATAAAAATAATTTACAAATAAGAGCTCCCGTGTGGAATCGAGCAACATACGCGAAACGCGTTACGCTTAGAAATGGAGATAAGTGCAAGAAATGAAAATATGCGTGGGATAATTTAAGCTCTCCGGTGAAAAAAATGTCAAAGGATTATTATAAAAAAAAAGAATGACTTGTATGCAAAGTTAATGTGCTTCTAAAATTATACGACCGGAGATGAGAAAATAGACCGTTCATCTCTCATATCCGATATGCGAACGGGCACATTAGCGAGAAGATAAAGGACACTCTTTTACGTCACATAAATTCATAATTGCCGTTTGAAGCGCTTTTGTGTCAATTAAAGAAAAATATTAAACTTTTTAGTTTTTAATTTATATTATACATCTGTGACATTTAATAATATCTTTATTAAAATTATAAAATAAGAATATTATTTCTCGAGAATTATATTCTTATTATAGATAAATTGTTTAAATTATTATGCATTTACTTTCTCTCTCTCTCTCTCTCTCTCTCTCTCTCTCTCTCTCTCTCTGATATGTATAATTTTATAAATTTGTTAAACTTCTTATGAGATAGTACGTGTGGCGTAAATTTATCTTCTACAATTAAACTCATAATTGACATTTAAAGTGCTTTCATGCAGTAATTAACAAGATGTTAAGCGTTACTCGAGAAACTTATTAATAATCGTTTTAAAGTTTCGATAATCACAAGAATTTAATTACGACCATCCATTCAACGGACCTTTGCTCGAAACTTTCACTTTACTCTTCCCCGTTTTTTTCTCTTCCCTAATTTTTTCGTAAACTTACTGTGCACTTTGCACTCCTCTTTTGATTCATTTGTTGTGCACAGTGCGTTAACTCTATTACGATATGAGTTATACAATGTAACAATATAATCAATGATTCAAAGTTATATGATATATAATATATAATATATAGAAAGAAAGAAAGAGAGAGAGAGAGAGAGACAGAGAGACAGAGAAAAGTTCAGTTTAAAAAATATTCGAGATACTTTATAATTAGATCTTTAATTAATCCTTATGAAATAAATAAGTTAATAATTCAATATACTTGCTTTTTTCAATAAAAATTAAAAGTATGTGTCTTGTTAATAATTTAGGATAATATGGCTATTACGATAATAAAGAATAATGAATTTTTGTTTCGCATTCACTTCATAGTGACTTTATCCTCTACATTGAGCTCATCGATACGGTGTTCAAAGTGCTTTTATGATGTAATTAAAAAAGAGATATTGAACATTGTTCGATGAATTTATCAATAATCGGAGCTCCGCGGTATTCTCCCAGAAATAACGTTTAATTATAATCATTCATCCGATCTTGTCTTGAACTACTGCTATATTTCGCTAACATCTTCTCTCTTTATTTTCTCATCAACTTCCTATTCCGCGTTCCCTTGTTTCATTCCTCATTCGTCTATGTAATACCATGATAATCTCGTTACACGTTTTTTTATCGTTAAACAAAAAAGCATGTTTAAAGATTCGTAATAAACTTATCATATCAATCAATCACGAGCATCAACATAATATTATTAATGTTCTGCGCATTGCACAAACACGTGCGCAGATACTTAAGCTCATAATTGGCATCTAAAGTGCCTTGGCGGTAATTAAAGAAGACGTTAATTGTTGTTCGATAAATTTATTAATAGTCTCATTAGATTTCTAGTTACAATTGTATTCTCAATGAGACATTTTTCTGAAACGTCTGAGAGTTGCCATCTTATTCCTCTTATTATTTTCGCTAGCCTCTTACGTTCTAACATATGTATATACTTTTGATCTCTATTGCGATATCGTGACGAATATAATCTTATTAAATATTTTAATAACTTTTGGTTTCAGTTCGTACTTCCGATCATTAACTATGAGATTAACTTATGCTGCTTATTTATTGTCGATCAATTTTATTTCGATAAAACAAGAACTAAATATAAGACACATAATATAATACCTGCGAAATCTGTGTGCTTTGAATTATACCGTATTATGAATGTTATGCTTTATTCACATTTATATTGCTTCCGATAATTACAGCAGATACAATTGAACGGAAAGTTTTATTAAGCTTTTAATAAGCAAAATAATTTCCTATTCGAGAAAAGACGATACCCCTATTTAAAGTGAATAAAAATGTAATAATAATAAAAATTAATTCACTGTTATCTCATTTTTCGCGACTTTTCCGCAATAATTCTTGATGCTATATGTAAAAAAAAAAAAAAAAAAAAAAGGAGATGTCCTTACTACTTTAAAGTCGGTAAAGGAATAGAGATCAGTAATCGTTCCAAATTTTTAATAAACGCAGAAAGAACATTTAATAATAATTCCGTTAGCTGTAGATCTCTCAAAACTGTTGTAATACGATGCTATTTATTTTTTGTATCTTTTTATCGACTTTTTATACTCGTTTTATCGTTGCTTTCTTTCGCAATAGTCCGCGTTTGCAGTTACGCGATATCTTAATAACGCGGGTGTACCATACATCCTCTACTCACGGTTTCAGCGAAGCAAGTCTAGATCGGAAGACTAGAGTTGGCTGAACCTCGGATCTGCGAGTAGTAAAATACGCGGCTTAATTGCTTAATTTCTCACAGCTAAGCCCGCTCTCCCCCTCACCTCGCTTCCTCCCCCCCCCTCCTCCTCCTCCTCCTCCTCCTCCTCCTCCTCCTCCCTCCCGCCAACACTGAAGAACAAAGGCATGCGCCCGTTACTTCGGTCTTCTTACTTTTACACCCTATCAACATTACTTCTCGCGCGACACTTTAATTATACCGCCACGAAAATCGGACAGGAGACGTAAGGGACGCGCCCTGGTAAAAGAAAGCCTTTTTCATTCTACGATCCAATTTTAATTATTAAACCGCCAAATTATCACCACGATTGCGTCATGTGCGATACAAAAGCGGCTGGACAAATTGCGAATACGATGGGAAGCAAGTAAAATGGATTATTATCCTCAGCAGCGCAGCACAAAGAGTTTTCCAACATAAAAATTCACGAAATCACAAAAACATAAAAACGTTGTATCTTATTTAAACTTTACTTATTTATACGCGCGCGCGTTTTTTCTTATACATATATAATTTCTTACTTACTTATTGTTAGGTATTTATGATAGATAGAGAATGTATATTTATCTTATGTGCGCGCACGAGGTCAGAAAAAATTATAATATTGCATATATAATATTGCATTCTTCGAAGAAAAAACTTAAACTTATGCAAAGTATTCCGAGTAGTATCGATAGGTAGTGGATTATATAAAGCTTGTTAAAGCTATACATATATTTGAACAATATTTAGATTATCATGATAATATAAATAATTTACAGAAAATAATTACTCACAATATTGATTTTACGTAAAATAATAAATAACTGGAAGTTTAGAAAATAAATAATATATTTTTTAGATTGACACTTATATCATAATACTTTAACTTTAACGTATTATATTTGACACAGATCCCGGTAAGAATAGTTTTTTGTGCGTTTCTTGATATCGAAGAATAATATGTATTAAAGATACTGATTATGCGCACGCGTTAAAGCATTAAAATAATTAAACATCAGATATATTTAATCGATTGTTATAAAAAAAAAAAAACATCAAATTACATTTTCGCTGATTGCGACGCGAAATAATATATCCCGAATAAAACTGTATAATTTAGATGCTTCTTTACGCATAAAGTTTTGCATATCGCGACTTTTTAATGCTGCAATATATTCAGCGTGCATTATTTTCTTTGTTAGTCGCAAACTCTATCTCAAATTTACAATGTTTATAAACACTCATTGTTACAGTCGTTGCATTATTTTGCCAATCTGATTAATGCTAAAGCAGTATTAAAGCAATTAAATAAGATAATTTTATGATGACTTGACGATTATTACGAAAACGATGCTATGTTGTTGTAGCTATATTGATGCTATGTTTAGTAGCTCGTGCGATATTATAAAAGAATTCCACATATAAATTTTACATATATATTCATGCAGGAGAATTGCTATAAACTTTGGCTCCGATTCCTAGGTAATCGCGACAAGAATTCTCGTGCTAAATTAAATTAATAATTCATGTATATTAACAGCATTCAAATAGCATTCCGTAGATTGTGTGGTGTTTAATGCGATTAGAACGCATGGACGCATGTTGCTTTTTACGCGCGATAGTAAAATTGGCATAAAATATTCGCGATAAAAATATTTATCTTCAATTGCTTTTTCTTTCGCCGATAATTTCTGGTTAATGTGAATTTAAGCGCGATAGATTGCAAATCATCCGCTTTCATTCTTTGCATAGATTCTTCGATCGACGATCGTATAACCGAGTAATATACTAGTAAAATGTATTATATTTATATTATATTGCAAAGAAATAAAAAAAAATAATAATAAACAGTTAAATTCCGATTAAATATTTAGCATATATTAATCGATATGCAATGCATCGGAGTTATAATTATCACTTTTTCCAGCACCATTGATTCTTTGCGCTCCTTACAATCGTGAAAATTACAATCATTTAGATTCATTACAGTATACTAATTATAAGCGCGTTTCTTTCCTTTCCATCGATTAAGGTATATGTAACAACGTTTGTACGGCTTACAATAGTCATTGCATCGAATCGGATTATGAAAATGTCTTGCTGGGATATTCCAGTTGTCGAGCATAATAGGAATATTAGATCAGAGTATCACGTAATAGATATATGAATGCAAGATAACGGTAATCAGATGAATACATTTTCTTTTATTCGATTATCGATAGGTAATTTCGCTATGTATTTACATAATACTTCACATATATGTATACCGCGTATTTATAGTATTACTTTTTTCTCTGACAACGAAACGATATCCTTATCGAAATTACCGGTACATTTCAAAATCAATATCGAACTCTTTTTATGGATCCGCGGATGGAGAGTTAATTTTCCATCGCGTTTTCGAGGCAAATGGCGTGGATGAACGGCTTGGTAATGATGATTTAGATTTAGATCAAGTAGCGCGTGCGTGGCCCTTCGTTAATATCTCTCGAACTCTCAAACTAAAAGAATTCCGCCTCTCTGGCAAACAGTTAAGTTCTCTTATATTCTCACGATTCGACGGGGAAAGTCGTTTTTCTTACGTGATTTCCTCCGATTTACATAGAGCTAGAGAGCCGAAAAGCGAGCAAAAGTCCTAGCATATAAATTAAAGATAGACGATTTCTTTCTTATACTACGGAATAACTCGCAGCTATTCGTAAAGATCGCGTGCAAGAAATGCAGAAAGTTTGCAGAGAATCATTTCTTCCGCGTAGCTTAATAGTTCCGACGACTGTCACACTTCAACGGAATGATTCCTGCGCGCCGAGTGTAGTTTGATTAACGTTTACTACATTACAAAGTTAGAATAGAAATAAGTTTTACGTATTTCCTTTGACTGCAATTTAAGTTTGTAGTTCTCGTTATCTCACATATGAGCGATCATCTGTCGCTTTCAATTCACCTTTTCCTTCCTTTTAATTCAATTTCATCAAATTTCTCCTTTTCAATTGTGATTAAAATATTAAAATGATTTCTGTCTCGATTATTAAAATTAAATAGGAACAAATGTTAAATGATATGATAGTAATATATAAACAGGCGAAAAAAAAATATATATATACATATATATATATATTGTATATAATGAAGTATTAAGAGGGAAAGAAAACTGTTACAGGTTAATAATTCTCATGAAAGAGAACCACAATAGATTGAGTATAAGAAATAAGATAGAATCTCTAAGAATGAAACGATATAAAAGTAATAATTGTTACAAATTTTTTTCTACAAGCGTTTTATCAAGTTTTATTGAAGATGCTTTTCCATTCATATCTTTCCATCAACACTTTAAATAGCAATTAAATTGCTCGCTTCAGCGCGCATTTAACGCATCATTTATCCCCATTGGATCGTGCTTTGCTTTCTTCCCAATTTTTTCAAAACTTTTTACAAAAATTCCTGATAAGTGGCTTAAATAAGTCGCGTCGAGGTACAAAACACCTAGATTTTTTGTTGATCACATATTGCTGGTTAGTCTTGGTTTTCTTGCTTATTCTCTGTAACGTGATCGCACGGGTTTCATTGCCAGAAACGCGTACGTACGACGCGCGTACGTGATACGCTTCGCCTTTCTTTCCATTTTGTCGGATATTTGCCATTCCATCTCGTTAAGACGATACAAAAGGCGTTCTAATTTTATCCGCCGATCCGGTTTGCCGCGGACAAAAGGACGGAAATCGCGATGACTCACTAGATCCGATATACCGATCTTTCGTCGTGGAAGGAGAGTTCGCTTCGGTAGTTTTTCTCATCTCACAATCAGCGTATCTCGCGCTGCCTCGCCGCTACCTTGAAAGGATCGAACGGCAGACGCGGTCATCGAACGAGGATCACCCTCGGCTACACTCACGAAATCGAATGCGATCGCGAATGCGGATGAGAAAGAGAAGAGAGCTTCCCCTTCTCCGTATCCCTTTCTATCCCAATCCCGGGAGGTAACTTTATGAAGTCTTCTTAAGTGAGGCACGACTCTCCGCGGCTCAGACTCTATAACCATTTTCAAACTCCGACCCTTGAAAACCATGATCTGGGCGTGTTTGGAGAACGGATCGAGAGAAACTGCCGCCCGCTTTGTTTAAAACATCGGAAAAGTTGTTTCGAATCAACTTCTTTGACCCGCCCTCGAATTTCGGTCGAGACACGGGGAGCAAAAACTTTTCCCCGTAGGTACTTCTCTCGAGAACCGGACTTACGAGATACTTCTAAACATCCGATTTTTATGACTATATGTATCCGCTTTTTCCATTTGCGAAGGGAGGATCGAGCGCAATTGTGGAGAATACGTGCGTATTTCACGGTAAATCGAGCTTTTCGTTACATTCGATCGTAGAGCTATTGTGGGACCATTGGCAACTGGTCCCCGTATAAAATCCAGACATATCGTCTTCCCACTTTCGTACGCAAAGTTGCCTCTTTTGTATTTTCCCAGATTTGAAATTAGATTCCCCTCAAAGTTAATGGTTTCTTTTATTGCATTTTTTTTTTACTACTCCCTACGTTAACGGATATGATTTATTCAAGTATTAGTTGTGAATTGTTTTTGTAACAGCGATGCGTACAAATTTATAATGTGCGATCAATCCGATTCGTTTGATTAGAAGACGCGAATTTCTTTCGCCGTACACCCCGAACGAGACAATATTCATTTCTTTATTCATTATTCTCGATACGCATTTGGCGCGCAACACAATTGCACTAGTTTAAAACTAATATGTATCAAGGAATTGAAAAAATTTCAGTTTAAAGATTAAAAACAATAGATTAAATCTCCACCATATCTCACTTTACGCGATTCTACTTCTTACCGGTGACGGCGACAAGAAGAACGTAAAGAAGCAACGCGGAAAGGGTAGAACGCGCATCTCGGTATCTCGCGGCACTTTGCATGATGCTTGGATATGCTCTCGTCTCGATTACACACTCATATACACGCGCGCGCGCTCATTCATCCGTCACAGATCTGCCTTCATATCGACACTTTCAAGCTCCGAGATCCGTCGATGAGAGGATGATTCATTGATTCAGACACTGCACTATATATTCGTCGATAGACTCTGTCCCTTCAATTTCTTCTTTGCGATTATTTGCGCTTAGTTTTCGATGAATTCGCGCGAACTGAAGGTGATAAAACTTTCGAAAACGAAATAAAAAAAAAGAAATCGACACCAAACGATCGGGGGGTCGCGAAAACCCCCTGCGATCCCTCGCCGACGATGGCGCGCTGCGCGTCTAAGGACGACGACGTAACGTGAAAAGTTTTCCGGTCGACGTACGAGCGGCTACTGAAGCTCCCGCCGCAAGCACAGCAAGCTTCCAGTGCGTCGACTCCGTCGTGCACCCGAAAGCTCATTCTCCGGCTCACTCTCGCGTTTGGCCCCGCGGCATTCTTGCTCTCTCAGCCGCGATACTCGCTCTCTCTCTCTCTCTCTCTCTCCGATTCACGTAGTTCATCGATGCCTCTCCGTCACACTCTGATCATTCTCTCTCCGTCTCTCTTCGTCTCTTCCTCTTGCCCAGATCCTCTCTTTGCCTCCCTCACGGCCATTTTAGCGTCGTCGTCGCGATCAGGCGCGCCAGTGCGGGCTGCGCGCGCGAGGGAGCTTTCGCGTCCTAAAGCTGAACGGACGAAGGGCTGCGGGAAGGGAAGGGGTGATTGATTGGCGCTGAAACTTCGCGACTGATTGAATCTTTTTTACGTTTCAATATCGATATCCCGGGGCCGGCGCGGGGAAAGAAAGCGAGGAAAGAAAGCTCCGAGATACTAGATGCCTTACACGTACGCGCTATGTAACGCGAGCTTTCGCGTTCTCGCAAGCTTTGGGAATCGCCACGCATAACTTTACTTCATTTTCCATTACACTCGCGATCAACGACCAATGACGGACGTATCCCCGGTACTAAGTAGCCGCTCTCTTCGTATCGCGCCGATATCCGGGTGGCCTAACGTGTAACGAGGTCGAATGTAACTTTTGTTATCAAATTGATTTCTGAACGCGAACAAATAAAGCAGAAAATAGCTTGCAAATATCGCTGATAAATAAGATTGAATTGCGTGCTTTTGCTTACATGCTTTATCATTTAAGTTTAGCAAACTCATCTTTGAATCTCGAATACCGCATAATGCCTTTACTCATGCCACGTTTAAGGGTGAAAAAAAAAGTGTACGCGGAATTGCCTCGGGCGCTTCGTTTACATTTCAAATGAGCACTCGATTCGCAAGAAAGCTCGATGGTCATTTAATCTAGTTTGGAATAGATCAGATTCATTGAATATAGCGCGCGTTGCGCTAATTAAAACCAGACGAACGTATCCCAGTTGGGACACTGAACTCTGACGTATAATTCGTTCTACCGCGTCATGTGCAATTAACTGTAGCTTATTGATCAGGTATGAATGACGAGTCGTGGATAATCGCAGCTGGCATGCGCAAGAAAGTGATAAAAGGAAATCCGGGCAGAAACAAGATTCGCACCAAGATGCGTGGTGCGTGGTGCGCTGTGCGTTTGGCCGCCCCGCGCGGAGATTTGCAAAAAAGCGACAGCCTGTTTCCTAATTAAAAATGTGTCTGACGAGAAAAATGGTCGATCGTTGCTCTGGTTTCACTCGACAAGCATATCTCCGCATAAATGGTACGAGTGTAGAGTCAATCGCCGGTCATCAATATCTACCGGATATCGGATACTGTTACGATCATTGACACATTGTTGACGATGCGATCGCTTGTCAGTCGTAACGTTACGTTTTTAATTTTATATAAACTGACTGACACGCACGTGTGATAGACTACGCGGAGGAAAGTCTTTATAGTTTCGTGTACGCGTATCCTCTTATTGAATATACAGCAGATTCTGAGAATACATTGTTTTCTTCTATATTAAGTAAAAGCTTCATATAAGCACGTATATTAATGCAATACAATTTCAATAATTTATAAATATCAGATATTTCGATAATTCTCATCGGATTTTCACACTGCAGGTTATATTTTAAAACTATTCTTATTGAAATATCTGATAAGTAAATATCTTGATAAAGTATATCAATCGCAGAAAGTATGTCGATCGATACATATATACGTTATACTTTTCATCATTTTATAATATCCACTATTGAATTCTTGCATCATTAAAGAATGACATTTAATAAAATGAAATAAAAAATATCCGGAATTTAATTAAAAATAACCCTACTGTAACGTCCTCTTAAAATCTTTTAAATCTTTTACAGAGATTGAATAAAAATATTCTTTTAATTTTTCGACTGTTATTTCACAATTTGCATTTCTATGAATAACATTTTCACTTTCATATTCTATGTTTTGATAAATAAATCTCAAGATTGAGCATTTCTGCTTAGGAAGCATTCATTATTCACAAATTTTTTCATTTAGCTCCAAACTTTTCCCCCTCAGATATTGAACGAGTGATAATTATAATGTGATAAGTAAAAAGATGAAATATTGTAGTGATCATGATTTTCTTGAGAGATTTTTTGAATATCAATGACAATTTGTTTTTTTTTTTTCTCCTTCATTTTAAACTTAGACGAATCCTTCAAATTATATCTCGGGTAGTCTAACAATAAGAAGAAATCTGCTGATCATGATTCTTAGCTGGGAAACATCTGGATATCACGCACAGTTACGTTAATTGAGCATGAGTCGACTCCAGATAAATATCCAATCTTCATTCGAAGTACGGTACAGTGATTGACGCATGCCTCGAAAATTATCGATAAAGCCTCGTTCCGCTTCATTTCCGCCGTTTCTCGACATATTAGCGTTCTAATTGGACACACCTCCGCGATTTTTTAATTTGCGCGTTATATCATATTGACGTTTTCTCACGATGGAAGTAAAATTATGTTTCGCATAATTTTGTTCACAAATTTCATTCAATTTTGTTCATAATTTCTTATTATTTTAAAACTGTGATAATAATAATAATAATATTATTAAAAATATTTTATTATCTTATATATAAAAATCTTATTTCGCGTTTGATCGATTGCAACGAGTCAAAGCGCTAAATGTATACAATTTGATAAAATACACACACACACACACACACACACACACACACATATATATATAGATAGATAGATAGACGTATTTTTTATGAAAGACGTTTTCTACATCAGAGGTTAAACATTCCGCTTAAACTTTGTACCGCTAGTATTTGCTCGACGACCGGCATTTCTGTAAGATTTTCTACCTCTGGTGATATGCGGAGATCTATCTGCAAAGCGAAGGAAGAATTTGAATCTCACGGAAGTCAAGGCGCGAGTTAATTTGTCACTCTCTCCACTCTCGTACACAATTTCCTCTCCTCGAGCTCTGCCAACATCTTTCTCATTATCTTTGAAATAAACGACCGAAATAACTGTTAATAGGGACGTTTGACGTTGGTTAGGCCCAAGAGTGAAGCGAACGTGCGGATTGTAATCGTAGAAACGGTACTTCTCTCGCAGGTATCAGCGCGAAACGAGGAAGCGAAACGAGATAACTAAATAAATGCGTTACAAAGGTGTTGATTTTAGAAAGTAACATTTTGCACTGCGTGGATGATTACTTCCGGGAACTACGAAAATAATAATTCCTAACTTCTCTCTCAAACTGACTTAAACGAGCGCAAATTCGCTGTTTGACCGTTATTCGCGATAAAATACCTAAAATAGCACATCAGACACGTAGATACTTGATTTATTAACTTTTATAGATAATTCGATACATTAATTATTCGAAAATAATTATCACGACATTATTTTTGCACCTATGTTGATTGTCAAACTTTTTAATTCGCGAAACTAAACTAAACTAAGATTATTTTATCATTGTCGCGCAACGGATTCGCAGGGATTTTCGCCAGGGAATCCGCCGCCCGTAATAAAAACCTACTGATTATGAGACCGTGTATATGTTTTCGTAAAACGTCCGGTGTATGCGCGTACATCACGACGGGAAAAAATTTTCGACTGTCACAGATGCGGCTGGCCGATCGAACTTTAATGTCGTTTGCAAGCGGCTTCTCTCGAACGGCCGAGCGGGTTGTCGCGTTCTCACGTTCCATTGCAAAACTGTCGAAACTGTCGAATCGTGGACAAAGGGTGTATAATACGAAAGTTACAAACAGAGGGAAGGAGGGGAAGAGAGAGAGAGAGAGAGAGAGAGAGAGAAAGGAGAGATAGACGTGTTGGCGCGAGCACGCGGACGCGAGCCTCGATATGAGTCCGATGCAAGTTCTTGGAGCGTATAATATTCCACGTGCGAGTTGTCACTTCGTGACCGCATTTCGGTGACTAATGAGCGCTTTCGAAAGCACATTAGGTACTGTCAGGTACACGGTTGCTGTGCAATGCCGCGGCGAGTTCCTGTGAGGGAATCTCGTGATACACATACACGTGTATATATATATACGTACATATGCAAGTGTATGTATAGGGTGTGTGTTATACATACCACATATCGTATATCGAAGAGATGGTAGAAGCGAAAACCGGGATTACAGTGTGGTGAACAAGCCCACTTGTCTCGAGTGAAAAGTAACAGAGAGTGTAAAAAGTAAATCGAAATGAAATGATCTGTATAGAATTATTGACAACTTTGCGATTATATTGAAAATTTCAAGTGTGTAATCTTAAATTAAACGATGTACGAGTAGTTTTTGTTGCGATACATGATCATATTATTCTTATTTATATATAGTACTTACCACATTGCTGATGTATTTTGTTGGTATCGAGAAGTGTTTGATAAATTTTGTATGGATTGCTGAAATAACGTAAGAGAGAAAACAAATTTTTTTAATTTATTATGAATCAAATTTTACTGGAATAATTAGGAATTCAAAGAACAAATCGCATTTTTATAAAATACAAGAGGGAAACGTTTAATATATATTTACATATGTGAACAATGTATATAAGATTTCCGTTAAGATTGTTGTTACATGTGTAGAGGGGAAAAAAGATTACAATATATATATATGGTTAAATAATCGAATCAGAATATGAGGTGTGTAAGTATATATACATTATTAAAATTATTACACAATACCTTGGACGCAATCATTTGTTTGCTCGAAACACGAGCTAGTAATTATTACATTATATTGATTATTAATAACGAAAAGATATGGTCATTGATTGCCATTAGGAAATAATGTCACATACGCACGCGCACGCACGCACACACGCACGCACACACGCACGCACACACACATCTTTCCTTCAAAAATTTAGCCCAGATCCTCAGATACTAAAAAAATAAATTTTTTTATTAATATAAATATGTATATATTATATGGGAACCAATGACCAAATCTTTATCTAATAATTGGAAATTAATCACTTCTAATAAGAGGCAAATAAGTATTGTGCATAGAGAATGATCCAATTATATATATAATATATAAACACGCAATTAAATAACTTTTTTATAGCTGTTTCACAAAACGGTATATAAATTTGAGAACAAAATCGCGTAGTTTTTTTTTAAATACTATATAAAATACTACTAATTTTATGCAAATAGATTCACAATAAATATCAAACACATTGACTGAAGAGCTCTGTAAAAAAAAAATAAAAAGTATTGCGAGATAGATAGCATTGAGAGATATATGTGTGACAATAAATATAAAATCATATAGTTGTACATTATTCCTGAATGATGGACATAATAAAATATTATATGCGCGATATGATAATAAAAAAATTGTGATTGTCAAAAATGCTAAAAACTTAGCAAACTATCATAGTTGCAAAAATCCGACGTTTAATTTATATTGGTAGAGCCCATTCGCGATCAGATGGTTATAATCCTCTCTCTAAGATTTAATTATTAGCTTACTTTAAAAAATTTATGAAAATAATTTTAATTAACTAATCATCGCATTTATCAATAAAAATAATTAAACTGTGTAAATTAATCGTGTAAGTGTAACGTAATTAGTATCAATATCGTACAATATTATTGTGCTTATTTCTGATTTCCGTTTTATCATATTCATATTAAGACATACGAGTTTCACTGATGTTAAAGAATTTGATGACGAATCAAATTACAAGTAATGTAAATTAGAGTGAGATTATTCCAGTGGAAATTAATCTTACAAATTATAGGAACAAAGTTCTTATCTGAATGATTATCTGATATGTATAACATAATTTTCAGTACGCAAGGAAAATAATATATAACTAAACTAAAGCTGATTGTTTTTGTCGGTTTGAAATAGTTCTTAAATTGCTTTTGATAATAACATTAATTAATTCTGAGGAAATAATCTCATTCAAATCTAGCGCGTTTACATTAGTGTTTGTATATTTATATTTGCTTATCTCATTATATCTCAAAAAGTATCATTTATCGTGCTCGATCGTTGACAACATCCAGTTCTGCTAGGAAATATTTCAATAATTGACTTTCTGTTGAAAAGAAAAAAAAAATGTAGGGGGCATATATTTTATAACAGGTTAATATTCATTCGTGCAAAAAAAAATGTTCTACCGCAGCACTATGAATGTCGCATGTAGACTTTCCACTTCGAGAGCGCCCAAATTTGTTGTCGGTACAGACGATTGATACGCGACTGTACTTTTAGAAATAGTAAAGAAATGCGTATACCTAGCGAATCTGGAAACACCAGTAACTAGAATAATCTCTTAAATTTTCTGTGGGTAGACGGCGCGCGGCGCGGCGTTTTACTATTCTAAAAAGGGAATCTTTACAACCTGGGAGTAACAATAAGTGCGATTTTATATACAATAGTCTCTACCGTTTCTGGAGTTGTTCAGTGTGGTGTCTGCGTTTTACAGTCTCGAAACGGCATCCTTACAAGGCTTTATAACCCGCGCGGCCAAATCGATCGACGATTTTGATTATCCTCCTGCTGGGCGTTCACTGAGTGATTTTCTCGCTGCATTGCTGACGTGAATCGCAAACACGTGCGCGCGGGATCGCTTCGTTTTCACAGTTGCGAGAAGCTCGAAAACAGCATGAGATCTTCATGCGTGAAACAATAATCGTCTGTCCCGGGATCACTCCTCCTGTCAAACGTGGTCGCCCCAAACTGTCACTGTCTTGGCGCGATCGATAGACGCCAAGTACGTGCCGTGCGGGTGCCAAGATACGGCGGTTACTGCTGCCCTGTATACATTTAAATGCCAACAATAGATTAGTGGACGCTGCTAAGTCTTACCTTGAGCCTCCTTTAATCTTTTAACGTAGTGGACAGTAATTTCTTCGTTAGCAAAAATTTCTCGCAAAATGGAAAGACAGTTTACAGATTATGTTAAAAATATTATCAAGTGCAAATAAGCACATAGCACACAGAATAGTTATGTACAATATATAAATGGTAGTAAATTAATCTCTCGCCAAGAATTCTCTCAAATATTTTCTTCTGATAAACATTTACTTTTATCCGTTAAAATATCGATACATTGAAGAATTAAGTTTCTCAATGTTATATGTATAAAAAAAACGTTCGTGTTCCTCGGAAACTTTGAAGAGAGAGAAAATTAAAAGTGGTGCTTAATACTGATGATATCGAATAGATGAGATAAACCGAAAGGAATTTACCTATCAATATCGGACATAACTTAAATCTGAACAAAATTATTCGAATAAAATAAAATCGTTTTGATATCGCTTGAAAGTTAAAATAATTTCAAATATAATAGATAGTAATCGCGTGTTATACAACACATATTTGTAGAGGTACCGATGATAGAAATTGAACAAGAATTAGCAAAAATGTGATGTTATATAGCGAAAGCAACATTAACCGATTTGGCTCACAATCAGACAGGAATAATCTCAGGTGAAAATAAAGATTGTAATTTCTGCAGATTAGTTATAATCACTAAAATAGTTGCAAAAACCAACATTACAAAACAATACATAAATCGTACACGAATATGTATTGCAATTGAAATATAACGCGTGGAAAGCTATGGGTTTGATTAGCATGATTGATTGTATTACTGGCTTCTGATGTCTGGCGCGTAGAGACAGATGGAAATGAGAAAAGGGAGAGAGAGAGAGAGAGAGAGAGAGAGAGAGAGAGAGAGAGAGAGAGAGAAGAAACTGTAAGCCAATGGCCCGATTTGTGCAAGCGGATTTGCGTCCCGTGAATCGGTGTATAAAACGGGGACGCGCTTTAAACAGCTACATCCAAAAGCTTTCAGAGCCAGCTTTTTCCATTCTCGTCTCCTAACTTCTGTTTGGTGCGAATCTAATTTTCTTACGGCGACCTGGAATTATTTCGCGCGCCGCCGCTGCAGCTGCGCGTAAGAGTCCTTCAATTATTTGCCTATCTTTACGGAAGTGCCTTGTACCGCGTAAAAGACAAACTGGAAAACGCTCGGGAATGTGTCGCACATATATAACATATTTTGAATCTCGTGCAACTTAATTTCTCGCCTCTTTTTCTAGAGACCATGAAAAAAATAAAATGGAAAATGGAAATCATAGCGAATGTGGCGAATGGGTCGAATATAAATATGATTCGCGTAACGGCTGAACATATACCACACAGGAAAATCTGCGACTGCTTAAATCGTTTCGTTAAAGATTCCATTTGAACGTGGCGGAACACAGTGCCGCGTAATTTTCTGGTCCGAGCGGCTTCGCTCGTGCGGCAAAAGGTTTATAAAATCTGAATTCCCGAGAGTGACTCGCAGAGCTTGGCGGCAGAATCGTAAAAGGGTGTTTCTATGCGAGGACAAACGTGCTGAAAATGGTGTGCCTCTCCTCTTTCCTCCCCCTTTTTCCGTTCCCCCGTCACCTACAATACTATTAAGGAATCCTTCATGAACGGACCCAGTGAATATTTTGCGCGAGGTCAAAGGTCACCGAAGGAGGGTTGGAGTGGCGCCTCGCAGGATATATCTGCTATATAAACTACGATTACAATTTTTATAAGTATTCCTGAGAGAAAAGGAGTAGACGCGTGACGAGCCTGTTCAAATTATACGATTTA
Organism: Polyergus mexicanus; assembly: GCF_030449975.1. Taxonomy (NCBI): domain Eukaryota; kingdom Metazoa; phylum Arthropoda; class Insecta; order Hymenoptera; family Formicidae; genus Polyergus; species Polyergus mexicanus. Next base: position 164,163 of record NW_027223332.1, read on the forward strand.
TAGTGTAAATGAGATGTATCGAGCAATACTTTCGTAGCAATGTCTCGATGTTACTTCAATTCTTTGACTTTTACAATATATCACGATTGAGATACTTTTTATCGATTAAATGTTTTTCCTTAGAGAGACTATTTCTAGGCAATGTGACAGTTGTAGCATAATAAAACTTTACAACACCTTGTAGTACTTTATAAAAATTCGATAACTGTATTAAACAATACAATAAATCAAGACCCTAGAGAACAATTTATTTATATAATACTATGAATAATATAGCGCGTTCAATAAAATCACAGCATGAACAATAACCGAATCGAATAAATGACATTTGCACGGTCATGCATGTCATGATTCGTATGAGATTACACGTTGACTGTTATTTTTAATGAATCTGCTCCTATATGAATTCTTTATTGAGAAACTGACCTGGCAGTTGTTAGTTTCTCATCAAATAATCGATACGTTGACACAGCGTATTGAAAGACAATCTAATACTCTATCGCATCATAATTTAATCAATATCGCTATAACGAGAAAAGATACACGATAGTCTGTTGCCATTATTTGGACGAAACTAAATATATCGTTTATCCAGCTTTCCAAATATATCAACCAAAAATGTTCAATGAATTTTTATTATTTGCGATACTTTTTTCAAATATTTTTTAGGACGTTCGCACAAATATGTACCCAGATATAAGATCCTTACATTTTATACTGCGAGCGATTAATAGGAGCGTAAATCCTACGCGTGACCGAGCGTAGGATTTAATTTGATTTAGTATAAAAGTAACTCGCAAATTGCATTCGTGAAGCAGAATCGTGTCATTTGATGCAACATGCTAAATAGGGGGGGGGGGGGAGGGAATGTAGGAACACGGCTAAGATGTGTAAAGAAGGGAGCACATCGCTTCGTCACGGTTTGACTGGCGCGTTTACTCTCTCGCGAAGCTTGTTGCCGTCAGGCAAAGCGAGCTTATATCGCGGTGAAACAATAATACGAGGCAAGAAAAAGCGTTGTGTGCCCCACGAGTGCGTCGCGACGACCGCCCGTCGCCGCCGCCGCCCGCCGTCAACGCCGTCGGCATCGTCGTAGTCGGCGTCGTCGGTTAGTGGAGACGATATTTCTAAAAGCAGCGTGCTTCGTATCCGGGATACCTTCGCGAGTAGCAGCTACTTTCGTGGTGTATATTGCGAGCGTGATAAAGGAGATCTATCCGTTCTTGCCGAAGGAGCGTGGAGAAATAAGCTTTCGCGAACGATGCGCTTCCGCTCTCTTCGCTACCCCTTCACATCTCCCCCTGCCATTTCATTCCGCCCACTCATTTTTTTTCATCTAGCCGCAAAGCTAACGCGAGAAACAGAGAGGGATAGAGCGGCCGAGAGAGAACAATATTTTTACAAAAGAAGGGAAGAGAGAAACGAGAAGAGAAGAAGAGTAAGAGGAAGGACGCGAAAGAGCATGAGAAAGCGAATAGGTTGCGTGCATCCATGATGGCAAGAGATTGACGGACGCTACGGGTCTTTGAAATGTACGCCGCGAGAACATTTTTGTCTGTCGTTCTTGCAAATGACAGAGTTAACGTATAAATGCCGGTAAAACCTCGTACTTTGTCGACGCGAGGATATATGAAGGAAAAAACGAGAAGAAAAACTGAAAGGGACATGAAAAGCGAAACATATATGAGAGAGAAAGAGAGGGGGGGGGGAGAAGGACAGATTTACGGAAATCGAGAACAGACAAAAGAGAAAGAAGCGTAGAGAAGAGATAAAGAGAAAAGGAAAGAGATAGAGCGCTTGTGGATTTTAGACTTTAACCCGGAGCGATGGATTATGCGAAGCGTAAGGATAGTGAGAGGACGTCGAGAGGAAGGGGGGGGGGCTGAGAGACAGAAATACTTAACGAAAGAAAAGCGGCGGGGAGAGGAAGGAAGAGACGTTGTCCGCATCACCGTAAAGATGCAGCTCGTTTGTCGTCAAGAGCGCAAGGGATAATTAAAATAATTATTCTTCATTGTGGATGCATAACGCCGGTCGGCAATAATTAGATCGCGGCGCGGCTTAGTGATAATAAAATCGGAATGAGATCTCCAGATTTAAAATTTCGCGTTCAAATACGCAATCCGTTGTGATATGCAAAAAGACTGTCGAATAAGAAGCATCGAAATAATGATTAATGGAACGTAAGAATACTGATCTTTGATTAAGCATCGATATTTTATTAATATCGATGATAATATATACAAAACATAGTATATAAAATAGCGTGATATATATATATATATATATATATATATATATATATATATATATATATATAATTATATATAAAATAATATAATTATATAATTGTGACGTATATATTGTGTCACATTACATTGCGTTATTAAAAGCCAGTTTAACCGAAACTATCAAGTAATATATACACCGTACATAAATATTATAAATAAATTATTTTACTTTTTATGTTTAGGCAGAATAGTTATTTAATCAATATTAAATGTAAAATATCGTAAGCATCTCTAGGATCGAAACAGGGATTGCAAACGTGATCATAAATGTCGCAGTTTGATAGGCCGATATCTTTGGATAATGTATTCTTTATATACTTCGCACACATACTTCGTAATATGTCTGTATAAAATGATGAGTGCCACCTGTTGACATAGCGACGACGTAGACCTCAAGTGATACATTCCGTGTGAGAAGAACAAAATAAGGATCTTAACGAACATGTGACGCGGGATATAATAATCAGCCGCATGAGAATGTAGCAGGTAGGCTTGTTGGAAGGGCTCGAGATTTTCATGCAGGAAGGCAGGAGACGAAAGAGGGAAAAGGTTGTAGTTTGGAGAGATAGAACACAATGCAACGAGAAATTCCGCACGTTAATCCATCGCTTACGAACTCGCGCTGGCAAAAATGCTGCGAATGCGAGATGAGATAATTTTGCTTTGCACGTGAAAAACGTAAGAGGTTTACGCAACATTATGGTAAAGCAAAAACGGAAAATTTTATAGAATCACGCGCTTAATTATGATTATAACCACGAAAGGAATTAACAATCTAAAATTGTATTTAAAATTACGTACTATAGGCAGCAATTGAAATGTAAATTTATAAATACAACAAGCAATAAGTAAAGACCTAGTATGTGTGCACAATAGAAAGTGGTAGAATGCTAAATGTTATATCTTTGTAAATAAAAAAAATAAAAGCATTATTGTTTTATTATCACAGATGGCATTCCGTTACGCCATAATTACCAATGTTTTTTTTTTTTGCCGAACTTGCGATATAAAAAATAGTTTATTAAAGCACTCAATTACATACACATTATTGCCCGGCTATGAGAGGGATTATAAGATCGTAACCGCGTAATATTTCTTCTTTTTTCGTTTTTATTGTATTTTTCAATCATATGTATGCACAATCATCATGGGCTGCACGTAGCGAAAACAACGTCAGTAGTTTCGAGAAGCGTTTAGCTTTATAAGATGCGACAATCTCGCCTAATTATCGTGAATCTGCGCCATTAATCTATACGATCGCGAATACTCGTTCGATCGCGAACAGTGGCATTTAATGGTGCACTCATTGGGAAGACAAGGTGACTCGTAATACGAGAACGAGAAGAGAAACGAGGACGAAAGAGGGACAATATAAGGCGACGATTAGATCGACGTTATTCTCATGGCAAATGACGCGAAACGACGACGACGACGACGACGACGACGACGACGACGACGACGACGACGACGACGATGGCGGCGGCAGCGGCGGCGAGTATAACTGCCGTTAAAGACGGAAACTTTACGTTCGTTCGGTCACCGTCGCGGCCTTGTGGGAGTTTCTCGACGGCTTGGCTTTCGACGATTGCCAAGAATGCAGCCTCGCGTGAAGAATCCTGGAAAAGCAGCAAGCAGTGCATTAAATGTCATTAGCACTCGACGTTACCTCATTGATATCACGAGAGAAACGTTGCGGTATGTGGCCGTTGTGTTTTAAACGTACGAGAGAAACGGATACAAACAAAGATATTTGCCGGACTCCGATGTTTCCCACATGTCCGTTTACTCTGCGATATAATAATCGCGTGTTGAAACCACTCTCTTTTGTTAGATTTAGGTTGTTTTAGGTTCTCAGATGCCGTTAGATGCTTTACGTATATTTTGAAATCATTAGATGGTTGAGATATTTTCCTTCGAAACCTGTTTAGCTTATCGTTCTTGTTCTAATGGAGGAATTTAATTTGCTGCTCTATGGTTGCAATTATTAATCGAATAAAATGTCTTGTTTTCAGGATTATTTTTTTGCGTATTAGAGTTATAATAGATTGTTTCAATTCGTGTCATGCGTCGACGCACGTAAATCGTAGATATTTCAAAATTCCGTAACAATGCTGGATCGACTAGTCGTATAATAATTGGCCATTGATGAACGTTATATCGAGTCATAAATTTTGGATGCATTGCCTAGTACAAGCAAAGCATGAAAACAATGCTGAATTTCAGAAGAAGCCGTAACGTAATCGAATCCAGCGACAAATGGATTTATGATTGGTCGAAACGTGCGGAAGTAACGGAAAAAAATATTAGTCCCCATAAATTTCGCTGACATATTTGGATATGTGTCCGTAGTTTGCAAAATTAAATTTAATCCATTAAGGGCGGCTATCGCAAATTTACCAAGTGATCCTGCCTGAAATTTCTTCTATTAAATGATATTATCAAAAATGCGATGTTTTATCCCAGCTATATATATATATATATATATATGGTATGTTAATATTATTTAATTAAAATATCATATGTATTAATTTATGGATGGAAACGTTTTATTTGTCGTATTTTAATAAGTCCGTTAATATTTAATTTTTATTAATAAATCATAAGAATAAATTATGATAATACACACATACATATATACATGTTAAAAATAATTATATTATTTTTATAAATAAAAATTTTTTACTCTTTTTACACGATAATAAGTAAAAATATTTATTTATAACTTTTCATTATTGAATCGTACACTTTCAGAGATATTATAAAAGCATGATTAATACGAAACTATAGTTTGGAGGAAAATGCAAAGTAGTTACGTCGCGGAATTATCTGGCGGAAGTTTCTCCGTTTAATACGTGTTCGCCGAGCGTTTTCAATTCACGTTTGACGTTCGACATTTCTTTGAAGAGGTATTCAAAAGCAGCGACTGTAGTGACACTAGCGAAATTCCCGGTAGTGCGTCATTCTAAGTTTATATCCGCCATGTCTTGGTCCTAACTTCACGTTCACCCACAAAGTGAGGTACATGAATGCGCGATAGTTTAAACACTAGCGTTCTGGACTCTGTGAATAACTATTGCTGTACGCTTTAACTCGCTCAAGTTCGTATTCTCATTTCTATACACATTAGCAATTTGTCTTAACTTCGCATGTCGCTGTTGATAAGTTTTACTCTAATGAAGTAAAAGTAATGTAATGCACAAGACAACGTATCTCGCTTAGCACTGAAACTTACAGAAATACACATGCAGAAATGAAGCACATTATGCCTTATATTAAAAAAAAAAAAAAAAAAAAAAAAAAAAAAAAAAAAAAACTATTATCTAACAGCACTCTGTACTAACAATAAGCTAATGATTCGCGATAACGATTTCTGTGTTTCAATTTCGATCATTTTTTACGGAAATGTAAAAAAAAAAAAAATTTTTTTTCATAAATAATATACATATATTTTTTTAAATAAAACAACAGAAAAAAAATTTAACGTAATATTGAAAAATTCTGAAAAAAATATATTATTAAAATGTAAATCTTCTCATTGAAATTGAATATTGCAGCTGAATTATTCAATGAAGAATGAATAGGGATGAAAGCTTTTTATATAAAATCATTATCACAAATATGTATGTATAAGGAGATGAGATTATTAAGCGATAATTACTATTTTCATTTGAACATGGATCCTCTTGAACGAAAAGTCCACTTGTATCCATACTTGCATAATGAACAGCTATATTTATTTCATTAATGTTTAAACGTTACATTTTATATACGTGCATGAAACGCTTCAATTTAAGAGTGCTACAGAATAATACTACAGAGTAATAAGGCACTTCATTATTTCTAGTGAGAGCAAATTGCGTATGTAATATTTCTTTAATGATATATATAGAATATAATATTTATTTTATATAATATCAAAATATCATACATATTAAATGTTCCCTGAATATTTCAAATGATATAAAAAAATTTTCCGTATGAAATCGGTAAATATCCAATAACAATTATACAAATTTAAGTGTTTATACGATGCAAAAAATTGGAAAAAGAAAATTTTAATCTGACCGATTAAAGCATGTAAGTTACTTATCTGTATTAATCTCGTTATTCGAAAGTTTGAAAGGTTTGAAGTTTCCAGTTTTAAATAATTACGGAATACACAATGGGATACATTAAAAAAAAAGGAACTTTCTAGCTTCCGACACCTATTGCATAAGTTTATGTATAACATCATGTCGCATGCACGTCTTAAATCGCGTGCGGACTAATGTGTAATTTCCAATGGAATTTCGCCGTTAAACTTTTAAAATTACATGGCTAATAAGACGCAGATTATCTAAAAAATTAAAGCCTGGGCGCGAGTTAAAGTATTTGCATCATTAAAATACGTACGAAATTGGATGTTCGCTTACAGATAAAATTGTTTCTGACGCGCCAAATACAAACAAAAATAATAACATCGCAAAATTTCAGAGAGATAATATCACTAGTATCGCGTAATATTTTCCAGCGAGATAACGTAAAATTCATATATAATCGAGAATTACTTTTTATCTGACGAATTATTTATCCGAATATATGCGCTATTATTATACACACGTATGCTTCCGTAATAGCTTCCGTACCATGATACATTCGTGAATTAATTTTTATAATGGGATATATCTCTCAGATTATATTAAGCAAAAAAATTTTCAAATATTCATTCGAGGCAAATTATTTTTTTACAAGCAAATAATATCATGTTAACGAATTAGATTGGGCAAATCGTCAAACTCATAAAATTGTGCTATATTAAAATTTTGTCAATTTTCATCCAATATTTCATAGACAGACGTATGCAACTGTTTCGTTGCAAGAAAGTAAATTAGCATAGCTTTAAATTGTGAAATATTCCATCATCGAAGCTTTAGACGATAAAGCATTTTTATTTTTAGATAATAATAAACCACACCTCTATGTGTATACTTGTACGTATGTATATATATTATAACATATATATAGTATTGGAAAAGTCAATGTTGAAAGATGTGATAAAGTAAGTAGTAAATGAATATATAAGAAATAATTGCGCGACATCAAAGTGAATTGACAAGGGATAGCCTGACGAAAAAAAGAATTCCAAGAGACTCGATAAAGAGATAAGTGATACATGCAAATTATAAAATTATGACGCCAAAAGGCACATTCTGTATATAATAATATCTTTTGTTGAACAATCAACGTGGCACACGTTAATACATAATATAACTTGTTTTTCCGAACATCCACGTTCGCCTACTGTAAGCTAAAACTTGTTTATACAATATATTTCATGGCAATTATAATGTTACTTCGTATAGCGATTGCATCGGCCAATTTACTGGGATAGTATGCGTGTTCGTAATGGATAACGTCGATGGATACGCGGAATTTATTAAATATTAATATAGTTAATATTCCTCGAAGGGAGGGGTACAACGTCGCGACGTCGCCGATTACGACGGGTGAGCGAGATGGATAAGTCACGAGCACACAAGCCCGGAAATGTTCATGGTTTACAAAAAGTACCTATTTATTGTCGTGCATTAGCCGCAAAAATTCGCGGTAAAGGATAGCATTCTTTTAATTCCGTCGAATTAACAATTATGTATATGTGTGCCATCGGGGAAAACATGCGTTTAATCACTTATTCATTACACAAACGTAGCGTGACTTACATTATTACATACGAGTAACAAATATTAAATTGCGCGTAATTATAGTTTTGTATATCATCGTATTCGCCGCGTTTGGTTAGAACCTCGTCATCGGAGTCGCCGCTAACAAAGTTCCCCCGATTATCTGACGCATATTAATTCGGAAAAAAATTAATTAGACCTCCGTATGATAGCATGTAACCAAAAAATTTTTCATCATTTTCAATAGGAACGTATCGTTGAATGCAATATTAGCGATAAAGTTTTTAACTTGTATAGCCCTCTCTCTTTCTTTACATATTCAGAGTTACGTTACATTTGTCTGATTATCTCATCGCGTGTTAACATTTAATGCGATCTTATATGACATTTTAGAATTGTATAATCACATTAAGAGCGCTCAGATAACGAGGTGTGTTATTTGAGCTGTCAATAATGTGGCAAACGATACCTCAACAATGGAAGCTTATTACATAAAGCTTCCGATAGATATAAATTACACCGAGATACATTTCACGAGTCTTACACAAGTTAATCTGTGTTGAACAGATGATTATTCCTTTTGATTTTTATAGTTATTTTTTACCGTAACTTATGCTATCTACGATTGTCGATGCAACGTTAGCTAAAATCTCTCCAGCATCCTTCAATAGAAAATTGAATAATATCCGGAAAATTGTTGTCCAAATATATTCCAAAGAATTGATTCCTTATTACGCAAAATCGATGACAATTAATATCAGCTACGGTTCATCTCGCGCGATAAATATCTTCCCTCTATAAATTGTAATATTTAAATCGCATCCTCTCTCGATTGTAACTTGCGATAGCGTCCAAAAATCCATATGTCCGATTTGACGGAAAACTTTTATCAACGACTGCCCGCTGGCGGTGAGATCCTACGCTGGGAGAAAAGAAAAAGGAACGATATTCTCGGAGGGATGGGAATAGGTGGTGGCGGTGATGGTCGCGGGGATGAGAGATTCGACGTGTATATCCGTACCAAGCACCGACCGGCTGGCACCGATGCGCGGAGAGGGTGGTTGTTGGAATGGGAAAAATAGATAAAGACCTCGGCACCGGTCGGCTCCCGAAGACACGACGAAGATAAATGACATAATATCGTGCCGGACGCCGGACTTGGTCGATCATTGCCGTGGAAACGAAATCGAGTTAGGCGAGAAGAGAGCATCGCGGGACGATTGATCTCTCGCGATGCTTCGTTACGTCGAATTACAGCGACAATGAAAACCGGACCGAATTTCATCAAAGGGAAAGGGGATGCCAAGGAGATCGCTTCCTTGAATCCTATCTTACGGAACGGTATACATATATGTACATATCTATCGTTGATGGGGAGACGGAGAAGTAAATAATCTAATTCTTTTCACCTGACATGTTTGCTTCCGTTCTTCCGCACCACTTATTTCCATCTAGAGACAACGCTGAATTTTCATTACTACGTCTGTTCTACTCGCGGTATAACGTACGCGAACGAACTGTAACGTTTGTTGAACTTTGGGGTGAGTTGCGAGAACTCGGGACGCGAATGTATGAAAAGTGCGCCGTTGTTACGATGGATGTAAAATCATGCGAAAATAGAATCCCGACTCAGTGCGGGAATCGCGGAAAGAGAAGATCTAGGCGCGAATGTGCACGCGAAAATGCGACAAGCGCGCGACACTCCAAGTTACGAAGATATGCTTTAGGCATTAAAGGGATTACTTCGCGCAGAGCTGTAGCACGGCTGTAAAAACGCATGAAATATACTAATCGTGCTACTTTTCTAGAGGTTTTAGTTATGCTCTATAACTATCGTGGCAACCTCTCGTAAAATGCGAGGCAAAATCGCCATAAATGCACACGTGACTGAAATATGGCGCAGTAATCTTTATGAGACGTTATTACTTGTCAGTTACTACTGAGGAGAGTAATGATCCGTACTATTACACCACACCCTGCTACACATTTATTTATTAATAACAAGCTACACAAATCATATAATAGCTATTCAATTGTAGCACGGTGGCGTTTATTATTAACAGTGCCGACACAATACAGAAAGATTTTCGTCATTTCTTTTTGTAATTCTGAAAACACGATTTCAAACGAATATCGATTTTCCAAAAAATCTGTGAAGGAAAGATTGTAATTTTACAAGCCATTAAGAATATATATATATATCAAATTAATGATAAATTATTATTTATATAATTCACGCGTAATTCTTTTTTTAGCGTACAATCCAAGATGCAATATATAAGTAATCGCGATAGAATGGAACGAAACGAGCGGAAAATATGTCGCGGCTATACATTTATTCGCTTCTTTACGGAAAAGTTCTGAATACGAATATAATGAGGTCACTGATTCTCCGTAATGCGCCGAATCGAAAATTCTTTAACGAAACTGCACTTTAATCTCAAAGCCCAGAAGAGCCCTGTCGCCGGTATTCCAATTCCTCTCTGCCTTCCTAATTACCTGTTCTGTTATAATCGCGAGGCACTATTTATTCGTCGGGCAAGATCCGTGTCGGGGATCGCGCGGTAAATTCCCGCCTTCCGACGTATGTATCAGCGGATTCTGCCGGTTGATTGCAAATTAGAACACGAACGGGCGCGTAAGCTTATCGAGCAATACGAATGCGCATCCGAGTCTAAAGTGCTCGCCAGAAGGAAAGTTATGCCCTTCGATATGGAGCAATATAGAAGAAACGTTGCAGTAGGTTTATTGAATGCGCGCAAAGCCGTATTTTTATACAACTTAAGTATGTCGTAAAAATTATGCGGAAAAATAGAGAGATTCTTTTCCAATTAATATTTTTTATTATTAAACAAAAATCTCACTTACATTTATATGCTTATATTAGTTACTGCATCTATCGTTGGATAAGTATACAATAATTTCGTGATATCGCGCGTGTAATAAGTAAATATTTAATTTTCATCATTTTATATTATAGGAAAAGTAACGAGACTACGATATTATATGTTATATTAATAGATATTATTGTTTTAAGACATTTTACAACCTTTACAGAACCTTCACCTTACGAAAGGATAATACTACTTACTAATATCAGATTACAGTAGTAAAGTAAAAGAAAAGTTTAAAGCAAAGCTGAAACATAACGAAGGCGAAATGTGTGCGAATATGATCTGTTTTATATTAATAAATGGAAATTCTTACGTAAGCACCTTCCTTGCATTTATTATTTTACACGCAATATCTGTTTGATAAAACATTTCATTATTCCTTATAAGTTCGTGATATTTATCGCGGCTTTGCGCACGATCGTACAGCAGGGATCATAAAGACGAAAATCGCCTTCCGCGACTATTACCTTAATTCGCACACTCGTGCGTTTCTAAAATAACATGTAAATTTAATAGCTCGCGCCGCGACAGGTAGAGCTTAGAGCGCTACGAGAACCCGCGCATTAAATACCTACGGAATCGTATATAGCTTCTTGCGAAGCGTCGTAAGAGGACACGGATGGAGAAAAGAGGGTGAAAGGGCGAGGCGCTTATTAAGTTAGTCTCGGGCAATTCCTGAGCTGAGCGCGTACGTACGAATTATACGATCTACCATCGTGCGATGCTACGCGCAACGAACGAAGTGGCGGCCGCCGCGAAGAGACGAACACGAAAACGAAAACAAAGTCGCCGAAGACGAGACGACGGCGACGATGGCGATCGGGTAGAAGAACGAAGATGCGAAGGGGTAGGATGGGCAGAGATTACGACGAAAGATGACGATGAGTCCACAGTCCACGGATGAGCGGTCCGGCTAGGGTGAAAGTAATAACAGTGAAACACACGCGCACGCGTTGAAATCGCGCACATCGGTGCCGAGCGATGTGTGTACGTGACTCGTGCTTAAGCCATTTTTCGATATGACCGGTACTTAGATGCACGCCGGACTTGAGCCGCCCGCTGGGCTCTCTCAGAGAAGCCACCACCAAAGATACCCGCGTCCTTGAGAAACTCGAAGACGCCGAGGACGAGGGACGGTCGATCGCCGCGATGACAGAGAGGGATCGCGCGGGGAGAGAGATAATTATTAAACGATAATTGCAGAACGGATGTTTACGATTTCCCATAAGATTCTCCAAGACAATCGTCGTTGGGCCTTGTGTAGATAAAACAGTACAAATAGGGGAATATAACCCCGATTTCCTTTCGGCATTTACTTTCATTGCCGCAGCCGCAGAGAACAATGACGATCTTAAAAGCATTTTTGTCTTGTAATAAAATTGCAGAATAGATCTATTCTCTTAACATAACATAATTTAATAAGCCAGAATTAATATATATATATATTTGAATTTAAAAGATGTTAGAAATCAGTAAAAAACTTTAGATGCCTTTCTAATACAAAATATGAAAAACCATTATCATCCAGCTAAATTTGAAAATATATTAATATTGGCGTATACGCTGTTGTAATTATGAACTATTAAACCGTTTATGTTCGTAAACGTTCCAACATGAGCGTAATAACTAATTGCTGCTACCGGGAACGTGATAGTATGATTGGTACGAAGCACGTCATGTTTCAATTGAGAATAATTAAACGTTATCGCCATTTAACAACCACGTAGGAATTATTTCTCACCAATATCACGATTTTTAAATATACTAAAATAAGCATAATTGTATATAAAATACACACACACACACACACACACACACATTAAATTAAAATAAATATCTTTCAACAAATATTGATTTTAAAATAATGTTAAAAATTTTATTGATGGAAATCTCTTTAACACGCCAAAAAGCTGGCGTTTCAATTGTTGACCGATTTATGAATTGTTAGCTATTGTGCAGAGGTATGCGAGATACCTGGATATTGTTAATCGCGCTTGCAATTAATTTACGAATGATATCGTATTTAACCTGCTCGTAATAGTCATAATCGACGTTTTTAGTGTTCAAAACATATCGATTTTCTGCACCTCGATAACAAGAGAGATCCTTATACTGCATTCCCCGCGAGATATCACCGATTAACGCGTCCACCGATTAAGCTACGTGGTTGATGTAGGTGAAAGGACGCTGAAAGCACGGGAACGAGATATGTTGCTGCCTACTTATGTACCACTTTCATTTCTCGTTGCATCCGCACCGCGATTCTTTCTCTTTCCACGGATTTCCGTGTTCCCCCGAGAGGTGGTAAACGAGTCTTCGGTCATTCGGAGTGACATATTCAATGGCGAGAATCGACGTAGATGCCGGCAAGAGTTGGAAGCATCCAGGGTGCCGTATAAATTCGCAATATCGCAAGGTCTTCCGGCGATGTATAGATACGAGCGAATATGTGTACGTGAATATACAGCGCAAAAGTTGGAGCGAAAATCGGGTCACGTCGAAATATTTTCTTAGATCCCCTCCAGTCTTTTCCCAGCGAAAATTTTTTTCTTCGTGTGCATGCATTTACTCGTGTATGTATGTATGTATGTATGTATGTATGTATGTGTGTGTGCCTGTGTATACACGTGCTGCGTGTGGTGGACCAGAGGACCAAAGTACTTGAGGAACTTTTCGTGTCAGGTGGGTATGCAGAGCACTCGAAGATGCCTCCTAAAATTACGGGCGCTTTAGTGCTCCAGCGAGCGAATTTAAACGAGAAATTCGCATCCATCAAACGGGTCAAAACGTATTTCGTGATAAAGAAAAGGGGGCAGAGAGAAATAAATTATAACGACGATACACCAAAATAGAACGTGCGAAGGGCAACAGCGGGTTAACGCTATCGATTTTGTGACCGCAAATAAAGTCGTACGTTGGTGCGGCCGAGAAATGTCGTCGCAAATGCGGCACCAGGATTACAAAAAAATAATCTCTAAATCATCCCTGGCCGTTCGTAGTATTGACAATAGAAAATTAATAAAGCGATTATGGAAACGTTAAATTTAATTGTATACTTATACTTGCAAGCACCGCGCATAGAGTTTAATATAATAATATAACATCAAGTACATGAGAGTATAGATTACGAAATAAAGAGACTGCGATAAAAAGGCGATAACAATAAGATGCTTTATGAAAGTTTGACGCAGCAGCTCTGTTTTCAATATATCTCGGATTAGTCTTCGTAAATTAATATTCGATCTACTATAATATCGGAAAGAATATTTCGCATTTTGATACACTTTTTCATCGTTGGCAAGCATAGACCATTAAATCATATAAAATTTAGTAGTTTTTGTTTTCGGAACATCCATTTTATAATGATCTGAGCTTTAATATTGATATTGCACATTCCAATCTATATGAAAGAAAAGGATTGCAATTTTTTATCTCTAGAACAAAAAATTAAATACAATATTTTGTCAAGAATATATAAATATGCAGACCATAAGCCAACGATAAAACTATATTAATGGATACATTTTGCAACGGTTAAATATTATAATATATTAAACCATGCACGAATGTGAGAATGTGAGTAATAGAATCATATAGATATCTGTTAAAATTTTATAATTCATCTTTATCTTTTAAAATGAGGCTAATAACATTTAATTATTATTAGTCTTCTTGTAAAAGATCATTGTACTTTTTAGTAGAGAAGGATTTAACTTAATTTTTCGAGATTCAGTTAAGCATAACAAACAATTAATAAAAATAATATCTACTTACGTATGTCCCTTTAGTATTGTTTCGATCAGATTCGTCGCTATAGACCAAATAAAGACGGAACCGTCTGCGGAACCAACCGCTATGTACTGCCCGTCAGGACTGAAAGCGGCTCTTGTCCAATCGAATCCCACTTTGAAACCGTCAGCGCTGTAAAATAAAATAAAAATACAATGATTTACCATTCTAATATTCTAGTCGCGTATATATGCGATAAATGCCCACATAACCTACCTGAAGGACCCAACAATCTTCTTCATTCGTAGATCAATCAATTTCAACGTGTCATCCCTCACGCAACTCAAAAGATAATTTGCGTCTGAAATCAAATAGATGCCTTTATGATTCGCGATCGTCTATGATTGAATAATATTTAAATTGTTTGCGTAAATGTTTGCGGAGTTACAACTTTAGCTAAACAAATATTTCGGACACATTGTAATTATTTGATAAAAATACATCTACAAAATATACACGATAACACCAATTCTATCTCTAGGCATTGAAAAATCGAGTACAGTGCAATAAACTTGTACGTATCGTAGTTTACAATGCATCGAAATAATCCGTTTGTAGTAATCTTCTTTTATATCATATTGATGTGTGAAATACCTAACGCAAAAATATTTAGGCTCTTTTCAAATCTTTTCGACAAATATAATTAATAAACGATGAATAATACTAGAAAGGCGCGATATATTTGTTTAACTGCAAAAATTAAAAATCAGGATAAGATACTGTTTCATTTTTCAATTCATCACATTTGTATTTTGGCAATATTGACAATTAATGACATGCAATAGGACGATATATTTGCATGAAATGCTTTTGAATGAACGAAATGCATCTGATATGACTGCTTTGAGAATATTGCAAAATCGCGCACGAGCCAATTCATTCGCATCATTAAAATATTGCAGTAAAAAGTAAAAACAAAACAGCGTTATTTGCATAACGAAACAGAATTCTCAGAACAAAATGCCTCGTGCAGCAATTGGCGTGAAATGCCAATTAGTGTCTTGTTTCGCTTCATTAATTTTTGAATGGATAGGTACGTGTTACGTATAAATACCCTACAATAACAATATAAAATCTATCATCAATTTGGAAAAGTAAAATTTTATTTTTCAATGTTTGAATTTCTGTTGTTCGTTTAATTTGCAGTTTACGCTCTCTGAAATAATTTATAAATTTAATAAATGAAATTTCTCAAATGATTATATTCGAGTTCTATAATAATCAAAATATCTGTATCGTTTTTAATAATGTAAAATTACAAAAATCTATATTTTTACAACTGTGATTAATATATTGAATTTTTTCAAATATAAATAGAGACATGTAATATAGTACAAACGATTATTAATCTAATTTAGTTAAAAATATGATTCGTGTTCTTTACAAAATAAATAAAATAAGCAATTTAAATAAAATACTATGTAATTACCGATATATAAATGTTTCCATGGCGTTTCAATATCGGTAATATTTCTGTTAAACCGTATGTTTGATTTAAATACTTAAATACCAATAATGAAAGAAATTAATCATCAGCTATTCCTTCACATACATTTGGCATACCTTAATCGATATTATAAAATACACATACACATTACACATACACATATAGTTACATAATATAGAATCGATATTCTACTTTAATATCATATATAGTAAACGTAATCTCATATTGTATTACAATTTGTATTAAATCTTTCCAAAATATATAATATACTAGATTTATTCTCCAATTTTGATGATATTCGCTTAAACTCTGTAATAGAGGAAAAATCAAAAAATTTTCTTTAAAAAGTATAATATGTTCAATTAATATTTAATAAAGTCTTTCATTGATAAAAATTAATATAATCGAGCTTGTTGATATTTTGCTTTATTTTTTTATTGTACTTCTGCAATTGTTTTGCTTTACTTTTTATTAAAGTACAGTACAAACTCTGTAATTTGATATATGTAACTTTACTTACCACGGGACAAATCTAAGGATGTAACTTTTCCTTCCAGTAGAATGTCATTTGAGCTAGATTCAGCTCTCGTATCCCAAAATCTGATTCTTTGATCAAAATGACCACTGATTATCGTGGAGCCAGCACCGTCTGAAGTTACGAGGTCGTTGCAACTAGATCCAGCAAATTTCGTCTCTATACCTGCACAACATAAAATTTTTCATCTTTAAGAGATCCATTCCTATAGGCAATTAAATTGCACTTTCGCCGTTCGATTACTTTAATACGATATATTTTACTAAAGAGTAAGAGAAAAAGAGATTTAAAATAATAATAATAATAATAAACTGTTTTTCTTTTCATTTAAGTAAAAAGTGTCAATAATTTTATGTATGCATAAATTGTATAGCTATTTCGTGGAAATATTTTCAATATATATATATATATATTGAAAAATTATCATCAATGAAAGCTGTAATAAATGCCAATAGAATAAAATTCTTTGTCTCCGTACGATTATTAAAACTTAAATTATTATAAAATGTATCAATCTATTATATACCTAATGTTTTGTATTAGTTATGTTCAAATTAGTTATGTTCAAATCGTGTGTGATCACACAAAAAAAAAATACCGGTGCATTTTTGTTCATACTAGATACAATATTTTAATGCGCAAGACTTCAGATGTAAAATTCGCCTTTCGAGAATAACAGTATGATCGAATTAAATGCATGCGGAAAGCTTTCTGCATTTAATTTGCGCATTCTACGGTAGTAATAGAATTACGTCCTCCCGAATTGCATATACGCACGCCGACTTTAAGCGGAGCGAGTTAACAGTTGTATCGAATGTGAATCACGGCTAGTTTCCCCTTTCAAACTGTAGTTGTACCTAGCTCTCATCGATCTCCACGGTGAAATAAGCAGGATTTCAAACTTAATTTACGTCGGGAAATGACATTCGCGTCACCATGTTTCCGCGAACCTCTTGGAAACCGCCCGGTGTCAAGACTGAAAACAGGATAAATTACGAGTTTTCCGCTTAGGATCGTCCGCTCTTACCGCCCTTCTAGTCTACCTTTCCTTAACCTCAACCTTTGTGCAATTACGAATCCGCGTGCCAGTTTCCATTTTACTTTACTCCGGCTCCACATTAAATCAAATGTGATTTACCGCTCGATCGATTAGTCCGTCGAAGTTTCTACGGCGGGACGTCGAAGAACGGCTGGTGTCCACCGTTTCTATTCCGAAGATGGTATTACGGATTCCAATTACTTCACGACAGTGTAACATGCTAGGGGAGGAAATCTTCTTCATTCACAAACTCTACATGTTGCAAGAGCGCGTATATTCAATTACGATAGCGCGTTAAATTGTCTTTCAATCGCGTCGCATAATTTCTGAATCAGTGAAAAGCAATTATATATCTAATTTCTATTGAAATTTCAAATATTGCATTTTAGAAAATCTGTAGAAAACTTTGATGATAATTAATTTTTTTAATTTCTTTTATTTTAATGTTTGTAATATTCGTTTATCTGTTTTATGTAATAATTCAGCAGTTTTTTTTTTGTTTTTTTTTTTTTTTTGCAGAAGAGAATATCAAATCTCGAATATATGTGATATAATAGTAACACGTCGGGTATACAAATTTTCAAATCTCATTATACAAGATGCAATGTATTAGCTTTTTTGGCATTTTGTAAGCATTTTCTTATTGTGGCATTGTTGTATATGCAGATGAAGATATACATATACGGCATATTGATATTTGCGCGCGGCGTGCACTCAATCCCCGTAGTTCGACATACAAGTTCTGCAGAAAGTACTTCACGAGCTTCAAACGCGATGAGTAGGGCACTTCTCCGGAAGCAATAAAATTTCTTCCAAAGTGCATTCGTGTATAAAGAGAAATTTGTCGACAATTCCTACTTCACTTTAACATCGCACGGTTCACAGCTCGTTCTTACCTCGCGACAAGTAACCGCACTATATCCGCAACGCACCGTTCAGTAAAATACTCGAGAAACGCATAGGGCTAATAAACATGGACGCAAAATTATTAGCGTTAAAATTATAAACCATATCTTTCTTGCGTGAATGAGGTATCGCGCGGCAAAACGCATACAGACATCTATTTTAGTGGACTCGAAATAATAATACGCGAATATTTCCATCTAATGATTACATAATTGTTGCTTTGAATTGTAATGACGATGATGGCAAGACGACAAAATATGATTAGCCTAACTTAAGCATTATTTTAAAAATATTCCTACAATTACAAGACGATGCTAATTCTCATATAAAAAATATGACATTTCATCGTAGATAATAAAAGTCATCCTTCCTGTAATTCTATTTCTTTAACATTTTAGCGTTATATTTTAACATAACATAAAAAATTTAACATTTATTTGTACGATGATAATTTTACTTAATAACAGTATAAACAAAAAAGACAAATAATTTACAGAATATTTTTAGTTAAAAAATATAGCTGATTTATTATACCTATACAGCTTTATTACGTATCATAAATCACAAGACTCGTGACTTTATGCTATTAAAAGGAACAATCTTATTTTTAGTTCAGCTTCTAATGGTAATTTTGGAACGTCAATTTTTGCAACATGTCGCACGAAGTATATTCTCGTCCATAATATAGTCCTTTATGTACTGGTCCTTAAGCCCAAATGTATTATTCAGATAAGTGCATGATATATATATGCTATTAACGTACATCTATCCCCCAAACGAGGCATAAAGGATTACCGGCTTTGCATGTAAGTCTTATTCAACAGTCAACCATGATAAGAGCTTTCGGATAAAAGCTTCATGTTAATTTGCTCTTCCTCATGCTTTTCGCATTAATATGTATTTCATATTATGCATATTTGCTTTATATAGAGAGAATGTATGTTAATTTAATATAATTATAAGGCATATCGAGCAATATTTCATTTTAGATTCTCTTATATTGTTATATCTCGTTAGATTCTCTTATATTGTTGGATTATTTTTTAGAAAAAATTTAGTGAAATATCTTTTTTAATTATTTCTTGAAATTAAACTTAATTATTCCGCAACTGTATTAGACTAACGTTAATAAAAATATAAAAAAGATTACTTGTTTCTGCGCGCTTAATAGTTAGCATAAAGACGATTAGATTAAGGAGGCATTAGATTAGCAATCTTACATATATTTATTATATGTTAAAGAAACAAAAATTATTTTCTAAGAATCATAGGAAAAATAAGTGACAAGGATTAATTTCTCGGAAATTTAGAGAACAATTAATGCAATCTTTTCAGTCATCGGGACGAATACGGGGTACTACAATATTTCGTCGGTGCGATACGATGCGATGCGATGCGATGCGGTGTGTCTGTCCGTGGCATGATTGTGTCCAGAAGAGTCGCTCGAGGCGTTCGCGAAATTGCGCGACGTGGCGAGGTAGATAATAGCGCGATAGAAAACAGCTGATCCACTTTAAGCGTCCTTTTTGTCTTAAAGCGTCCGCGGGTAAACAATAATTCACGCTTAAACGCCCTTTCAGCGCCGCTTTCCCCATTGTGCGCACCTCGCTCGTTCGGAGATTTATTTGTGCGAAACTTTTGTACAACCATCTCCCCTCCCCCCCCCCCTTCCCCCTTCCCACTACCCCCCTCCTCCCAACTCTCCGCCGGTCTTCCTTGATAGCGCGGCTTTCGTTATTTTGCTGTAGGATCACGGCTTACAACGAGAAACAAAAGCCGCCGCGAGGCTAAAACGAATGTCCTCGGAAGTACCTGTGTATCCACGCAGGTATCCGCGTGCGCACAATTAACTTAGACTCGGCTACTGGATGACCCGGCGAGACGACAGCTATAAATTACGTGACGAAGTTAAGCCACAGGTTAATTACGTTCCGCGCGCGCGCGCTCCGCGTTGTTATCCGCGTTGCATAAAAAAATAAGACAAATCCTCTCGCTCGTCCCTTCGTAGTGTACATGGTAACGTCCGCGACGAGAAAAAGTTTTGTATTTATGTAGTAAGTTTGATGGGCCGGGCCGGCCGCAAACTCATTGTCAGTCGGGACAACGATTTGTGATGCCGCTCGACTTCTTACATTAATTATCGTCCGCTACAACTCCGATGCTGCATCATTTTACGCGACTTGATTTAAGGAGATACATTTTTCGAAATTGCTCTCTTCATGTTTCATAAGGGCTTGCATATCGCATAGTAATACAGTTCTCTATTTCTCATTTCCGTCGTAGGAAACTTTGCACTTTACGGTTTTGGTCTCAACTTAATACGAGGAACATATAATTGTCAAATTTGTGTCAAGGACAACCAAAAATCTCCATCAATTCTCTTTACAATTGCATTAGAATAATTACAGTTACTGGATACGTTGTATGTTTTATTTCTTAAAAATGTAAAAAATAATATGAATAAAACATGTAAAATATGTAAGGTACATATAATTAAAATATATAAAGTGTAAAAAATTTATAAAAAGGCAAAGGCATGAAGAAACGAGTCGCTTCGAATATAACTGATATTTTATTGTAATAAGTTAGTAATCTGGTAGTTGACTGCAATAACCGCACATTAACGAATTCGTATCACTAAATACATTTTTTATTTCAAGATCATGAAATAATAGTAAATCAACAGTAATCGATATTAAAATTTGTATCAATTGTGCATCAATTCTCAATAAGTGAAATCAATCGCTATACGTAAACTGTACGATCGTTCATCATTATGATTAATGAAGGTGACATACGACTTGAAACTATATATATATTTAATTTTATATTTTAATGTAAATAATATCGTATTCTTATCGTACATTTCAACATCTATTTATCGAAAACGATCGGAAACAAATTATTGCATTTATCACATATCTTATAGGTAATGAAGGCATAATATAGATAACTTTGTTTTCGTCGTTAATTATATTTCAATTGAAAAATAACAATGCTTTTTTCCGATGCGATGCGATTTATCGAAATTTGAGCATTCGCGTACGTTGATTAATGGCGTAAATTATTATTACGCGGATTCTGTGTTGTGAGCGAACCGTAACTAAAGGCCAGGTTTAAGGCGATCCTAGACCTTGCAAATTAATACTGTCTGTGTGTGCTGCGTCGTGTTAAGCAGTCCGCAGCTTTGTATCCTTTGTCAATACGATTCCTCCTCGGCTACCGGTCGCGCATACCGCAGAATCCTGTAACGCTGTTGACTGAAGTGTAAATCGATATCTCGAGCCGTTCTTCGGATAGAGCGCACCGTTTCACGAGATTAGTCCGGCGCCGAATGTAAATCCCGACACATACATTTACGGGAAATGAGATCCTCCGTGGTCGCTATCTGCCCGCCGTCCGGCCGCCTGCGTGAGGCTTGTCCAATTTATTTTTCGCGCTACTTAAAGCCCCCCCTACATTTCGTACGAAGGACGCGATCTGTGCTTTACCTCGAGAGAATGGCCACCTTCATCCGGCTGTAAATTATCACTTTCGCCCCCGTGTCTTCGAAGCGGCGCGCTTATCGCGTAGAGCCTCGCAGCCCCCGCCGACGAAAGTGGTGAAAGATTTCTCTATTTTACGGCCGAACGAACTAGGATTCGATACGACGAGATAGTTCGCGTGGACAATGGAGAGCGGACGATCGGACGCCGCTGCTCGCTCTTCTTTCAAGTGCTCGACAATTAGCGTGATAAATCATCTCCCATGGATAGGCGCGTCGAGCATCCTTGCGTTTCGCACGAGTGTTGATCACGATTGCCGCGCATTCCAACTCGAAAACAATTTTCTGGGAAGGAGGAAATTACTTTTGTCCTTGAATGCATGAAATTATCGCATCACAGTGGCGATTTTCAATGACTCGAAAGCCACATTATTAGACCTATATATAGGCACAGGTATAGTTCTCGTCCAACATCTGCCAGCATCGAAGATCACAATAATGTTCGCGAAAGAAGACTCAAATTTCAAATAATCGCATTTGGTGTTTCCAATCTGTCAGAGTTGTTTGTGCGAAATTAGATCACGACGCGCGCCAACTTTCTAATACAAAAGGGTCATCTAATGGTGACTGTACGCGTTCGGATCGACCTAGTAGACGTGAATTCTCGTGTTGAAGGATATAATTTCTATATCGTCTGTATTCAAACGGATTCTGTACAGATCATTCTTTAGATAACAAATATAATGTATAGAAAAATACTTAGAAATATTAAAAGTCGTAGTCGTATTATAATCCCCATGGTATTTTTACATTACATTAATTTACTTTTAACATTAATTTTTACATTAGTTTTCACACTAATATTTTTCAACATTTATATATATATATATATATATATATTGTTATATATTGTTATATATTTCTTTATTACTCGCAAATGATCGAGCAACAAAAATAATACTGAAGAGAACTAATTAAAATCAATATAAAAATATCATATTTTACTTAATATTTTTACAACTTTTCTGTCTTTTGTTTCAAGACAAAAAAAAATCAATTCTAACGGGTGTAAAATAACGTTCATTAACAACTGATTAATGATGCGATGAAGAGGTCTGAGTAATATAACCGTCTTATACCATCTTACCCTGGATAAACCCGCGTCTTGGTTTAAGAGCTAATTAAGGTAGTACTTTTTCTCGTGGGTAATGGATTTATGATTAATCTCCCCTTTCTTTTCTGTGACAGATCATCTATTAGATTATATAAATTCATCTTTGTTATCATTCACGCGTTATTTTTACCTTAAAGCCGTGTAAGTCGCAAAGTTACCGGGTTAGTCGGCCAATCTTCTAAAAACTTCTTTTTATCTCTTAACGTATTTATTCAAGTATTAAGTCGCAACCTTTTCCAAAACTCGCCCTCATTATCCGGAGGGATCGTCTATTAAAAACGTCAATATCCAGAGATAAAGAGTTTTCTGTGCCGGTGAAGATCGTTTAGGATGAAGCAAGTTAGAGGAGAATCTGTTGTTCCGTGAAAGGATCTTATCGATTTAATTAACCTTACGCAGTTATACGACGACGCAACGAACCGTCTGTTAAACGGGAGGGTAATTTTTATTCAATCTTAGCCATTATGGCATCGTTGATGCCGGCGCGCCTCGTATGAACCAAGCCGTGGTATTTTACAGGCGTTATATTTTGCGTGGCGGTCCATTGTGCAACCGCGTAACAGAATATACATATGAATGATCATGCAGATTCGCCGTTTGTTTTATTATCTTGGAACGCTCGTAAGTATATTTGCATTATGCAACGACTAATAGGGATAATGGGCAATGTGATTACTGCTTTCTCTCTCTCTCTCTCTCTTTAATGCTGTATATTACTTTCAGCTCATATCTTTTACGCTTCTATTACGACTCACAAAAACGAATGTAATATGTTAATATTATGTAACCCGATATCAGTTGCTGATTTTTTTTGTTCAACTTATAAATGTTTATCTTTGTTGCACGGTACGAGAGACCACGGATTTTAGGATTACCGAGCGAGATCTCGATTGTTAGTAAATATACGCAGATGAAATTCTCAGAATTTGCATAAGTTAGTTTAATTAAAATCGTTCCGTAGAAAAATTTGGCTCAAATCTCAACACCTTTGGCTTTTTTCTTTCGATTAAAAAAAGTGCGCATTTCCTGAAATATTTTGCACAACATAGTAATGTAAAGTTAATTGTTTAATATTTAAGAAATTTATACGCGCACACACGAATATATAAATTATTTCGCAATCGTCGTTATTAGCGGATGTTTTACGAAAAATATCTGCTTTTTGTTCTACAATATTAATCGATAAAATAACGTTTACTTACATGCTTTGCTGCGTAGATCCCAGATTTTTAACGTGCGATCATAACTTCCCGTAACTACTTTTGACGGCTCGCCAAGAAACTTCGCCGCCATCACCTTTGCGCAGTGGCCCGTGAGCGTGTGCTGAAACAGAAATACAAAGATTCGTTCATGTGAACCTATCTTGACTGGCATAAGTAAAATATGGG
This sequence comes from Polyergus mexicanus, assembly GCF_030449975.1. Taxonomy (NCBI): domain Eukaryota; kingdom Metazoa; phylum Arthropoda; class Insecta; order Hymenoptera; family Formicidae; genus Polyergus; species Polyergus mexicanus. Next base: position 188,770 of record NW_027223332.1, read on the forward strand.
TACAAATATAATAACATATTGATAAATAAAATCAGAGATATCTTTCCCTTTTGGTTATCTAAGTTTGCATATCATATGCTTTTGCACAATTAGAAAGACAAAATATTTAAAGATTTTTTTTTTAAGAGTTTATATATCTATCTTAACATTTATACTTTCCCTCTCTCTCTCTCTCTCTCTCTCTCTCTCTCTCTCTCTTTTTCTCTCTTTTGTTAATGTTGAAAAATGTTTAACAATAGAATAATATATAACGTACATAGACATATTGTTTGTTTATTTCAATATAATTGCACATTTTAAATGCAGCATTTAAATTTAAAAAAAATATTTAGATATATTTTGTGAGATTATTTCTCTTTTATTTCTTTTAAAATATATAAACTTTTTAATATTTATCTGAATATGCTTGCGTTAAATAAATATTAAAATCAATTATTCGCTTTGTAGTATTTATTTTAGCCACACACACACACACACACACACACACACACACACACACACATAAAACGAGTTATAATAAAAAATAATTAAATTATATTATTATTAATATAATATTATATATATATGGTATATATATATAAACTTTCCGTCACAAATTTGCCTAGTTATAAACTATTTTGATTAAATACAATTTAGAAGCCGAAGTCATTGGCACTTTGCAACTCAAGTTCTGAACTTTAAACAAGGACTTGTTAGATCGAGCACACGGGGGCTTTCATAAGTTGATTTTCTCTCTTCTATTTTCGAATCGAGCTCTGCTCCGAGCGTTCGACGTGTTCGAAATGAGAAATGAATGTAGCTGCAAGGGGCGGAAACAGACAGACAGTATAAAGCATGCGTTTTCAGCGGAATAATACGTCATCCTTTAACGGAGTAACAAGAAAAGAGTTCGATTTCATTATTACTCTCATATTGAGTTGAAGAAGATAATTCAATTCATGTTGTAAAGTTCCTTTTTTTATTCCCCATATTCGCTGATGAACAGTCTATGTACACGCACGAAAACTGTACAAATTTATCAAAAATTACATCAGCAGAGGCTTAAGGGCAGCTGTACACAACACTGTCGCATTTCATGTATAATATAATACAAATATTACGGCTGAAAATATTGCCAGATAGCCGGTAGATATTTGTGTTGTCATTGACGCGATGTCAGCGACAGTTATTCCATTCCTATTCGACGTCTACGCGAACGAACATTACACCCGTACGTTGACATCTATGGCGGCGCATTTTATGAATAATTTTTTTTCCATCGTGAGCTGCCGCCGATATTCTAGGGTTCTCTTATCGAACTTTTTGAAAACGATATACATTCGATGATTCTATCTTTTACAATGCACAATCCTGGCAACGTAAAAACTTTCAATTAAAAATTTTTTTTTTTTTTTTTAATTTTCTGTTCGTCCATGCAAAAATAAACATTTTTTTCTCTTTAATAGCATACTAATCGTAGCGACTTAGCTATGCATTATTACACGGTTATATAATCATAAACAGAAAATATCAGAATATTAATAACGTCTATTGTTTTAAAATTAATTGCGTTATTTATATTTTCCAATAACTATTTATCAGCAAGGAATTTGCAAATGGACGGAAAGTATTCGTATCGATCAGCACTTTATAAATAGATTTTTCAATGACACAATACGTATCTCGCATTAATAGCGCAAACTGTTAATAAAATTCCAAATATGATACACACAAATTCTCATACCGAAGAAGAAGAAGATTTAATGACCTTATGATCAAGATGTTAATGTCCAAAAAATTCAAAAATAAACGATAAGCGTTCGCGCTCTAATGTCAGTTTGTGTTTTACGAGTTAATAAATTATTTAAGGACGTTCGATATGTATTCGTTGTTTCGATGTCGACGCAATGGATTCGCGCAAGCGAAATTACCTAGGCGTATAATGAAATTATTAGGTGATATATGTAGCACTTGTACGGTTATGTAAATACATTGCGTTAAAAACGCCGATATCGATGGGCCGCTTTATTACATATATCAATTAAGCCGTGCACGACGGACCCGTCACGAGCGTGATTTAATGATTGTCAGCGTCTTTGGCTCGCGCGCGTCGTCGCTAAATGAAATTCTGAAGTTATCTCATATATACGCTCCGTTCGTCCCTTCGTTTTTCCGTCGCGTCGTCGTTTAATGGTGAAGAATTCAAGCGTGACATCGACAAGGGGTGTGGGGAAGCGACTCGAGGGCTCTTTCTGTGTAAGAGAGGAGAACCGTTAAAAAGAGGAGTTCGCCAATTTTAAGGTGCGCGGCGTCAGGAGCTAGCACGCTCTTGAAAAATGTCCTAATGTAAATTAATGGCCCGGAAGTTTAGCTGGAAAGGCTATAACGTGAAAGAAACACAGATAGGAGTGAGGCCCTTCTGCCCCTTAGTCTTATACACAAGCGGCGAAAAAACTTTACTCTTTTGCGCAAAGACGTCAGTGGATGAGGCCACCGACGAAAGTGCACTATAATGTAAAGTTTCGAAGACTTTATCAAAAGACGAGTCTACATTTCTTCACGCGAAACCTTAAACAATCGAATGGACTTTGCTTTCAATCGCCTTGTCTTGTCAAGACAATACTTATATCATTGAGATACCATAGAGATAAAAAAAGTATTTTTCTAAAATGATGAAATAAAATATCTAAAATTATGGACATTCTATTATACGAAAACTGAATACATGACGTTGTTGTGTATATATATATATATATATATATATATATATATATATATAGAAAGAGAGAAAGAGAGAGAGAGAGAGAGAGAGAGAGAGAGAGAGTGTGTTTTATAGAAATATTTAATAAAATTTTATAGAAATAAAGAAGAATTTCAGAAAAGAGAGAAATTTCAATGTCACCAAAAGATTCTGCTCTTTTCTGAAATTCTTCTTTATTTCTATAAAAATCTATTATGAAATTCAAATAAATGTTATTTTTCAGAAATTTATAATCTTATTCTACATATTATATTATAAAGTTCTATTATCTTAATATACAAATTTACTTTTAAGATTTTTATGATATACACGCAACTTTTTACGAGTGAACTTCTGATGAAGAAGCGGTATAATTTATTGTACACTTCTAGCGTACTCGTAATCTTTTACAACTGAGCTCTTTCTTACTTTTTTCGTACATTAAATACAAACTTCTTCAATATTTTGTAATTCTTTAAGTCTTATATTATGTATAACTAAAGTCACGAAAAAAAATGTGAATTTCTGTTTAATATTAAATGAGAATCGACATTGTTCCTATCTTCCCATTTTCTAGCTGTTAATAAAAAATAATAATATAGTTGTCTCGAGTTTAATATAATCATATAACAGTGTTAACAGCTATCGTATTAATCATATAATGTAATAATATAATATAATTCGATTAAAAAGAATTGGAGAACATTTATTCACACAAAAATATAATTTAAAAATTAAAAATTTCCATATAATAATAAAAGTAATACTTTACATTAAAATTTTAACAAAAATAGTTTTTATTTACGTAATAATGTTTAAAATTGAAATTATAATCCATGGAAAATGTCACGCATAAATGGTAAAATGTGAATGTATTTCAAGATTCATAACAATACAGAAACCTGATGTTATAATAAACGCATGAGTAGAAACCTTCTCTACAATAATACTTGAGAAAGAGATAAAACTTATTCGGGTATTCAAGAATTTTGATTGACAATTCAGTAACTGTATTTTATATGTACACAGAGAGAAATAATTCGAGTCACACGACAAAATACGAAGCATATACAGCCGGAGGCGCAATTGAAAGTTTATTAACATGAATATTCATCATAATCCAGTCATCTTATATACGAATTATATTTTTTTGAACGATTTCAAATAATCGTAACGAATCCAGCAAAAGGTGAACTTGTCCAATCATATATTGTATTTGCGATAATGCATGCGAGATATATGTATTTATATAACGTTCAACGCGTCAAAGCACACAAATATATCGTATAATAACAATATTATCATGTGGCATAACATCCAATCAAAGTACCCAATCAAAGAAGAAGCAGTAGGAGTGCTTCAGAAGCGTCAAACGTAAGCAAAGAAATTCTAACAATCTGCGCGTAATGCGGCTTAGGGTAGTAGCGTCTCCAGGAGTTCTTTGCTGTTGTATATAAACTCGAAACATGTCAAACGACGTCAATCCTCTCAGATATTAAATGTTGAACGTCAGTAAAGCTGTGAAATCCAGCGTTCGTTGGAGAAAAAATTTAAAGATTTTTCGCAAAAATTATAGAAAAGAGATTTAGGTATAATAAAATTTTTATTCAGAAAGGATCGACTTCAAATTCGCCAAAGAATCTGCGGTGAAGAGAATTCGAGATATCGTTTATATCGTTTTCTTTTTTTGAAAAGATTATTTTATGTAGATGACGGTGAATTTTATCGATGATATAAATTAAAGCATTAGAAACGAATTACATCCATTATTACCGCGGAGATGCTTATTTTACATCTGCGTAGCGAGAATCGTTCTAAGAAAGTACACACCGCGGGGTTTGTGGAATCCACGGATATCGTTTTTTTATGATGCGTCATCCGGGTTCCAGTATCGGTGAGGTACACTCGATGGTGTGCGTACACTCGGTCTGCATCTCTCTACGCAATAAAAGCATAAACTTCTTCATAGAGCTCCTAGTGCTCCATCGAGGGCGCACAGTAATGTGCGGCGAGCGGAGAAAAAGAACAACAACAAGAAGAGAGGGATCCTTCAAGTTATACGAGGCTTCAATTAAAGTCGGTAAAAAGAGCAACGAGAGAAAGGGGGAGAAGCCTTTTTTTGAAGGCAACCAGCGACCTATGTTTTATGACCGCTGTACTCTCGCCCCATTTTTAAGCATGTGCATGAACGATCTGTCACCGAAAACACTTTCAAGGGTAGCGAAGTGTTCAAATATGGACCATCCTTATTGCCTATCCCAAGTGATGGTGCTTTTGCTTTCTTTCTCTTGAATATGATATATTTATTAATCTCATACTTAATCTTTATTCCTGCTCGTTAATTTCAGTAACATAGTTATTATCGAGAGGCACTCTATGCTCGCTCCTGTATAAATACTTTTAAGAGTTTAAATGAAGAAGAAGAGTATTCATATTCTTTTGTAATTATGATGAATATCTCTTTCGAGAAATTCATGTAGAAAATATGTAGCTAGAAAAATTATTGTATAATATCATATTTTTGCTGTAGCATTTAAATAAAAACATTAACGTAAAAAAATAATATAATAAATACATTTTAAAGTCACATATATTCGCACATACAGAGAGATATATGTATTAATAAAGCCATATTGTAAGCGACTTCTCACACGCGACAGTGTTTAATGTAATAAACATTCTCGTGATCGGAAGTTACATATTTCTCATTCTAATATCCTCTAGGAAAATAATTCTCCAAAAATAAATGCTAGTACACGTATTCCTCATAAATCAACACCAGCTCACTCGCTGTAGCCTGTGATAACTCACGATCCAGTCAGACACTTTATCTCTTATTGTTAGTATCTCATAACCCACCAGCTCTTCTGCGATAGAGAAATTTGATTGACTAGATAAAGATATCCAGATAAAAAAGGAAACTTGCAGAATTTCTTCTATATTATTTCAGCTACTTCTAAATTGTATTCTATAAATATATTTTAAATATTTAAATATTTTCCATTTTTCTATGTGCTTTATTTTTTGATTTTCTAAAAAGCTTAGAAAAATTTATTATTTCTAATTTAATAAGAAAAAAATTAATTCAGATATTCAAAATATTTCTTATAACAATATCAGTACAAGATATCGAATATTTTAAATTTTGAAAGAATGAAGAGGATTAAAGTAATGGAGAGAGGAAAAAGCTGTCTGCCTCCGTTCCCGAGTGATGCAGTTGTTTCGTTCAAGCGTTCGCACTTGAATTCATGCATGCGCTTCGATGCACTTTGCAGTGATTCAAAAAGGGAAAGAGCGTCAGTTGAAGGACACCGGGATACGAGATAATTCGTCCGTGAGTACGAAAAGGTTAATTTAATGGTAAATATAAAACGAAAAACTAAGAGAAGAGAATAATTATAGATTTATTATTGGCGAATCTTTTTTATTTTATAATGTTGCCAAAAGTATTTATGAAATGCACAACGCGCGCGTAATATCTCTTATAATTAAAAAAAAAAAAAAAAAAAAAGAGAATTACAATAAATTATTGTCATCATTTTTTATTCACTGAAGATATACATTTATATAATATGTGTAATATATACATATTAGTAATTGTACAATACGAGTGTGTTAATTATGACACCTACATTCGAGGAAGCCAACGAATAAATATTATTGTAAAGCCAGCTACAAGCGTATATTATATTTAAATTATTATCTAACAAAGACCGATACTTGATTTCTTATACAATGATGCTATTGCTTTTGTAACTGTGTTGTTTAACAGATCGATAAGAAACCTTTTGATTGAATTTACTATTCAAATTTTTGTCGCGTAGTAAAATCTTAGAATGAAGTAACATATTATCGCGAGTGTACTTGACATATGTATGTACAATGCAATTTTAATATTTCTATAGTCGCGTATGCCTTATTTTCTATATAGCAAATTGCCTGAACACGTTCATCGATTTTCCTATATCGCAATTAATTTATTAGTTTTAAAAAAGGACGACTTTATTTGCATGAAAAGGTTAACTTATCATATTGCTACTGTAAATATTAATGTTCAGGTAACATTCTCCACTTGCATTTTATGTAGATATTCTTTATCAATGTCATACCCTCTTCCAGTGCAGCGCTGACCAATTTCGCGGCGATCTTGCGATTTATGTAACAATATTGCATTCTATTTATACTAGTGTAAACAAGTATTATACAAGCCCCGGCTTCATGGTATCGTAATAGTTAAGGCGCGTGCACTTGGCGGCTACTATGTGTCCCCTATGAAGAAACATGTTAAACTCACATATGAAAACACACAACACATCGCGGCGGGGTTAAGCAAATCAGAAGTCGTCCCCTTCCTAGCAAACATTTACCGATACCTTCGCGGAAAGCGTCTCGCATGGCGGGACATGAGAAACTTATAAGCCTTGCTCTAAGCACTGTTTACACATAGTAGAATGCTTGCACGCGAGTCGAGCACGTCAGCTATATAGCGTTCTCGTCATTCTTCGCTGCCACTTCGTTAGTACAGGCTCGCGCTGGCGCGTGTGTTTCCGCGAAGTAAAGTATGCTCTCGTTTTATCGTCGTACCATAATTACATCCATTCGTGACAACGATTCTGATTTGCTAGCGGACAATCTTGGTCGGTTCGATGAAAAACTGGAAAATTACACCGTCTACCGATTGCAAAAATGCACACACCGTGCACGACAATCGGCGATATTGTACATGAACTGGTAGAAAGTACGTAGAGAGTCTCTCTCTGGAAAATGGACGGCATATTAGTATAAAAAATTTCAAATTTATCGAAATGTTCGCGTTGAATTCACTCTTTGAATTTTTCGATATGAATTATACGAAAGACGGAACGAATGATTTCGTCGAGAATAAACGACACATGACTAGGATTATCGAACGAGCTGTTAATTTATAAGAATATTTTAGAGATTTATACTCTAATTAAAGAAGACGATTTAGAATAGCGATATCTTGTATATATTCCGCAAAATATTTCATTTTTTTTTTTTTTTGCTGAATATATAATAATTACTTTATATACAATATTACCTTATATATATTCGATATTAAAAACAAAAGACACAGTATAAAAATAAGAGAAAAATAAGTTACAAGAGTAAGAGCAAAATATGCTTCAATATTTATTTGTTACATAACAAATGTGATAAACTTGATATCAACCGATTTATATCCACGCGCATATGTTATCCGACATGTATATGTACATTTAGACGTAGTACGAGAAAATGCGATGCTCATCGTGATTTAATGCGAACCGGGCACACCAAGTTTTTGCACCGCAACTTGGTGTTGCTAGTCGTGCACGCGCGAATTCTGCAACTGCGGCTAAACTAGTAACAGCACTTAGCTAACCTAATGTATTTGAATAAATTTCATATCTATTTTTGAGCGATATTATCCGTCGTACTTTTTTTCGGATAAGAGAGAATTGGTACAATATTATTTCGAATTCGTTACGTCGTATACATATTTTTTTTATTTAAGAGCTATACGAGATATTTTATATAGACGCTCGTGAATAGAAATATTTACCACCTAAAGTCTCATTGCCGTTACTCCTGAAGTTGAAATTAGACCTTTTTACGTTTAACAACGGTACGGTACGGTACGGCGGATATGATGCAATGGCGATTCTTTTCGCGATATAATTACAGACGGCGGGGAAGAATAATTTTCGAGGCGAAATATCAGCACGAAGCGTCGAAGGGTCAAAGCCGAAGTCCAATTAACCCTGGCCGCGCCGCTTGTGTTAGCGCTATTCGATTTCTACAGGTATAAATGCCGTTAGTCTGTTAAACGCGGGTTCTGAATATGTATTTATATCCCGCAGCTATATATGCGCGCGCGCGCGCGCGCGCGAGGAAACGGAAGGTACGTTACTCGGGATCGTAACTACGTAGACTGGAATTTTAGACTTCCGGATCGACTTTTATCGCGCAAATCCGTCGATGCTTGAACAGTACTTTGACCTTGGGAACGCTAGACAACGTGCTAGAAACCATATCCACGTGCATTCCTGACCCGCGCGAAAAAATTCCGAGTTATGCCGCGGAGATTGATCATAATCTTGTACGTACGAAAGCAACGTGTCGTACATATTGAATATTAATGGACCTATCGGATTCTAATAGTCTGATGTTTAAGAGAATGCGCATAGCGTTACAAACGATACGTTACGATGTTCTATATCATTGTATCTTCTTACGTCGCGCTGTATACATTACACGTTAATGTAAACCACTTTAGTGCTGTCGTACGGTAACGACAGGAGGAATGATGAATTGATGAAAAAAGCGCGCAGGTTATACCGCGGCTTTACAGTGATTGCCGGCAAAACCCGTCCCGAATGACTAGCTCACGGTACATAATAACCATTTTATCGTAATAGATGTAAATCGATTATGCCTCTTCCTAACGTCCTAAACCAGAAAATTGCGCGACAGAGTCATTAATGAGATTAGTCACCTTAGATGCTCAACTACTCAAAAAACACCCACGTTCGTTGCTACGATTAGCTTTGATAACGTTACTTCGAATTTGATAAGTCTATTATAAAGTTCACGTTAATATTGTATTATCAAACCGATAAGATGAAAATCAAACAACTCTATTTAACATTAAAATGTGTCCAATAAAAAAAAGAAAACAAGTTGCCATAAAACCTAATTAGTGAGCTCAAGGATGTGAAAATTCTCAAGTGCCCTACGAGTAACCTACGAGTATCATTTCCTGTGATATTATAATATTCACTATCAATTTGCTCTTTATGACTGTTAAAAATTCGTATTATTTGTGTTTTCAACATATCTGGTGTTAAAATTTTTTTAAATTTTTTAATTTCATCCGTATTTGAAAATTTTGTGAAATATTGTACAATGAGATTTTATCGTGTTCGGGAAAAGTTTTATATACATCGATCTTGAAATCGCACACATGTTGCGTGTAAAACGTTTATCAATGTTTATGCAAATTTTTTGCGTGTCGAGACAAACCGATATATGCAGGCATGAAACGAAAAGGATGAAGCTCGTATGTATCATCACGGCATAACACAAAGGCACTTGACTTTTATCAAAGAATATTTGAACGCGATTCAAATGTTCAACCACTCTCGGCTTTACCTAGGCTAGCCCATATTTTCATAATTGCATCGCGGAAAAGACGGAAAAGGCCATTTCCTACCGGCGCATTCGTTCTTTCTGCCTCTTTTCTCTCGCACCTCTGCACGCATGTACGCGCGCGAAAGCAAGCGGATTACTTGCAAACTTTGTCGAATTCGCAATTCTCGTGGTTACGCGCTCGTCAAGATTTATCGGCAATATACGTAAAATGGAATTTCTCTAAGAGCGAGAACGACATTACGCGAGTAACAACGAAAATGAAATACCGCGTTTGCGTGCGCGATTCGATTAATCACCGATTCGCATAAGCGCTATTTACAGGAGTTGGCGGACCATGTGATGTTATACGATAATTGACAGATCGTAATTTAATTCGAGCGCGCTACCGTACGATCACTTTCGCGGAACGAGTTTCCTCTGCCATATCCCGCGATACGCGCGAACCAGTACTTGAGCACTTGACCGGCTTCGCGATGTAATGACTTCGAGCGAAAGAACGGGATGAGTTTTCGTATAAAATCGACGTGAATGGAGAATTTGAAAGTTCAGATATACGTTTGTCTCGCACACATCAAAATATGTGTGCGCGCGCGCGCGCAGATTCTGCACTTTGACGATAAAATTTCACACAATATCTCAAAACTATGCTTGTATGTACTTTGCGATGCAAAAAAAAAAAGAAGACTTGAGAATAAGTACAAGTTACTAGCGAGGCTATATTTGATCTTTGCATCCATCTGCGCGCATGTTGATTTCAACGAAAATGTTTCTCATTAAACTGTAGATATTAATTTTGGATTCAATTTAAACGAAAGATCTTTGCACAGATGCTTCTATATATATATTTCACATATTCCAACTACTTATATATATACTTTATCGTCGTTACATAACGCGTTAGATTGCTCAATGATAAATAACGGCGTACGATGTGAGTGATCGCGGGATGTATTAGAAAGGAAGCGACTATCGGAAGATTAAATGTTTCGAGCCTGTTTTCCATGTAACCTATTTGTGTCCGCTAGTAACATCTACATGTAACGCTCCGGGCTAACCTGAAGATCGGAGGGATTGGGTTTGAACCTAAATGAACGATGCATTATTCTCCGCGACGGAAGAGTCCGTTGCGATTTATTTACCGCTGCACGCACGAAAGGGGCATAACGTTCTGAATTTACGCAAGATTAAGTTCTATATTACTCCGCTACCGCAATTATGCGCATATAATACGCGTATATTCAATGTGTCACGATGAATCGGCTCTCTAATCTCCGTAATGATATAAACATTTATAATTGTAGATACGGGGGCTCGTTTCGCGGCCTCGGGGCAGTAAAGCCGAGAACGCTCTCTCCTCGAATGCGATCACGCCTGCACGATCTGCGAGCAAGTAGAGCCCGAGACTAGTCTTGCGAGCGCTTACGTCACCGAACCCCGTAGGGTTCATGTATTGTACAAAGGCTCTGACAATACGGTTAGGCAAAAAAAAATGTTTTAGTACATCTTCCATATTAAAAATGATGAGATGTATTTCTGATCTCTTTTCCGATACATATAAACGATCCCATCCCCATTCTCCTCGTGTATATAAAAGTTCGTCGTTTCTATTCTTTATAAAACTATCCTACTTTTCTCTCGCGGGGATCTCTTGATAGTACCGAAATAAATACCGTTGAGTTGAATCACTAGTTTCGGTGATAAAAAGAAACCACGCGACATCAAAGCTGACTTGTCGTTTCAAATTCTCGATGAAGGAATTCTTTCTAAAAAAGAAAAAAAAATTTAATATCCCAGTAAAAACCCAGTAAAAAAATCAACGGCCAAACACGAGTATTTGAAATTTTCTTACAGACGATCTTTGCGACTGCCATTGGCAATCGAACCTATAATGATCGCGCGAAATACCGTGTATGTATAATGAGAGAGACGCTATGAAAAAGAAATAAGTATAATTCTAATATTTTTTAATACATAATTACAAAATGTTTTTATAATACAATATATTATAGCAGAAAATCAATACTAATAATTATGATCGTTATAAATAACAATATAATCCTGAAACTAATTAGACGAATAATTATAACAGCGCATTTATCATTTCAGTGACACATTTGTGATTCTGATAATGATAAATTTTTCTTAAACCAGTAGCATGTTAGAACGCATATATACCTTGAAGGAAATTACCTTTTCTATTATCAATTTAAAAGTCGATTGATGATAAATTGACGGAGAAGGGCTATAACTTGAAGAGTTTAGTGCAGAGATAGCTCGAATCTGTCATTGTTGCATATAAAATTGGATATTTCTGCATATTGTTGAAAATTCATGTTTCTCAGCGCAGTAATGATTCAGGACCATATTACTTCCCTTGCTATCAATCTTGGTCAGAGAGACTAGTCTACAGATGAGTCAACGAACACGCTGTAAAAACAGCACGCTCATAAATGCAAAAAAAAAAAAATTAATAAATAAATTAAATAGACAGAGTATAGAGTTAAAAAAGAGATGTATATTTTCGATTATGTAAGATAAATTAATTGCATCTTATAAAGATGTTAGATTAATCGAGAATGATTAAGTTCAAGCGCGTTTTCCTCAAACGAGTTGTTACGAGCTTGGTCGAGAGTTTCTATCTCGAATCGTTCTATTATTAATATCGGGAAATGGCATAATTTAAGAGAACTCGGCGGCTAATTAAGTGCGAGCGATGTAAAAGAGAGCGCATTAAGAGAGCCCGGACCCTATTTTCACGTCGGTTATATACAATACATTACAGACGCAATAAAAGTTGTACAATCCGCGCAATAAAGGCAACACATTCTTCTCCCTTTATTTGTCCGATACGTCGGTTAACAAAGCATGATCCGTTGTAAGGATAATAATCAATTGTACGGTCGAGGAATTCAACAGCGCGCAACCAAGTAATTCGACGAACGCGGAACCAATTAAGAACAAGTAATACGGCAGTGCATTAGGGAGACGCCGGCGCCATTTCGCGAGGCATTGAACACCCACGACCCGCCTTGTAGCAAACCTTGAATCAAACGCACTGAATCAGCGAAAATGCCAGGTGTCAGTACCCGAGCCAAGAGAGAGAGAGAGAGAGAGAGAGAGAGAGAGATTCCATAGCACATCCTTAACATCTCCTCGCGCATCAGGAGAAGACGGAACGAGCGCCGAGGAGCTCTGTATCGAAGGCGTCTGATATGAAATTACGTGCTTCTATCGCTGATATTCTTCCTAATTATTGGATCGGCGAATATCAGAGACGGCCGATAGGAAGGACAGAAGGAAGGTCTTTGGCGCTCGCAAACGATACGCGGGTACGCCGGCGCCGGGAGGATGTTGGGGCAAATAGGACGGCGGGCCGAAGCCTATAGCGGAGATGCTAGGTAAAAATCTAGGCAGTGGTTATTTAGTAGGAGATGGAGTCTATCCGTACGAATGCGCGCTCTTGCCGGCGCGGCATCCTTACTCTGTAAGGGCGACGAGGAGGAAGAGGAACTGAACTAGGAAGACGCGGAGATGCAGGAGGAGAAGGGCAGGAAGAAGCGGATGACCGAGAAGATGGATGAGGAGAGAGGTGGAGAAGGAAGGGGAGGAAAGACTCTCGGCTCTCGGCTGCCAGGCGCTTCACTCGAGGCGCGTATATACAACGTGGGCGCCTACAGGCCGCCGCTGCCGGCACGCCGTAGCTGCGGTGGAACACGCCGCAAAAGCAACACCGACCCAACGGATGAACGGTAGGCAGAGAAGAGGGGCTTCTCTCTCTCTCTCTCTCCACGTACTTACGTATCTACGTACGTACGCAGGTAACATAGCTAGTACGTAGGTACTTACGTACGTGCAGTCCGCGCTCGATGTCGGGGGAGGTTCGTTGACCGCTGTGTGACTCTCGTCTATCTCTCCTTCTTCCTCTCTCGCTTTCTCGCCATTTCTATCTTGCTCTTCCTCCCCCTTTCCCCCCGCTCTCTTTCTCACCGCTTCCACCTTATAACGCTACGTGTATCTCGTTCCGTCTCTTACACTCCCACCGCTTCCCGTCTCTCGCCCCTTCCCCGCCTCTCCTCCACGGCCTTGGCGATTCAATGCCCGCACCAGATAACTCCCCATCCAGATAATAGATTATTTCATACGTGTAACTAGTCGTTGGTAGTAGCGGAGGCCCACCCCCTTTCCACCGCATACTCCACTCGCCGTCAGCGCATCCACTCGCTTTTCTACCATCTCGCTCCGTCAGCGGGCTCTCGCGCGAAACGCCAACCATGTCCGTATGCCACATTACCCGTCGGTTATACATACGACGTTACTCGGAATGATCCTCTTATCGGGCGTATACACGTACATGCGTATGCTCGCGCGAAAGGATGCGACAAACGCCCTTGAGAATTCGTAAATCCGTGCGAGCACGAGGTCGTTGCGTTTCAAAGCCGCCTTTCTCGCGAACGGTGACGACTGCTGGCGTGATGAAACTGACCAACGCCATGGATGGGATACACGTCGGGATGATTTTTCAGAATGGTTTTACTTTGCGATTAAAAAAAGCGAAGCGCGCGGAAAACGCGCGTTAATCGCTATTCCCGAGAGATTTCAGGTGGGTGTTACATTTTCAAAGGGGTTGTAAATTAGTCACGAACAGGGGGTAACTCGCTGAATTCATCGAATCGAATCGAATACGCGAGTTTCGTACATTGATTGTTTATTAAAAAAATTAAACAGTTAGAAAAGTAGAAATATATAGAAATATTTCGCATGCTATATGATGAATCGACAATTTCGTTTCCAATTAAATCTGTGTAATATTAAAGCAGTATTTTAATGATAATATTTTATTTTACACGCTATTATGATGATTAAAAATCGTTAAATCTAAATACTCTGAAATTTAAATACTATGAAAAAGATAGAGTTTAATTTTTATTTAAAAGCTCTATAAAAACACGAGTGTATATATATATGTATGTGCTATCGAGTTTTCTCTGAAATGGTCACAGTATATGTGTATATCGACATTGCTAAATAACTACCTGTACTTGGGGAAGTATAAATTATGTCATGCACGCATCCATATATACTTTCTATAAATTTATGCGCAAAACTTGTCATTTTTTATACAACTAGTACATATACGTGTATACATATATATATATATGTGTACGTAGCAAAAACTAAAATATTTTCTGAGAATCTATAATTTTTTCGCAGCAAGTAATTTCTCATGCGTTAAGTATTCTTTTTCCGCATCCATGTTTTTTCTTGCGTAAGCACACTAACTTTCTATGTCATATTCTTATTTACAAACAAATGAAAATGGTACTAGAATTTATTCGTGTCATACATAAATTTAATCAAGCACGCCTCGTAAACATTTTACGAAGCATTTTATATTGATTTATTTATGCAATATTTATTGTATTACAAAAAGATAAAGAAACAAATAATTGTGTGTGGAATATATTAATATCGTGCATGTGTAATTTCTATATAAAATAAGTTGTATATATATATATATATATATATATATATATATATATATATTTAACAAATTCTAGCAAAATTATTCTCGTATTATGAGAAATTATACGACCAATATCATATATACAAATGCAACGGAATAATAGATGTCAGTCACCTATACAGCATTGCGTAACCGAAAACGTCGAGATTGCCTCTAACGGGAATCGTAGAATTTAAAAATGAAATTTTTTCTTCAACCAGCTATTTTAGCGAGGCTGAAGAGAGAAACGAAGTGATTCGTTTATAACGCAGATCGATCTTGGAAGAAACTTTGTTCGTCACGTCTATACTTCAACAGACTAATTAGAATTCCATCGCAGATGCTTTCGGTCCCTTTCACCTTTTCGACGCATAATCGATGACCGGACATCGTTGTTGCGAGGCGGTTCTCGCGCGGAAATGGCGAACCAAAGGCGTGATCGCCCGCGGGGAAAAATGTTGTAACGCGGGAAAGCATCGCACCGTCAACACGACACAAGGAAGTCTTGTGTGCATGTATGCGGATCTTAATGCAAATTCACTCGTGTGGCGGACCTTCTTTCCGTATTCTCGTCCTCCCCTCGTACTTGGTCGCTCGACCAGAAGTCACACGACGAAACTAATGGCGCGCTGCGGGAAACGGAACGCGCTTCTTTCTAAGCAAGAAGATGAGAACGCAATTGAACGAGACCGGAATCGTGCGAGGCTTCTTTCGCTTTTCCTTTCGCTGCCGATTCTCGTGTTTCCGAGAATCCTATTTATATGCGTATGCTCGTATATTGTACTATACTGCCTATCTCATAAATATGTTCGTTCATACTTTTGACAGTACGGATGCTAGAATAGAATGTGCACCGATATCGCCATGTCTCGTTGGAGTTAAATAGAAATTGTGCTTTCGCATTTTTTACGGAACTCTCGCAGTAAATTATGTATCTCGTAAAATTAAGCAAAAAAATTAATAATTATATATATAAATATGACACATAGCACACGTATATAATCCTAATAACATAAATATCAATGACACACAATGCATAAATTTATCTGTTTGATTAAAATGATAATATGTTGGAGATAACACATCTGAAATTAATGAACACACATGATTGAACAGTGTTCGTGTAACTCCTATATGTATTGTATATAAATATACTTCTCTCGTTCTTCTCTTATTTTTCAAAGTGCCGATCACGCTATCGCATATATCAGCAGAATCGATATATGGTTATAGCAAAAGAAGCACTTTCCATACTTGTATAAGTTTCGCATATTCTTCTGCATTAGATGTTATATATGCCACGATTAAATAAGTTATAGACTGCAAATGGGAAGTATCGGATGTTAATAGACGCAATTATCTCCGCGCGCTCGCGCTTGTTTCTCGTTTCTTGATTCTCCAATGTGTACGTGCGAGTTATACATATAACAAATCAAAAGGCGAAACAAATTACATATCGTATCACGCTAGAGATGAAAGTGGACTCGATTCAGTTTTTTAATGGTTGAGTTGCAGGCTATTCTCCCAGTAACTTTACATTCATGAAATGGGAGCATAGGGAGTATCCATGTCCCTCCGTAAGTTTCGCATTTCGCAACCGAAAAATAACTTTGGCTCGGTCAATACTCGACCATGTCAGCAGTTACGCATACTTTTGTGCCCGCATATACCGCCTCCCTTAACGGTGGGATTCTTTACGAGCGAAGTGTGAGCTGACTCCTCCGCAAGTATTCCCAAGTTAGTAATGCGCTCGGATATAAACCGGGAAATCTTATCGCGCATTGGATACTAATTGGATTGCGTAAAGCGACTATATTTTACGTCTTAATTAGACCTTTGCATTCGAATACTATATAACGATATATCGTATACCGAATAGTTTACGAAAGCAAATAATACAGTAGATAACGTCAACCGTAACGAAAAGTTGCGAAGTGCTTTACTAATAAACATAATGCTTACGTTTCGTGTATTTTTTTATTGTTTATACACAAAAGTAAAACTTTTCTCCCTCAAATCTGTTTTTAATTAACTAATTATTTTATCAATTAAAGAAAAAAAAATTATAAATCACAATAGCGAAATGATTCAACTGTTATCATGATCGAAAAGGAAATTTCGCGTTGTGAAACGGTAAATTTTCATATCGAATGAATAAGAAATATTTTTCTGCCGCCAGTACCGTTTAAGTCCCGTCTGTATTCACACTCTATACAGATGTTCGTATTTAGTTATCGGGCACTGTTACTTTTGCCGCTCTTTTCCTCAGATGCTATATGCCTGTGTACTCTATCTCTTATCCAACTAAGTTTGAATACGTATGGAAAGTTTTCCAATATTATTTAATTCGATATACTTTGAATGGATTATAACTTTTAAACGATTCCGTTAAAACAAGCACTGTACCGTGTGAAAATATCGACTTCGTCGAAACAAACATGTTTTATGATTTGGCGAATAAAATGTCACGGCGCGTATGCGAACAAGAAATATTGTATTTTCGGCCGAATGTTGCATTATTATTTTCTGTTTGAATTGATTCGATGACGTTTGGGTGCGATTTACCTGCGAAATGTTTCATTCGGGACGATCGCACGATTCGAAGACAGACAATTGGAATTGCGCCTCCGTATCCTCTCTAAAAGGAATAGTACGTTCTTGTTTACAATTCTACTTGGTTTGCGCTATACGAGATAGAAAGCACAATACACGGTGGATTCTTTTGATCGAGAGAGCGTCCGTTTTGCAATACGGACCGCAACGAGGTGTAAACTGTTTCCGACCAAAGAAACGTTAGACAGAGAGATATACCTGAAAGAGGGGAAAGCTGGAACGATATTTGCATTCGACATATACCATATATATCTTCAACATATACCTATCGTCGAACGAATATGCAGGAAGCGAATGATAATTGCATAGAATAAATATACGTATAC
The DNA here is from genome assembly GCF_030449975.1 of Polyergus mexicanus. Taxonomy (NCBI): domain Eukaryota; kingdom Metazoa; phylum Arthropoda; class Insecta; order Hymenoptera; family Formicidae; genus Polyergus; species Polyergus mexicanus. Next base: position 207,086 of record NW_027223332.1, read on the forward strand.
GCTATATTTTTATATATGTGTACTGAGATAAAAATGCATTTCTATTTATATAAATATCGCAATATTATATACGCGTAATTGCAAATATATTTGCGCGTGATATGTGGAAACGCAAAATATCTACTGAAAAAGAACGAAATATAGCACGTATGTGAATTTACTTTATGCATAAATTTGCAGACGTATCTTTTTTCTGCGCTTCTCATTGTTTCCCATTGGTTCCTATCTCACGGACGATGCGGGTGCTGTCGCATGTTTTTGCACGAAAATTTTTGCACATCTAGAGGTGGGCAGCACCACACGTTCATGTTTATTCGCGCTTATAGCCGCGGAGCTGTTAAAGGCTTAAGCCTTTTATATTTCACCGATGCAATCGCAATGGAACACGTAGATAGACGTGTAGCCAAATGTTCATCCGCGACTGCGGATAACTGTTCCGCATCATTTCAGGATGGACGCGGCGGCCTTTACACGGCCGCGACGCATTTCCTCCCCTCCCTCCCCCTCACCCCCCGCCCCCTCACTCACTCTCTCTCTCTCTCTCTCTCTCTCTCTCCCTCTCTCTCTCTCTCTCTCTCTCTCTCTCTCTCTCTCTCTCTCCTGGTTGGTATGCGTCGCCGGCTGATACGAGGCACCTCGCGATCGAATAATAAATTGTCCATGTGACAATTCGGTAACCCAAATAGGGGTCAATAGTTTAACCGTGACTCGACGCGTGCCGTTATGCCTCTTCTTGGCCTCTTACGTCAACCTCGCTACCGTTTTCGTCTACGAAAACCAGTCGCCGCCTTTAAGAGCTTGCATGTATCGTATTCGACGCTCATGACTAATGGTCAAAAGGGTACAAGCCTTCCGGCTACCAACTGGACTATCAGCTTTTTTTCAATTGACTGCGCAGGTTAATATGCCGGTGAATATACCATAAAATAGCGATTTTGTTGATGAGAACTCGACTCGGTTTAAAATAATATAAATAACATAAGTCACATTTATTCATTACACACACTTATTCATATATAAAAATTCAATGATATATTATGATTGACAAGTACTATGACTCGCCGCGGGAAGTATATCGAAAAGATTTTTAATAGTTTATTAGATATTGCCTTCGATGCGATAAATCTTTTGCTAAATATTTCTCGTATACAAATGTTCTCTATATACAATGCAAAGCACTTTCGATAAATTGTATAAGATACTTTGATAATATTTAAATAGAAAGTAAAATTCGTTTCTAAATAAAACTAAGAATTTATTTCTCATTAAATGTTTCACATAGGCACGTTATCAACAGATTCATTATTGTGTTAATGAAAATCATGATATTAATTAAGCATAGCGCATCCTTGAGAAGAATGTGGACGCTTAAAGATTTACATCTACGTACTTCAAAGTACATTGACTTGCGCTGAAACCGCGCAAGTAATGAGCAGAATGCGCTAATATTGTAATAATCGTGCAACTTTAATAAACTCATACTCTTCCTCGTCGCTAAGACACACGTTCGCGATTAGATAGTTATCACAATAATGCTGGAATTTTGACAGCGATGACTCGGTACCGTATCGGATAAATCGCACGATCGGAGAAAAAGAAAAGAAGACGTAGAACGCGTGAGACGGGAACGAAGCGAAAATATGAAATTTACATTGAATATGGGCATGAGTTATTCGTATCCGCGAATGATCGCGGCGTCGACAAAAATTATTCCAACGCTGTTACCAACGGTGTAAAGGCCGTTACAAGTTAGCAGCTTGTACCGCACGATGTATCCGCGAGGCACTTACATAACTCGGAACGTTCGTAGCTTTATTAGAGTCTCAGGTGCGAATATGTTACTTAATGATCGCGACATCTCCGATAATTGAACGATTGACCCTTTGCTACTCAGATAATCTATAAATTCTTGCAAAGAATACTATATTTCCAAAAGAAAAAGAGAGAGAGAGAGAGAGAGAGAGGCAATTTTCATTCAGTAAGTACATAAATTTACTGTTATTAATTTATTCCGTAATCACGTCGACTAATTTTCGTATGGCAAAGAAATGTATAGTGAAAAAAGATAATGATTATTGAAGATTTCTTCTATATATATAAGAAATATAAATATATATATATATAATTTAAGAAATTAAAGCCCTCAAGTGATATCACAAATTTAAATAATCGCGGGCTAGTAAGAGCCATACTCGGATGTTAGTACGTCAGTTTCATAGAAAAATAAGTTTTCTTATGTGCAAAGGCACGAAATTTACTTGATCCTATACCAAGATTTTTAAAATTAATCTCAATTCGAGATTTATAATAATCTCTCTTTATCCCCCTGGAGAGAAAAATATCGGGACGTAGTCGCTGAATCGAGAATATATATATATATATATATATATATATATATATATATATATTTCCTTTTTAACAATCTATCTATTCCAAACTTTTTATCTCAATTCTCGAAAACGGCATCTCGACATTAGATGATTAAGGAAAAACGGAAGCTTCTAGCACAGCCACATGCGTAACAGCGCATCGATTGTAATAAAGATCTGACAGAACGGGCTATAAAACAGTACACGGCACAGCGGATACAAGTTTGAATTTCTAATGCCTATCCTCAGCTCACGGCGCGCAGTAGAGAGCGGTTGCCGGGCAGTTGTTCTCTTCCGCAAAGGTACAAAAAAAAATAAAGGGGTTAGCCGTATACATAGCGCCGTGTACACCGACACCATGCATCAGGCTGTCTTTTCTGGGAACGTACGAGCGATATACGCGGGCATAATTTGTTTCGATACCAGGGCGAGGATGTGGGCGATCTCGAAACGGACCTCGAAGCGACGCGCTGTGATACAGGCGATATTGGCTGCCGTCAATGAGCTACCGCACCGCGGCATCGCCAACTATTGCGGTTGCAGCGCGAGTTCTCCCGGTGAAGAACCTGCCGTTGTTGATCGTTGAAGAAAATGTTTGTCGAGAAATTGATTTGTCGTTACCCCGTCTATAAAGCAAAAGCGGTTACGCGTCGTGGATACTGCGCCCGGTATTTATACGTATTATAAGTGCACACCTCTGAGAAATTTTTGAGAGTCGTGTTCTCAGGCATACATGCGTTTTGCACCGTACGCGGAAAAAGAGAAAGAGAAAGAGAAAGAGAGAGAGAGAGAGAAAAGAGGGGAAGATACGTATATATAAGTGTTCGCGTGTACATTCGTGCTTTCTCTCTATCTACCAACGCGCGTGGGGCAAGTAGTGCGTCTGCAAAACACGTGATAAATCGATGCCATTGAAGCTTGATGCGGGAACGGAATAAGAATGTACCACAGGGCTCAGATTATCCTCGGAGATTCCTTTCACGGGAAGGTAGGACTTTCTCTCTCTGTCTGTCTCTCTCTCTCTCTCTCTCTCTCTCTCTCTCTCTTTCTCCTCGCTCCCAGGAAAACGCACTTGAAGAGACAAGTAGAGTTTCACCGGGATTATCGCGCGCGCGGAGGGTTCATTATACTCCAACACGCTCGCTACTACGCCCGCACGTACACTCGGGCCGCGCGAGCCTTACGTAAATCCCTGTACCATCTCGCATTCATCGCGTGCGTGTCACCGGGAAGATGAGGGAGAATTTATTTAGTGTGTGCACCGGGATAAAGTTTCGCGGTGACAATGCGTAAGAGTGAGACGCGACGTCGCGCGTGTGTAAGAAGCAGATATTAGATACGCCGCACATGGAATTGATAGACAATGCTGGAAATTAAGTCTTCCCATTCTTGCCTCTTGTGAAGAGGGTTTTGTCGCGCGGCCTTGTTCTTGCATAAGGGATGACACGCTTTAGTCGCGCTCTCGGTGGGAAATTTTATTAAGCCGCTTTCGCAACTTGCCGCGTTTCTTTCGCGAAGGACTCGAGCTCATTATTCGAGCTTGTACACGCGAATGCTCGCGACACTAGCTTCCAAACCGGAACTTTCAGACGCATCAGTCTCTCCACGACTAACCAAGCTTCACTGCGACACGCGAACATTAATCCTTCTTGATTCCTAACGAGCTTGGTAAGTCGCAGGAAATAAAGGATAGGTCTCTTCAAAGTCCTGTCACGGTATAGATGACGATAAGCGACGCAAAAATATCGCGCATAACTCGATAATGAAGCGTCGGCGGCCGCGCCGCAAAAATATTCGCGCCGTCTCGTGTATGTTTAATACATACAATATTTATCCTATTTCTTCTAAACATTCTATAGATGTAATGCCCTCGCGGCGTGCGTTCTTGATGCTTAGATAAATCTGACGACACGCAGGGGATAAGATCTCTGTCGCGGCTGCGGGGAGAGATGCCGGAAGAAGTATGCGAATTTTTGCTTGACGCGTCTTGGATGTCCGCCTTCTCTTTTTCTATCTCGGTGTAAAGCTTATCACCGAAGACACGGTGTTTGCTGGCACCGGAACTGATGAGGTCTTTAGCTGCCGCTCTCAGTTGATGGATGGAGGGGTTTATGCTGCGCCTGTAAACCTTCCCTTTCATAAAGAACCATAAGCAGGATTACAAACAGACTCAATTAGGCCGCAACATCTCACGAGACAGAGTGAGGCCGCGAGAAAGCCCATAAGCGATTACTTTCTTTATTGCTGGCGCGCTAGAATATCGCTTTTTGTTCGGAAGTAACGGAAGCTGGAGAGAGAAAACGAAGAAGAAGACAGAAAGATAGAGTAAGAGAGAGAGAGAGAGAGAGAGAAAGAAATATGGGAACAAGAGCGAAAGAAAATGAAAGGGAGTGAAGCGGGAAAAGCTTTTCGTGTTCCCGATGTCTCGTTGTAGCAAAGATTAAGAGAGGAGTGAGAGAGGGGTCTTTCAACGGAAAGTTGGCTGAAAATGGACGATCACAACTTGCATTTATAAGTTGCAACGTAATACGGCCATTAATCGCTTTTCACCTGTCGTAAAGTTACTGGTTACCGAGACGAGGTAATTTATCGAGAACGCCAGTAAACGTGTAATTACTCGTAAACAGCAGCTTTGTGACGAGCTACGAAGGCGAGGTGCTCACGGCATGAGGCACGTACGTTTGACAGGCATCAAAAACCTATCCGGACGTGCGCGAACTGAACGATCGTTTGAGCAAACCGATTAATCGATAACGGACAGGAATTACTTTGCAAATGCAGCAACGAGTGTATTATATAGTCCACGCGATCGGAACCTTACGTCGGACTCATCGACGCGATGAAAATATTGTATATGAGAGCGGATGAGAGTTAGAGTTTACACTAAAATGTCCAGAGACAGCTGTTATACCCGTCTCGTGCGTTTATTTATATGAACGAATAAACACTTTCTGCCGATGAAAACATGACGTGATATAATTTGCATCAGTGACATCAGAATCCAAATATATCATTAATATCTTCTGTTTTGTCGGTATCAATTTGACGTTTAATTAATATTGTATTTATTAAAAATCTAGAAAGACAATTTTTTTAAAGAGAAATGTATATGTTCTAGTTTACCCGTCACGCATAAAATCCGTTTCATAAACTTGATATGAATGGTAAACAATCCCTATGAATGCTAATTTGTTAAAAAATTTCCTAATTATCTTAATAAAAAGAATATAATTTTAAACACATTATTTTGAAAATATCTTTTTAATTAAACATACAAGACACATCGGGGAAAAGCTAAAATGTCGCTTATCCCTGACTCTTTTTATTGCTTAAAATTTTTATTTCCTTTTCTACCAAACATGTATAAAAAAATTATAATTAGTTATATTTTATATACTCTTTGCGAACTTTGCGCATTTGCAATCCTGCATCAAAAAGAAAAAGATCAGCACGATACTGCTTGCAAATATTCGAAAGCTCTCTAATACCGCAAACTTCCTGATTCCATGGCTTTGATCAATTACACACGTAAAACACGCTATGCCTCTATCCTGCGTAAACACAGCCATCCAGCATACGTCAAAAACGGTCGTACAAAACGAGGATGGCTCGGACACTGCAACGAATCAATATTGTGTCCGAGCGTCACTATGGAATCGACAAGTACACACAGTCTGACAATTCGCCATGTATCAGTAGACTGATGAAACAGAAAGATTGACAGTTAGATGAAATTTAATGATTTTATAAATCTTTTGATAGAGACCTCGTTAACAAACATTATTTGTTCGAAAACGAATGATTAACGGTTGGGGATTCTACTATGCATTTCGAACAAAATAAGCAATAGAAATATATAAAATTTAAATTTAAAATTAAACATGGGGAAAAGAGAATCGAGAATGAATCTTTTTGTATACAGCTTTCATCTTTTACAGAATATACATATATAAAGATCGAATTAATTCGATTATGATTTAGGATCTACCTTTTTAATGATGCTTTGCGTGTCGAATGGAAAAATGCTCCTTAATTTTATATCGCCGATTGTAAAATTGTCATAAAAAATATTGTTTAATAATAGCGTTCGTTATTTGATTGCGTATAATTCGCATAACAATATTGGCGTAACCAAAAACAAAGAGATATAAATTGATGATATTTTATACAGTGTATTCAATATTTGACATACATAAACTGGCAATACGAGAAAGATATAACAATAAATTGATTAAATAAAATTTTTAAATAAATAGGGAAAATTTTATTAAATATATATCAAAAATTAGATAGAACTAATACATATAAGGTAACACAGCTCCGATTTTAACGCCACTTAAATATCTTATAGGGGAGATAGGTTCTTCTGAGTAATTCGCCGCAATTCCCCCACCCCCATCCCCTCCTCCCCGGCGGGGGGAATTACTCAGAAGAATCTCCTCTATAACATATTTAAGTGGCGATAAAATCGGAGGTGTGTGACCTTTTATCCATACATTTTCCAAAATTTAAAAAATTCAGCTTTGTAAATTTTTCATTTACACGTATTTCTTTACTGGATTATTCATTTTTTATTTTAGATATCGGTTTACCGCAATCGATATTTACCTATATATGTATATATCTGTTGAATAACGTTTTCAATATTTTAGAAAAACCAATGCCCAATGCTTGCAGAAAATTATATAAAATTTTAACCGTTCTTTATTCATTCATTCAACGTTGTTTCCTTTCGCAAGCAGCTTTAATTCATTATATCTAAAAGCTTCGAAAATTAGCCAAATTTCGTAATGCACATTTATAATGTCGGATTATGTTCCGCATCTATGTACATAGAAGAAGAATTTATACATGTACATAGAGCATTCGTATAAACTGTGCGAGCGCATTTCGCTGCTCTTACCCGCTTCCCAAAATTACGGTTCATACCTCGAGGGGTCTGCGCCGTAAGTATGTTAATTTCATCGCGAAATAACTAAACGGGTTCATCCAAGGTCCACTGATTGCAACAAGAGAACTTGGCTGTGTACGCGGTTGCGTGAGAGCTTCGTGATCCATCAAACAGGACGCGCCGCGCGAAAGGTAGCCGTGAAACAGTGTTGTGTCGCGCGAAATCATCTCGCCTTAAGCGTTTGCAAAATATCATTTTCCGCACGCACTCGTTCATCGTAAATTGTAAAATAGCGATCTGAGATTTAATATGGAGAAGTTTGTACAAGCCGCAATACTAGTTCACATCCATCTATTTGCAAACGCGCAAAGTTAATAACCAATTTCACACGAAGTGCTTCGTAGATATAAATTTTAATGAAAGAAAAATTCAATATTTTATGCAACATGTATTTTATTCTAATACTTAATATTATCTACTCATTAGATATTTCAATCTTTGGAAAACAAGAAAAGAGTCTTACGATTAAAAATAACCTGAATTTTTACACGTGCAATAAAAATCTATACTGATCCAAAATGATGACATAAATTCGTGTGAAAAATTTTCAACTATCAATTTGATTCTTTTTTTTTCTTTTTTTTTCTTTTTCTTAATATAACTTCTCTATATATCTATCTTTAAAAAGATCATGATTTAGAGAACGTTCGAATTTTTATTTACAAAAATACTTACAAACTTCAAAAACAAGCTTTACAAATACCTCTGATGTTACTAACCGGGTAAGCTTTGAAAGATGATATCAAGAAATTTTTATCTCCGTCGCGATTATAAATACCCCGTCAGATCGCGACTTGGCGACGACAAGCCATTTGTCCTACTTACTCGTTCATCCAGTCCCAGGAGAGTTCTCAGGCTATTAAGCCGCTAAGCGAGTTAGCGCAACTGGATTACAATAAGTTACGGGGTTAACAACGGCGACACACGGTGATGATCACGAGTCACATGTATGCGAGAAATGACGAATCAACGGCTGCAGCAGCGACGGCTGCTGTGTCGCGAAAAGCTTTCGAGAAACTTGTCGAGAATGAGAATCACGCAGACGACGACCGCGGGTCGGATTTCAATGCGACGTAGCGGCTCAAATGTAGCGCAAAGTAGCTCCGGAATTTACGACATCCGTTTTAATACGCTTTAATGCGGCGCATTCACACGATTTAAAGAACGGGATCGTATTTGCCGACGGCGATTTATAAAATCGTCGTTCCTCGCTGCAGAGATAACGTCAGCGCGGAATTCCAGAACCTTGCTCGTATCACGGTACCGCACGGTGCGTTTCATGAGAAACGCAAGTATTCCGCGTAGATTGCTCTGCATATTATCTCAATCCACAAGAGCGAGAAAGATGATCAGCAGTGGCAAACGACTTGTCGGACAGCGAGTATAAGTCAGTATTTTTCAATTCGATTTATACAGAAATCTATCGAGAGATTAATGAGGCTTTTAATAATTTATTCTTCTAATAGATCCTTCGTCTGGAAATAATTAAAAAACATATAAGAAAAAATTAAGTAAATAAAAAAGATCGCGATGTGTTATCTCTCGCGGAAAGGACCATGCCTAGAATTGTAGGGAATCAAAAAAGGATTAAAAAATTCCTTGAGCACAATCTTGTAAAATAAGTACCCTGAGTGCTAGAGCTGTCCAAAAGTTCGCTATTATGACCATGTATCACTGGTCTTATCCAATTTTTCTCCATTCAGGACAACACTTCTCCGCTGTGACGGCGATAATTGATTGTACCAAAGACATTGAAATAATATGTTTGGAATGTATTTAATTATTTATTCATTTAATTATTATTATTTTTAATTATTATAATAATTAATTAATAAAAGTATAAAGCCCGAATACAATCCAGGCACGTGATGGTGAAGGAGGAGCTCACAAGCCATTAGAGAATATTATTACTCTTGCAAAAATGGATGTTGTACGATTGAGTATTGTGTGCATGCGATGACAGTCATATGGTATCTGACATATGCCCAATACCTTGACGAAGACATCCATATGCCAGTAAGAACAGCCAGCAATATTTTTATAATATTAGAGAGCTCCGATGAGGAACGAAAACCTGAAGGGATAAGTTCGTCAGACTTCAATTAGGCAATTAAAACCTTTTGTTTCGTACTTTGTTTGAATACCTCCCTATCGATTAATATATGACTCGTGACTAATCATTGGGAGCCCAAACACATAGACATAGCCCTTTCATTTTCATTCTATCGTAGTTTCGGGCATCGTCATCTGAAAATCACTGGTCTAATTGAACTATATCTTACTGGTATGATTCAGCTTCATACAATAATGGCTCTTATCGAAAGCTCCGAGCGAGCTTTTCAAGCTTGGTTATCCGCGTGCATGCGTGTTAGAAGCGTATATTGAAATAGCGATTCTCGATTATGAGCGAAAAAGAGAAAGAGGCTAATTGTAGGTTGAATCTAAATGGGTATTCATTAGCAGTTCGTCGTTGTAATAATTCGTCCATCCTGCAATGCCGCATTCTTCAAGCAAACTCGCAATATGAATCTTCAAGTATGATAATCGATATTCAAATAAATGCTGTTCAATTACACTATTGAAATGAGATAAGCAGTGTATTCCGGTTAAATAAACGCGCGCGTCCCCATAGATAGCTCTTTTCCGAGAACATGCGTTTAATTGAAGTACTCGGGTTTTTTTTTTTTTTCCTTTTTTTTCCAAGTGGAAATTTTATATCAGCATGTGATTATATTCAGCATGCGATGAGAATTATATTTCCTGTCTCACGGCGCTCTCGCGTATTTGATGTAATAGAAATAAATTATGCTACCTGAAAATGAAGTAAATTATTTTTTGCGAATGTTTATTACGGCATTTAAGAGATGAATTATATCTGTCAAAATTATAAAAAAGACAAATTTAATTAAATAAAATATTTATGTAATTAATTTGACACAATTGTACTCTCTTTTTCTATCTCTTTAATAAGTTAATAAATTTAATAAATATTATTTTTCTCGCGCACATCTCTCTCGTAAAAGAATTTATATTTTAAACATGGCTCTCCGCGTGCACACGTGTAAAATATATTGGGGGATAGTAGTTTTTACAAGGATAAAAAGAGGAAAACGCGTTGATTATATACAAAATCAAGTATCAAAAGATATAATATTAGAATTAATATATGATAAATTTGAGACTAGTAGTTTCATCTTATTATAAATATTAAATCTGTGCACAGTTTATATTGTATGATATATAATACGTTAAATATATAAAATTATTCATAAAGATAATATTTTAATTTTGCGAAAAAATGATAATACATACGTAAAATCATGTACTATGGAGAGATAACCGTGCAATGACTTAATTTTCTCATTTAAACGTGGTGTGGTCATTTACAACTGTGAATGAATATGATTACAACACCTCATTTTTAGAACGCGTTCGATGTTAGCCGTCGATGAAAATGAATGAGCAATGGCATAATTGAAATTTCATATCGCGTCATTGATGAATAAAAGAGTATCGCAGTTTCACCGTTTGAGTGTCGACATTATACACTCATCGCACGCCTGTTGTAATGTCGCATGCAATCTAACTACGCCATAAAATTGAAACCGGCTACTTGAAATCATGTCGTTTCGTAGTAGTAAATGTGCCTTTTGCGCCTAGCTGTGCTATTAAGCCGAGACGTGAACTTAATTTTACAGTTTCGTTCATTAAGCATATGTACACTATTGAAGATAATATGAGAATAATAGACGGAAGTAATTAGTTTATAGAATACTTTTATTGATTTACGATTTTGGTATAAGCGTCGTCATCTGCACTATCATTTTACACTAACTTGATGAATTTAGCACCTACGTTACCAGTTAATTTCTTTAATATATATCGTTGAAATTTATGTCTCCAATAAATATTATCATAAAGATCTCATAATTGGAAATTATTAGGAAAGACGTTTCAAACAATAATATATTTATTATATCTATACGTCACTAAATCTTATAATAATAACAATAGATTCAGAATACTAACAATTAAGTGGGAAAACTAGCGGATAAGTATGATGAATATATGTGGCGATGGCGTTTGAACAGTAGTGGACGTTGTCCACTCATTTTTACAGACTCTATGCAGGTTTTAGTGAAGCTTCCTTTCCGATTATTAATTTTATATTAAAATTTGACCGCAACGACAAATATTATGTACGTCAAATTTTAAAATTCCAATGTAATCTTTATATATTTATATCCATGCTGAAGATGGATCAAACAGCGATTTGAAACGTACATTTTTAATGCACGTTTGTCAACAAATTTAACAATAATAAGTTTGCGCATCAATACCCGAGCCTTGGCTCTTATCTGTCAGCTTTCCGATTAATTACTAAATCTCGTGGTTATACTATCATTTCATATTGACAACAAATTCGTGTACGTTAAATACAGAATAAAATTAATTCGAATTAAAAAAAAAGTAGTTAGACGGGCGCGGCATACGCGAGTATTTGGGTCTGCGGAAGAGCTTGAAGTTCAGAAATCGGAAAGATATGTCCCGTGGAACCGCGGAAGCGTGGAGCCGGTGAACGTACTTGAAATCACACGGTGGATCGTCCGAATCCAGGGAGGGGACCCCGCATCTTCCTCTTTCTATATATCCCTTTCCCCACTCTTTCACCATCGGCACCTCCACCACCATCATCTCTCCTTCTTACCTCTCTCTCCTTCTCCACCGAAGGCGTCCCGTCGCACTAATAATTCCTGAGTACGTTGCGGTGATGTTGAGCATTCCACCTGCCAACAGCAACCGGGCACATCCCCCCACCTGGTGGTACCGGCAGGAAAAGTGGCCGCACGCCTTGCAATCCCAGCATTTCTGTGTTGGTTGTGGCCGTGAACGGGGCTCAAGTCCAAGGACACGCGGGAGCGAGAGAGAGAGAGAGAGAGCGCCTCATCGAGTGCCTAGGAGAGACTTCCCTGCGTGCGCGATCCGCCACATTTCGCCGCAGAATTACTCTGGTTTCTTCTTCGGCGCGGGCCATCGCAATCGTCCAGGTACGTGATTCGACGAAAAGACACATGTCCTATGGCCGACCGCTACTCTCGCGCTGGACCCTCTACTTGCCGAGGTGCGCGAGGATGATAAACAGTGTATCGAGCGGCTCGTAAATCAGTGAAATCGTAAAGTTCGACGCAGCCCTCCACGACTGCGAGTCTCGGACGAGAGATTCTACCGGACGGCGATTTCGATCATTTTCCTGTCGCCTCGGAACGGGTTACAGAGTAGACGTCGCCGAGATATCCGTTCGGTGGGATGCTGTCGCATGGACCGCACCAACGTAGCGCGAATAAAAACGGGCAACGATCTATCTTGCGCGTCACCCCGGTGCGCGCAAGCAGGAACGGATATTTCACCGGATAGTGTGAACTTCTCGCCGATGTTAAAGGTCTCCTTCCTTCTGTCGCGTTTTCCAAGTACGGGCCGCGGGGCGATACCGAAAATTCGGGAGTAGGGACGATCGGGATCGTCGACCGGGATAGGCTGGTGATAGAGGGAGCGAAGAAATTCAAAATCGCTTCCTTTTGTCGCGCGCATCTCTTTTTTCAATTAAACGCAAAAATTTCGCGTTCGTCCCCGTGCCGAATTCAGGCTCGAGTTTTTCCATTTCGCATTTTCACGTCTCGCCGACTGCTGGACGACATGTATCCCCCAATCCATTGACGATGGATTGTATTCCCGATGAAATCGATAAAGTTCCATCCGCGGCGGCAGTTATACAGCTACGTACGGCGAATCGCGGAAAAACAATTTTCCGTCTCGGCGATTTCGCACACTCGAGAGAAATTTCCATCTTCCGCCCTCGATGGCCATCCGAAATAATTGATTGGTCCGTCGAATCAACGCATGTGCGAGTGTCATTATATCGTTGCATAATCGCGCTACGTCGGGTCGCGTCTTGTCGCGAGGAACGTCCTACAATTTTCTTGGCTTCGTGCCGCACGATACTACGGTAGATTGAAATGCAATTATGAGCCTAACGTTCAGAAGATCTCTCCTGTCTTTTGAACAACCGTACGATTACTTTGGCGGCACTCTGTGAAATTCATTTCCGACATAATTAAAACGAAGATTGTTTTGGAATTTTCATATAACGTAAGAAGGCGGAAAGATGATTGTAACATCCTATCGCATCTTATCCATTTACCCCGGAATGCCAAGAATATCCATATAGTGCTGATCAAACTGTGCATGACGTATAATAATATGAGAGAAACATCAAGTTATATATATTATATATATATATATATATATATATATTGAAGCTTTTTCATCGTGAACACGAGTAGAATTCTGCGTGAGTAGAAACGGTATTGCGTAAAGAAGGTAACGGTTTTCACTGGTAGCGTAATCTTATTGGCACCGATAGAAGAATTCCGTCATATACTTAATGAGGGTCGTATATAATAGAACGATCCCTCGAATCAGCAGCTTATACGTGATAAGTGTACGTCTGCATTCGTGTATGCTATCGATCGCACGCTTGATTAAGAATCGAATATAATACTTGCCGGCACATCTTCTGAGAAACAAAATGGAGAATGCGCGCAATATGCTATTCTCTATCGATAAATCGCAAGATTTTCCTCTTATGGCACGATATTTATTTTATTATTGGAAACATCTATATAGATGTATATCGCATCAAGTGTTGTATGGTGCAAAAAGTGAACTAAAAGTATATAATAAGATTGATAACGTGTGGAAATATCTCGTACATGTTAACGCGAATATTATTCAATATCATTTTTCATACGTCAGATTCTGGCTGTTATAATGTGTCGGGTCGCCTTTACATGATTCTGACAAATGGGTTTTTATTCTTATTCGTAAGTTTTATATATATATATATATATATACTCTATACCAAGTGCACCAGTATTCAATTCTTACTTGCACCCAGGCATTCGCGGGAAAATCGGTTCCTGTAATTACCTTAATGAATGGCAACAAAGGCAGGAGAGCCTTGTACCAAGCGATATTATGTTCTCTGCGCGATTCACTCCCCCTTATCTCATCCCCTGTCCCCCTCTCTTATGCTATCTTCCTCCTGCCGTTCTATCTCGAGACCTCTCGGTACTAAGACCGTTTCCTTCGCCATTACATTGTGGCGAACTGTTGGACTAACTTTGAAATAATTAGTTCGGATAATGAAGTTCGGCTGCACGATGGCCTTAGCAGCGAAGGATAATAAGATTCGGCCTATCGGCGCGTACTGACGTTTCGGCGCGATATTGATTACTTAAAACGCTTCAACGATCTTACCAAGAATAAATGAGCGAATCGGATTCCGATGAGCAGTTGAATCTGGACAACTTTGAACGTTATTGACAATTTGGTGAGCCGCGAGAAAACGAGACCGCTTTCGGCGTACCGTAACGAACAATATAAATATTTTTTTTATCAATATTTTATTTTTATACGTCGCATATATATGCATATAGCAAATCACATATACACATATTAAGAATTATCCGCGAGTAATTTTTAATTTGATAAAAAGTATTACGGATAAAGTATGGGCAATAACATACAGCAACCATGGAGCAACAATTTTCCGAAGACGCACACAAACGATATGGACGAGTTCGTCAACTTCTGAAAGCATTTAATTTTTAATAATAGCTGAATAATGCAATAATTTTTAGTTTGAAGATCCAAGGTAAACGTAACGGCCTTGACCGAGAAAAAAATCGAGGTATACTCGAACTAATATCCCTGCCCCAATTCCACGGCCAATCGAGCATGGATAAGGAAGACGACCGCGATAAATATTTGCAGCGAATCTTGGTTTACCTTTTCTCATGCCATCAGCGCGCGGCACTGAGTTATCGATATGGTACATCGCTATGAAGAAATTTGCTATAATGTTTAATAGCCCGTATAAGTTACACAAACAATTTTCCGTCGTCGGATGATAGAGAAGTTTCGTTTCTTTGGACGCCCCCGATTGCCGATTCGCGCGATGGAACACATACAAATTTTCTCATCCATGACCGAATGATAAATCATCGTCCGCGGGAAAACTGAACATATCGCGTATGTTCTGGTTTTGACGTTAATCGAATGTCGATGAAATATTAACGAGTGGATAATTTCGACGCGACATTTACCGCGATGGCGGAACCATCGATAAGCCCACACGTCACATACGGGAGGATATTAACGCGGCACGTAACAAGCCATCGCGAGTCGCTAATGATACTACTTTCTTCCGATCGAATTGTGTGAATGGTACGCATAGATACGCATAGAGAAAGGATGAGTGACATTGGTGTCAAGTGTGTGTGTGTGTGTGTGTGTGCGCGCGCGCGCGCATACAATCTTGTCCTTGAGCGGATGCAAAGTCGACACAAATGCGAGACGCGAAAGTTTACGATGTGCATTCGAGTCTTTTAACATTAATGAAAATCGTATAAAAGAAAAAAAAACCGGCTATTCCCGATATATCGATCCTGAATATATATATTAACGGACTATTCATAAAGTATATATCTTACGAGATGACGCGAACGCGATTAATAGACGCTAAACGCATCTCCGGTTACGTTCGCCTATTTGTGGAAACTCAACCTAACGAGCATCGAACTCAAATGACAGCTTTTCACATGGCCTCTCTTCATGCGTATCAATAAATTCGTCATAGCATACGCGCGCATGCGCGCACGCGCACACACACGTTAATTTCCTATCGAGTCGAATATCTATCAACGCATGATTGACTACTTCCGGGCCGCTATGCTGAAGATAGCAGATAATCAATGAAGTTTTACCGCGATCGGGATGGTAATGAGTTTTCGTAAACGAGCGACAGCGGGTGGCGGAGAAGTTATCGAGAAAAGACGAGCTGTATCTAGTAAACGAGATACCTATTTGCTTACTCGTGAATAATTAAAGTAGTTTTGAAAAAGCAAAGCAACGTTCTTACGTATCAGATTCTTATTTATTATATATCACGTTCAGTCTTTATTATGTCTCTTTTAGAAACATATTCTCTTAGAGAAGAAGCAGGCAGGTTCAATTATAAGAATTGCCATTTTTTTTTCTATTTTCTTATACACGCTAGATTTTAATGTTGCCATTTCTATGGATAAGAGATTAATGGATAACATCTCAACTCTAAAATCTGTATATGCTTGTCAATCCGAAATTACCATGACTTCTATTATTGCTCAACTGTAGAAGATGGTGAATTATTGTGTCACGTGTCATCAACGGCACGTTATCGACGTGATAACGACTGTTGCGCGTACATTCCGTCGTGCTGCGATCTATTAATTGATTGGATGACCACTCATACTGGATACTCGTCAAAAAATGCTCTCAAAACTTATACGATTGGATTGATTAAATATATTATTTTTTCTCGCTATTAAAATTCTAATCAAAACTTATTCCTCATGCGATTGTCGTATTTTTATTTTAATCTCAAATAAAAGCGCTTGAATTTAGTTGTAGTTGAATTTAAATTGTAAATATTGTAATATAAATTCGTCGGTAAATTCTGTTCTAATTTTATTCTGAGATATTGTGTGAATCAAATTTTTCCTTTTCCTCCAGTTGAAAAAATTATCGTATATAAATATATTTTTCATTATACAACATTACAGAAATAAATACATTGCATATAAGCATTCGACAAGCACCTGATTCAGAATAATACTTTTGCTTCTTCGTGATTATTTGATATTGATTTGAAATTATAGAGCGTATGCTCGGGTTTTCAACGGCACGTTGGATCGGGAAAGAATTTAACATACAAGCAGAAATTTTTATTTTTATAAATTTTTCGATATATTGCGGCGATTGTAAATTTACACACAAAGGGGAGCACACCTGCGTTCACCAGAGCAAGCTGGCTTTAAAAGTCGCATGATCAAGCGTCCGGGAACTTTGACCGCTGGCGTTTGAGAGTTACAAATTGCGATGTCAGATAGCTACTCGCAAACCAAATTACGAACATGAAAATTCAACTTTCTGTTCTAAAGCATAACGTGTAAATGAAAACCGCCCTGTGTGACTTGTTTGTAATATCAATTTTATTACTATATGCTCTACAGAATATATATATAATAAGAAAAATAAATCAATTTTGTACACGAAATAATAAAATACTCAGCCACTTGAAACGATATTTAAAGAAACTTTTTTTCTAATGAAAAACAAGAGACACTTACGTTCTTATCATATATTATTTTATAATACGCGAATAGCCATTGTCGGATAAATGAAAACAAAAAGCAAAAAGTTACGAATACATTCCTCGATAGCGTAAATATGTTTCTCGCCTAATGCCTAGATCGAATCCTGCTTAGAAGAGAACTTAACGAGCGCCGCGTGTTAATCCCTCTCCGGGAAAGCGGTGAGAAAATTGCGAGGATACATAACTTGTTCTGTTATAAATGCAATCTCTGGGATATACAATTTCCTTGAAAAGATGATCGATGAAATGTTAACATATAACATATACTCCCCTCCCAGAACCGCGGCATTCGCAGCCAGCTGTGCGGATTAACAGCCGCCTCGCTGTTATAACGGTACACACCCGCACGCGTATGTACAATACTTACAAGGCGACTGCTATGCGCGAAGCGAAATCAGAATACCATGTTCCCCTTCCTCCTAAAACTCATCGCGTCATCTCTTGCGGAAATCCCCCTACATCTAAAAGTTATCGGTGCGGGAGGAAGTGACGGTGCTTATTCAAGTGCGCGTTTCCGAGACGTCGTAAAACTCTGTAAGGCATAGTTCGATCCGGCATTACCGAGGAAGAAACTCGTCATTATTGCGTGAGAAAGTAAGAGATCGACCGTTGCATCTAGCACGATCGTCTTTAAATTTCCTCCAAGTGAAGCACGAATGCTGGTATCGCGCATTCAACACGCGTGTACACTTATGTATCGCGCTCATCGGAATATCATCTTGGACGCGCGTCCTTCATCTCGATAACTATCCACGTCCGGTCACGTACGCTTTTTTTGGTAACGGCTTATAATTCGTACATTTTGCACACATGCACGAGATCGGCTTGAGGCGAATTTCGAGATTCGACCGCGTTCGCGATATAGAATGTTTCCATTTCCCGTTAGTGTGAAGAAACGGTCACGATAGGATCTCGCCATCTAACCAATTCATCGTTCAGTTATATCTTTGACTCTTAGAGTGTTAAAATTCTATATTATATATTATATATTATTCGAGTCTGCAACATAAACTCCTAAAGTTGAATTTCAGATATTCAAATAAACGCGAAATTATTCGATATCTTAATTCGATAATTGATTTAATATGTTAATTTAATATAGAAGAAAGAACTTTTTATTTTTCTATATTCTTTACTCACTCTGTGGAAAGAAAGAAGGAAGAAAGCAAACAAATTATCTTAGAGTGTTAAAATATTTCTTTCATAGACGATAATAGAAATACGTACACTATGTCTTTTTTCTCTTCATAAAAAGTTTCAGAAATTATAATATAGCGTTTGTTTAGATAAAATGCATAGTAATTTAATTAAAAGATAATTGTTTGAAAATCTTATGCAATGTATCTCGCGATTTATCTGTTTGGTAGATCTGTAAATAAAAAAAAAAAAAAAAAAAAGATATAACGATATAACAAGTAGAATGTATCAACGAAGTAGCGTGATAATATTCTTTTTGTTCTTGCTCTTCATAGATAACGGCCGTATTTTTCTTTTGCGACTACAGCATAATTCATATTTCTTGATATTGAAAAATACATATGTATATATAAAGCCATGTGAAACATAAAAATGATCGAAGAGAATACACATGGATATGTGTATGCGCGTACGCATGCGCATGTATGCTATATTCGAAATAAAATTATGTAAGCATTAATATCGTTGCTAAAAGTATTTTGTTGAGATATAACTCGCGATTCTCACAACGTGTAAGATAAAATAACGAGGGGATCGCAGAGTGTGCAAGGTAATGAATACCGCGAATCGCCAATATATCGTCGTAGATCTTAATCCAAGAACCTTTTCTGGCAAGTAAGCGACTAACTAGTTGCCGCTGGCGATATTTCCAGTTGGTATTACACGATAATCGTAATCATCCGTACCATCCATTTCAAAATCATTCCAATACTAACCGCAAATCTCGTTGCACAAGCCGCTTAATTAGAAGGATTCTCAAAAGAGAACAAGAGCTCTCCCTTTCTCCTCCCCTCCCTTGTGTGACTTGTTTCTGGATACAGCTCTTTCTCTTTCTATATATCTATATTCTCGCTTCGTATCTCCGTCTTTGTCTTCTGTCTAGACTAGAATTCTGATAAGACACTGTGGCGGGGAGAGCGCAGCCACTTCCGCTTCTAGATCATTGTTTGCGAACGGTTAATAGCCCCCTAGGCACACCTACCCGACTGTCTGAAGTCTGGTCGCTCTCATGGAAGCGCAAACCATCTTCTATCTCCCCCGCCTTTACTTCTCTCTCTCTCTCTCTCTCTCTCTCTCTCCATTTCTATACCCCTTCTTCCCTTTTCCTATTTTGGTCTTTATTTTGCGGCGCTCGTGCTCCTTCTCTCTCGTTTCTTGCTTCTTCTCCCACACACGCGCATACACATACTTGGCCCTACCTTCCTCTTTACCTTCCGTCTCTTCCGTACTCCCAGTTGATTCTTTCTGGCTGACTTCCTTTCTCGTTTCCTTCTTACCGTTCTCCGTCAGTTCCCTCGGAAAATTATGCGCTCTCAGAGGTGAACATCCGTTTTACACGAATAGAGCAGAACGCGAGTATATACATACGTACGTCGAGTGTGTGAGTATGCGCTCTCTCTTTTTTCCGGTTTTGCACTCGTATACTCGTCATATATGTACATGTGTGTGTTTTTTTTATTTACGTATGAGCAAGCTGCTCACCACGAACGGTAATTGAAGACTTCGGGCGTGAATGGGAGTGCCACGTGGACGAGTGAAATTAATTGCTGCCGGCACCGTTAGCTTCATAGATCGTAGGCGGCTCGCAGAGGTACGTATACGGTTGTCTTCGCCGACGAGAGAGACCTGTGCGTCTCATCTGCAAAGTGAGATTATCCGAAAAAGTCCTACGCGCGGCAAAGAGATGCGCAGAAACAACGTTCGTCACTCGAGCGAATGCGAAACGGAAGAAGGGAATCTATGTATAATCGGTCAAATCATATTTCACAAACAATCAATTCATTGTAAGTTAAATTATATTTATACACATATGTGGTACATATATGCATTAGCTGCTATTTATCCCCTACAAGAACACAATCACAAACAAGGCGATGTCGTTTTTACGGCCCTTATACAGAATAAGCATGATTCATTCACATTGTATATCATCACGAGGTTAGACAATTTTTAAATAGAAGGAAAGACGTTAATAGCCCGGGGGAAGACGGGAGACCAGCGTTCATCACCTTGATCGAAAAAAAGATAACACACATCCATACTACTCATGCCAACCGTAAGCCACCTTCGCGAGGTTAACGGTGCAGAGACAAGATGGTTCAAGCTCAGTCAGATCGCTCAATTCCCTCCAATATATACGTGGGATTCGAGGCTCGAGTGCCCTCGGAAGAATTAACGGTTACCTCGACGGCGATGCGCAGCGACGAGGACGAGGAAGAGGGATGATGATTTGTACAAATCGGGGGGGGGGGGAGGAGACACACTCGAGGATTGCGTTCGCGATTAAGGAGTGCGCGGCCCATTTGAACGCGCCGAAACACACTAAACACACGTTCCCGATTAAAAATAATTGGCCACCCGAGGCCCTTCCGGAGATACCAGATGTATCGTGAAGAGGAAGATCGCCCTGGCCGAGGCGAAGCGGTACTCGGATTGACCGGTATTCTGCCAAATCGACGATCTCAGAAACAAGAGACGAGACGGGACCACCAGCGGATGCTGGTTATATGACGCGGGGTAGAAAGTCCATTATTACGGGCACGAAAACGTTTAGTGGAGATGAATGGCTTTAGGGAAAAGCGGCTCTAACAAATTGGACTCTGACCTAACAGGGGCAAGAAGTAATAATAATACAGAGTAGCGAGAAGAGGACAGAGAAGACGAAATCACAGGTAGAGAAATGGGTGGATCCCGAAACATTTCACTAAATTTTATCTCGCCATGGGCGATTTATTTAATAAAGTAATTAATCGATCGTGTCATCTGGCTTCCTGAATTGATTAGCTCCATCAAAATTCTATTTCAACTTGGGCGGGCTAAATGTACGCTACATTTTAATTGCGTGGGCGTTTTAATCGCGATAACGACACGAACAATGTCTGGAAGTTTCGGCGATAAGAATTTTGAATGCGAAATATCGTGAGAAATAGGAGCTGCTTTAAAAACATACCAGTTTAAATTGTTTTTTTATACATTAATAAATGCACGTCGAAGAGATGTGAAACAAAAAAAAAAAAAAAACCTTACTTAAATCAAAGATTAAGATTAAGAACATCGATGTTATATAAATGTAGATATATGTTAATAAGACGGCGAATTCTTTTATTAATGAGATATAATGATGATGACGATAATTATCGCTACACAGATTGTATGGAAGACAATAGTACAAAAAACGACGTATTTCGCATCCTCTCTCTCTCTCTCTCTCTCTCTCTCTCTCATTCTTTCTATCCAAATCCATCAGAAAATCTGCCAACAAAATTAATTACGCGTTACACGTTGCAGAATTATCCCCCCCCTCCCAAAAAGAGAAAAAAGATAAGTTGCAACTGGCAATAATCGGCAGTAAGGTGGCGTGATTACGAGGTAATGACGGGGATTTCGTACAAGTGCAAAGTACCGTGATAATGAATCTCTTAAATCTAACTTTTTATAGATCCCATTACGGGACTAATTGTGCCAAAAAAAAAGAAAGATTACACCGTATCATGCATTACTCGAGCATTGCGGAGGATCTACGGGAAAATAATCGCGGCAAGAAGAGACGATAATCGACACGAGGAAGATCATTAAATTCAATTATAATTTGTCATACAAATATGGACGGTGGAAAAGAGATGGAAAGCGGCGGAAAGATTAGGAAGAAAAGAAGCGGGACTCACGGATAGGAAGAAGATCCGAGAGAGAGAAAAAAGAGAGCGTCTCGCGCTAGTCGGGCAGCGTTTCCGTCGCCCGGAGGTTTAACCCAAGTCCGGGCGCTCGTTACGGGACTCCCGCCTCTCCATTACACGTCCGGGACTCGGTGGAGATGCGAACAACCTTCGCGTATTGGAGATGACGTAAATATTACAGGCTCGTTAGCGGGCAAATATGTACGCGCAGGTGCACGATGCGTCGTATTGCTGTGTATAGATCGATCCGAGAACCCGTAATAGAGGCAAATGCCTCATTTTAGACTTACTAAGCAACGCTTACTATCCGCTGCATTAGTACTAACAGTAAGTACCAAACACAATAATGCCGAATTATTGGCTCTCTCTCTCTCTCTCTCTCTCTCTAAGTCTACGATATTTCACGCAGTCCATCAGTACGGTATAATAAACGCTTGTGTAATCACGCCTTGTATTTGATTGTTTTAAAAACGAGACAAAAAATTTCATCTAATATTAATCGATCACGTTTATATACATAATACAATATAACATTTTATATATTATTTAGTGACTTGTGTAATACTGACTACTTTGATGAATTTATTGAAATTATCAAAATTAATCAAACGAGGCATTACATCGAATTAAAGAATAGATACAATTTATCTTATATACAAAAGCTTATGTTGATCGAATTCACGGAGCGTTCCTCTTTCGAAAAGTATCAATTTACGAATTTGCAATCATTATACGAAATATTGCCTTCAAAGTTTTATACACGAAAGTTTTCGAGATATTGATTTCTATAAACTGTGTTATATCGTATGCGAATATCCCGCGATGAAGCGCAAATACTAAAGTTATCCACGGGTTTTTTTTACAATAAGTAGGAAATTTAATGTAACGTTACGGGCGCATGACGTGACTTCGAAACTAAGTTCCACGTCGGTGTCGTAAACGTCGGAAAACATCCTTTTGCGAATCTGCTGCAAGAAATCTAATTCGAACGTTTAGCAGGCTGAAGCCTGTGCAATCAAGTTCCTCGTCGAAACAAAGGGACGCGTTATAAAATTTCCAATGACTTTAATATATGTTATTCTCACGCCTAGATTCTTTCTCAACCATTACATCAGTGATCGGTGGACCGTTAGATGTTGTAACTACTTTGTTATTCGTCGGAGATAAGTATTTCTTCATAGATCACATTCTCTCTCTCTCTCTCTCTCTCTCTCTCTCTCTGTTCAATGCATTTGAAGACTTTCTGAGACGCCCGATAACACCGATTCGCTCGCTAGACCTCTTTCTATAGCAACAGCTGCCGCGCTAAACCAGCGTCAGTGTCACGAATTGCAAATCACTGCCGAGGAAGGCCGAACAAGATCGAAATGCCTCCAGGTACAACGCGCCACTTCCGGGAGACACGAGCTGGTCGAGGAGGATTACAAGCGAAGCTAGAGTTCGGTAGTGAACTGTATCTTGGGTAATCCAGCAAGATACCCGAGTGTGCCCGAGAACGCGGATAGTCTCGGAATATCGAATTAAATGTCGGCTTTAATGTACGGAACGTTCCGTAAACAGCGGCCCACTCAACGCTGCATAATTGAAGCCGATCAAGTCGCTTTCCAATTACTCGATAGTTTTATAAATTGAAATGAAGGCTCTGCAAAAGAAAAAAACAGATATAGTCGTTTCTGCGACCTTGTCCCGGAGCAAAAACTTTTGTTCCAATCAAGCCTGGCTTCCGGTGCGTAATTAAAAACGCTCGGATTAGCCGACGATAACAAGGTGGAAAACGGACAGCCCCGGCCCAACGAGGCGAATGAATCCAAGAAGCGTGACCGACAACTTCATAGATTCGCCGCCGACCTTCGCTTTCGGATGGCTGCCACGGCCATCGCCATCATCGGTCTCTGTGCGTATACACGATAGCGTGCACAAAATGCGTTCTCCGCATTTCGGATTACCCTCTTTATGTCGTATCCACTCTGCGCAGCCTCGTTACGTTAAATATACGGTTATGAGATTGTCGTGTTACGTGGAATGAAGATAGAGGAAAAAGCGCCGGTGGATGGAGTGGCACGCTACGTATCATCGGACGTAACTTGCGCGGCAGCAATTACTTGCCAGGCAGCCGCGTGCGACGATGCTGAGCTCGCGATTGTTTAACGCGGTTAAACCGCGCGCGGGATACGTAAGTTTGCGGCTTAATTAGAACTCCGGCCGTAACACGCGAAAGCGTCTCTCTCTCTCTCTCTCTCTCGCCCGTGGTCGTCTTAAATTACGCGGCATCGTGGTAACGCGCGAGATGTGACTTTTCTTTTTCTTTTTATAAGTTTCCAAACATCACACGCATACACACGCACGACACAGAAGCGATATTACGTAATGGTTTATTCCAGCCTCGTTCTCGTGTCTTGTCAAATGGGTGGCGTGTCGTTGTTAAGGAAAAAAAAAAAAAAAAAGTAGGCGATGATGATCCCGACACTCGAATATTATCGTACGTGCGCGCAACAGATTCCACAAGGTGTTCAAAGGGAGGAGGTGATATTTTAACCGGCTCTTTTGCCCGGGTAGTCCCGTTACTCCCACATAGCGGCCTCTCCGACCTCGCCGAGTCGCGACAATTTCACAGGCAGAGTGGAAGTGACGTCAGCCAGTATATTACAGATCTTTTTAACCTCCAGGCCCGCCTCGCGCGCTTTGCAAATATTCAAATGGCTCCGCTAATGGAGCCCTCCTTCCACCGCCGTACCTCGACCGGTCTTGCATCAAAGTGGTACAACGGGTAGTGAGTGTAGCAAAAGGGACATCCATCGTCCCCTGAGCCACTCGATGTAACGATGTGGGACCCCGAAAATTACGGACTAACCGAAAATCACACCTCTCTCTCTCTCTCTCTCTCTCTCTCTCTCTCTCTCTCTCTCTTTCTCTCTCTTTCTCTTTCGGTTCCTCGTTCAGTTTCCTTGTTCTTCTTACTCTTTCGGTTCTGGTCATTGACTTCTCCCCAGCGCCGAGTATTTCGCGTCTCGCGCCAACATGCATTGTATTTGCTAAAATGTCTCAAATTTTTTTGTTTATCAATTATATTATTCACAATAAACATCTTCCAATTGTTCTTGCATAAATTGCACAATAATATATTTTACAAAATGCATTTATGCAAAACAAAAAACCGCTTATTTGATTTGTAGAATTATGAGAAATAATTATTTAAATTTTTTATTGAAATAAATATAAAAATTAAGAGGTAATAATAAATATTTTCCTAAAAATTGAATCAATCAATTTTCGAAAACGCAATAAGCATTTTCAATGCTTTTATAACACCCTGTAATTTTTAGAAAAACTTAAAAATGGTGATGGCAATTGCAGTTAAAAATAGCAAAATGCTACAAGAAAAAACTAATTAATACGTTTGCAAACTTTTATCTCGCACTCGCGAGACATTCCAAGTTTTTGTTTCATCGCAAACTTTTAACACATATATTGCGAGTTTACTCGTTTCCACCGATACCAAGAAAGCGAAATTTTGCGAAAGTGCACGCGGACCCACAGCTGTTGAGTAACAAACTTGCCCTAAGGCATTTAACGAAGTCGTCGAACTCTCCGTAGGAGAGTTTCATCGCCACTAGCATTAAACACGCACACACACACGAGCACACAAATTTGTGCGCCTCGGTCTTTTCACGCGATAAGAATAACATCCAAAGCGTATTGAACTAATGTAAAACGGGATATCGCTCACGGAAATGCAATGGATGACTTGCAAATCTAATTAGAAACTTGCAAGGATCTTTTATGTATAAGACACGTAATTCTTGTCACTTTGTTGCCGTATTATTTTGTAGCAAAGACCGTAATAATTTCGTTGACACCAACATAAGGGCGAGTAATTTTTCTCGCGGAATCATTATCGCAATTTGCATACATACTGTATAAGAGCTGTCAATTTACGAATGATTTTTTTTGCTTTGATCCATGTAAAATTGTACAATTCAATTATGTTATTTTCACAAAAGAAATCAGTAATTTCGCACTACGACGATATTTTCGAGTTAAACTTGATATATGTGTGATATATTTTTATATTTTATTCCATCTTATTGAAAATCTTAATAATATTATTTCTAATGTTAATTTAAAAGATGTGAAATTCTTTAATAAACGGAATATTAAATTTTGTTCAAATTGACAGTATCTTTTTCGATGAATTATCGCGTGTATCATTGCCATTTGCGAATCGCAATGGCAGAGTATAGTATTTATTGACGATACAATCGCATCAGTTTCGCTGCGTGTCGTCTCGCGCGGACAGAAAAGAGATATTGCCGCGCGAAAATTATTTCGGCCCGATACCGTTATATACCGCCTTCGTGCACCGAGAATAGTTCCGTTTTGGTTGAAGCCACTAAAACGATGAGAACTTTGCATTATGAGTGCGTTTAGGCAAGAAAGGAGCGGCAAGAAAGAAACAGAAGGAACGGGTCGTGTTGTTGCTTCTGCGGTAACAGCACTTACTAGCGGTAATTTTACTTTACGCCGGCAATAAATGCGCTCCGCTCACGCACGCTTCCGCAATAGCACTCGCTATCTGACTGCATCCTTCTCTTCTCTCTCTCTCTCTCTCTCTCTCTCTCTCTCTCTGTCTCTCTTTTTCCCTTCCTCTGCATTTTCCGTATTGTTTTTCTCTCTTTCTTTGGCAGGCTGCCCTTATTTTGTTCTCCATGCGTCTCTCTTATGCATGCTGCCATATTGCAACGGCGCAAGTTTCACATAAAGAAAAAAATTCAGGATTGCATTTGCCATTTGCCTGATACATACGCGACAAGTATATTGAAAGCGAGATGATCCTATCTCATCCTGACTCGAATATTAATTTCGCAATTCGTATTAGTGTGCAGTCATCTGATGAGCGTAGACGACATCGGAGCTGGTCAAGTTGTCAAAGTGTCATCAAAAATAGCGATGTCTACTCAATAGTTTTTCATGTGTATGTGTGTGTGGATAAGAAGAGAATTTGAAAAATTGAAGTGATTGTACGTTAATTCTTACATTGCATAAGATAAACAACTTTTTACCGCATAATATTTTGCGTTAACAGCGTCGCAGACTCTTGGTACGCCAACAAAAATTGCTTCTGGCTTTTTATATTGTTCGCTACATTCCAATAAGCGAAAGTCGCGGAATTTCGAGCCGTCCTTCTTGGTCGTTTTACGTAACGATGAGGGCGAGAGAAAAATTGCTCTGGCGCTCGCCGTCGCAAACGCGGCTGACAAAGCGCGTATTACTCTCGTAAACGCGCCACTGATAACAAAATAGCATTTACGCTTCGATCGCGGAGTTCACGATTCGTTACCTGCAAATTGGTTTGTATTTACGATGGCCGTCACACTATACGTTGGCGCGGATCGCTTGTGCGACTCGAATAGTTAAATCGTGCATTTGAAACGAGCGCGCCGGGTAGATTGTACTTCAAATGCCAGGCTATGTACATAATTGATTGGCGTATGTGAACAAAGCCGGAACGTCACGAGCCAGTTTTGCAGCGCGTAGGAGGGCCCTCTTTCGTCGACCGCTGCCGGTATGTAGCCGGATGAAATCACTCGACTAACGGCTCGGACTAAATTACCGCGGAATTAGGCGGACCGATTACATTGCGCAACGCACAGCTGTTATGCGAGCGCGTACCATGGACGCTCGCCCGCCCGCCCGTCCGCGTTGCCGCTTGCCAGGAATGCGTAGTCTACATGATTTAACAGCGAGGCTCCACGTCGGAAATTATACCCGCGTTGACAAAATGACAGCCCGCGGTGCAATTCAGGGTTCATTCCGGAACGCCTTATCGAGAAGCGATTATACGCGTTGCGGAATCATCACTTGTTCATTCGTAATGAGCGTCTTTTACATTTTTATTTACGTTTTTATATACGATTTTATGGAATATATATATATACATCTACATACTATATTGCGTGTTGAGGGACGACCCGACATCTCCGTCAGATTAAGCGCGGTGAGGAAACAAGAGAGACGAGATATATTGAGCTATTAGTGCTGATGATATCAGAATGGATTACGTCTGATTGCACCAGCTATATGGATCCGCCATAATAGAAGCAGTTATTGACTCTGTCGAGTACGAATGTCGACGTATCGGTCACCTTTGGGAGCAGCAGAAATCGAATTATATTCGCGTGCATGTTCGCAACATGACAGACAAATCGCTATGTTATCGCTATGTTAAGGCTCCCGTACACGCACGTAACTCTTCCAATCTCAAAGATAACGTAACGCTGTTCTTTACATACGAACTAGTTCATATTTCATGATTCGTTCGTATATCTCATGTCTCGCATATTTGATTAAATCTGCATCTGCGAAGGAAAATATCATGTTGATGCTCTACATCGACATTACGGGCCGTCTTTGTCGGCGCGCTTATAATTGTGAGCGCTAATTAACGCGATCAATTAAATCCTCCTGTTATATCTACTCGCGGGCGTTCAGATATAACGATTATCTAGAAAGAAATAAGAAATTATTTTATAAGTCAAGTTAGCTGATCAAAGCGATCGAATGCAATGGAGTCTTCTATGTTCAGCTTTATCTTATGGGAAATTATTACGTTGAAGTAATAGGCTGAATTGCGCGCCGACAATTCGAATTAATTAACCTTGATAATACAGACAGAAAGAATATATTTTATTCAGCGGGATTAATGTTAATTGGCGTTGGTACGAACGGGCCTTGGGATTCGTCCGCATTCCTACGCGATCTCGTGTTCTAATTATGAAGTGTCGGCATTAACGAACTCAAGAAAAAGTCAAGAACGATAAAGGAAAGGTGGAGGGTCGCATTGAAACCAAGTGATGACGACGCGTAATTACTTTCTCGAATAAACAGGCCCGCCGTTAAAGTTGTGCGAGGAGCGAAGCGACTCCCGCTAGCGATAGAGAAGAGGAGAGATTTGCGATGAACGGGACAGAGATAGGAGTGACGGAAGAGGGATGAAAAGGCAAGCGACGGTTTAAGGGATCGCGCGCACGCATCAAACTTTGTTTTGTTACTAAGTGGGAATCATTTGCCGCACGATCTAACTCTTATCGTTGTGTTTACCAAATATAATTATGCACACCGTATAATCCGCGTCGCGAGGACATCCCGCGGCGCATCCCTGAGCGCGATCTCTCTCAACGACATCGCTTACGCAGAGGCACTTTATCCTCGGCGCGCACGCCATTAATTCTCTTGCACCCACATACGTCTCTCTTCGCTGAAACGCGTTTTCCGAGGGTGAATGGGTGTGTGGAAACAGAAATTTCAGATGTCTCTTTGTACCCGGTACGGCGAGCACCCTCTCCATTCTCCATTTGCTCGCTTCCATCAGCGCAAGAGCACAGTGCTTGCTTGCGGTGTCGCGACGTCGCGCCGTCGCTGGCAGCGCGTAGACAAGCGTGCTTGGAAATTGCGTGCGATGTGAAAAGAAAGTTTGCGCAGGGTACGAGCGAATAAAGAATCGGGAGACGGCCAGAGGAGAAGAGAGAAAGATAGAGAGAGAGAGAGAGAGAGAAAGTGCGCGCGAGGTGTGGTCAATCGCGAAATAAGGGTCGCTGAAACGTATAAAACTCCTTCTACGTCATCGACTCATCGGTAAGAATTCGTAAAAATTCAAGAAAGAAACATGTGCCTCGTTAGTTGTCATATATGACTAGTAATTATTACAATTATTATGAAATATATAATAGAAGCGTAATACTTTGTAGTATCTAGCGTCGTCAAGATTAAGTTATAAATAGAAATCCGTGAGAAGAAAATTAATGCGCAAGCATACATAATTTATGTTTACCTAAATATATTTTCTCATACAGAATGTTCACACACAATATATATATACAAGTATTCTATGCTATAGTTGTAATAAAATGAAGACACCGAGAATTGTTTGAGTAAAATTTGGGATTTCTAAATTAAAAAAAAAAAAAAAAAAAAAAAAAAAAAAAAACCCGACAAAATAGGTAAAGCACATTTCATTATTTCGCGCAAAACTCTGATAAAACAGTATTTCGCAAATGATCCGACTGGCGTGAAACGATGCAAGACTAGCTATATACTTCGCGGGAAGGAAATTCACGCCGATGTAACAGGTTTAAAGTTGTCGCCATTAACCGAAGTAGTTGGTAACATTCCCACGTTTTGACCCACGGTACTGCCAAGTATATACCCACCACTACGTGGATAATACAGTCGACTTATTTCAACTATATTTCCGCGATGCGATGTCTTGCCGTGACTATGTTACGAGTGACACATAAGTATGTTACCGAGTAGGGCGATAAGAGAGAAACGCGAGAGGAATCTTCAAAGATACTTCTCGCACGGTCTTTCAAGCGCGGAGAATAGTTTATGGGTGTTGTAGAACACGCGCCAAATGTGATACGCGATTGGACCACCACCTGATCGTATATCGCCAAGATATATGAATGATCGAGCGCGAGATACGCGTCGAGAAGCGCGTAGAACTTGATTCTAAAAGCTCGCACGCCGCGCGCGGTCAGAAATACGAGAACTTTTAATATGCAAACTGGCCCGTTTATCGCGTCAAGTCGCCGCACAGAAAAGATTACAACCTTTCGCAATTTCTCGTGTGGATATCGTGATGTATTCGGTCGTTTTGGCAGGTTGGCGGAGGAGGAGGTCAAGCAAGAGGTGACGCGCGGAAAAAGAACCAGTCCACTTTGTATCTGGAGTCCCTAACGTGACATATGCCGTTGACAGAACCGGATTCGTCGGGGTATGTTGCCGGGAATTACGTTTTCGCGCAACTACTGTATGTACACGAGCGGTAAACCAGCGTAAATCCGGGTCACCTGTGTTTCCCTGCGTGTCGAGTTATGTGCAGTTCTGTCGGTCAAGGTACGAAAATGTCGCTTGACCATGACTGGCCGCATAACATTCTCCCGCGCCAACTAATCATGAGATTTATATCTGCTTTAGCCAAAGAAACGCGATAGAACGATACAGCTTCGACCATATCGGAGTCATACGTATATACCTGCTTATCTATCTCATCTTACGCGCGTCAACGTGGAATAGTCTATCGCGAGAAACGAGGCAAGAAATCAATCGGCCAACGCGACGACGGGGATAGATACGAAATTTTCCGCCACAGTCAACGACTACGCGTGTAACACACACATACGCATACGCATGTGCGCGTATCAATTTTCACGCCCTCGCGCTCACGCTATTACGGTGAAATCTGAAACGGGGTGCGACAACGCGCTGACGCGATAGCGGCGCTCTGCGTTGCGAATTCCTCAACGCGCTGAATATGGATGACTATTCTCTCCTGCATTGCGCGCGCGGTAGCTATTTGTGGTACATTGAGCTGTCACATGGCATGCGGAATTACGAGAGCTTCCAATGATAACCCGTTAAACGAACGTACGGATGGACAAAGCAGCCAACAGACACGCGATGATAGCCGCTGCTCGTGTTTGCGGAGCGTCTCGCTCCTATCTTTCATCGAGAGAGAAACGTGCAATGATGGTAAAACAATCGTTTCGAACGTTTCGATTATAAATGGCCTGAGAATAGAGCGGAAAATATTTAAACTATTGCATCAGCGCTAGTAAACAAAGGAATAGTCGCAATTATCGTATTTCTTTATAAGTAAAAAAAAAAAAGGAAAACTATTAGAGGCTTAAAATTATCGTAGAAAATTTTTCATCGATTTCATCTATGTTTATATATTGCTTTATCCATTATCCATGCGATATAATAAGGAGCTAAATATAAGATATAATTAATATTCTATGAATTTTATCACACGTATGATATTAGAAAAAATTATGTTCAAAAATATAATATATGCGCGATTTAGATCAAGTTTACTTACTTACATAAATTTTGAATACACAGGAATACGGATAAATTCAGAATCGCGATACAAAAGCTCATTTACAAATAGGTTAACAATCTGTAACGGCGAGACTTATCGGCGGAATCATATGAATGATTCGAGCAACCTGCCGATGGTGAATAAGGCTACGGCCCGGCACTTTGGCACGTGTCCCGTTTCGCAATACCCACGCTTCAGGAATGCGTCACGCACCTCGTCCCACGTGCATATAGCTATACCGTTGCTGGTTTTAAACGAGACGGGTTAAATCATTGTTTCGCTCTATCGATAAAATGTATTCCATCCAGTTAGCCGTAAACTGTAGGATAGATAATGACAATCTTAATAAATCACACATTCTCAGATATAATAGCAAACAAAAAGATATTTCGCGATAATAAATACAAGCGAACGAAATCCGTTTGTGAAATGACACATTATATATAACAATAGCATATACATATGTACGCGATAGAATACGTACATCTATATTTAGACATCAAGATTTATGAACAATGTGAAAGAGTTACAATACGTTTGCAGCGAACATCTGAATTAAGGACTGTCTTGAATTTTTTATACATACGCGTCTTCTCTCAAATCTATTGTATTATACAAAATTAAAAAATGTAAAGACTTATAATAAACGATTGGAGGACAATCGAGCAATTAAGTTTCTACTACTCCATATGAAACTGTACATTGCTACATTGTGCATTGCTCATCTTCACCCGATGTTGCAAAGATCACTTGTGTTTGATTTACACGGTAGATTTACACGAGAGTTAATTTACACCTACAAGAAAGCACCAGCGCACGAAGTGTGGTAACATGTATAACAGCAACTGTTTTGCAACTAAATTAACGGTTATAGTATTATTGCGTGCAGCAGCGCGATACACTTGGATTAAAATCTTCTATGTCAAATAAACATATGACATATGACTTTGCTTATTATTACAATCGTTATATTCGTATATCCTCTTTTTACGCAAATATTTCCTATTCCGTTATTCCGATTAAAATCTCATATACTTATCTTCAAAAAATCATACTTTTTTTCCAGTCAGAACTTTTCTTCGCGAATTTAAAATCAACTTCTTTTCGGCAAAAGCTTTGATAAAAGATCAACTTAACTTTGCAAATTTTGGTATTGAATAATTTGATGATGCAAATTTAAGTTAGTTTAAAAATTTTTTAAATCGACTAAAATATATATATATATATATATATAGCGAAATTTATATCGATGTGTGTTGCACCGCGTGAAAACTTAACAATGAAAAATGGATTCTCGATTTCTTACAGAATCGATAAACGTAAGGAGGCGAGGACGTTTCGCCTGAGAGTTTCGATTAATTTTTAACGACGTGTTCTCTATCTCAGTGACGATCAATAAACAGTTAAATGATTGAGATCGATAATGTATTAACTAAGAGAAATGGATCGTGCCTCGTTAGTCGCGCGATCTGAAATGTACAATATTTTTGGACGACGAGCTAAGCGATGCACATATCGTTGCCAGACGGGGATACCATAATTTTTGATCGTGGTATGCGTGACAAGAGACAGAGCGGGTCCCATCGAAGGAGACCTTCTTGCGCGATTTCGTGCCGACCAGTTTGACTCATCTGCATCACGTGCGGTGTCAGTCGGACTCGTGTCGGCGGCCGGCGCGTCGCGAAACGACAAGGCGACCAGAGCCCGGCCGCGAAACGCGCACCGCGTCGTAATAGAAACCAGACATATGCGGGCTCTTTGCCGGCGCGCGTGAATTTCATGTGCGCATGATATTAAAGACCTTAATGGACGGCTATTAATTACCGCGGTCGAGCCTTAGCTGCGCCGCGAGAAACCGCATAGTCCGGTAGTCGGGCATTCGTCTTGGAGAATTCCTCTCCCACACGAAGCTCGAAGAGAGAGATACCAACCAGACCGGCACGAATAGAAGGAGGGTTGGTGAGGGAGGAGGCAGAAAGTGCGGTGTGTCGTGGGGTCGCGAAAGAGTTTATCGCACATATATACAATATATCTCGGCAATATGGTATCTTGATACCGCACGTTCCAATTCCCGAAACAATCGCTCCTATACCGTATCGCGAATATATTCGTGGACGACTTACAATTATCCCTTGGCGCCGGCAGCTTAATTAAGCATCGCCGTCAGTGGGGATTTATTCTGCCTAAGTTGGCGCGCGCGCGCGCGCGCTTCCCACTATCATACCTTCCCGCGATAAACATCGAATCGCTTTCGTACGGTTTTCCGCGATGTGACTCTCCGATGCCACTTCCGCATCTTATAATTTCCTATCCGATCAGTATTTGGTACATACTTTACCCAACAGAATTATTTCTTCTTGAAAGAGACGCTTCTTCCAGTCGTTAAACGAATTACAAGTAGATTCATATTTTTTTGTAGTTATATCTCACTACGTTTTTATATAGCACGATCGACGAGCAACATGATACGTTCGGATATATGCAACGCGATTCGAAGATGCGCCCAGAGCGTCGTATTCTTCCGTATAGAAGAGTGAAGTAATGCGAAACGCGAGACGCGCTATCGCGAAAATGAAGCTCAAACTCGTCTACCGACTTTGGTATAGATTCGCAGATTGTCTCGGAACGGAAACGTTCGCCGATGGCAAGAATTCCAACGCTCGTACCGAACGAGAAACTCGTGCCGGCACCTTCCTTAGGCCGCAGGCTGCGATATACGCGCGCCAACAGAAGAGAGAGAGAGAGAGAAGGAGGTCATCGCCCCAGGAAAATCTCGCGGGTCGCAAATCCTTCCGAGTGGTCGAGAAGCGACATCCGGCCGGCGTCAAACGTCGTTAATCACAGCAGGATTCGGTATCGAGTTTCATCCCCCGCCCCTTGAGGCGAATATCTCTCGCCAAAGGCGAGACCTTACCCTACGTTTGAGACGTGCACGCGCCCTGGGAGCGGGCCGTACCAGCGTATACCTCACCCGACGACATCGACTTCCACGTGAGGAGGTGCCGGCTTTCGCATTATTCCGACCTTAGTGCATTCGTAGCTAATGTAAGATTTATTTACGTTACAATTCCTTCGCTATTATCGCTATCTCCCGTGCACTCGCGTTAATCTCGCTCTTGTGCGTTAAACGAGATTTTTTTTAAAAAGGGAATATTCGCAAATTTCCACACTGAGTGCGCGCTCATACATATCCAACTTCTTTGTATATTTTTCCGCGAGAAATGAGATGGATTATAAACGTTACATAAATTTTTTACGTCAAGTCGCGAAATAATCTCGGGTTACCGTTTTCTATGAATAATGATATAATTATAGCTCTTATTATCGCGTGTGTTGCAAACATTTATTATTCGTTTATATCATATGTAAAGGAAAAGATTATGGCAATTAAGACTAAACAGAATGATGCGCAGAATATATTTAAATTTACGCGATTTTGTTGTCGGAGGAAAAAATGCAAAATGTTTTGTGCGCGGTATTGTGAAATTAAACCATTAAGACCTTATACTCTAATAGAATGAGAAATTAATACCCGTCAGATACAGGATAGAGAAAGTGTAACACGACGTAAGCGATCATTTTCAACGCAAAATTATTGCTCGATTAATTGTGCGGGATGTTTAATATTTTTTCATTGTATCCTAAGTATTGGTGTTCCAACAAATATTGACATAATATAATTTTATTATTCTACAATAATTATCATCTACTATATACGCAGGTTTGAGCAAACAGATAATAGACATCTTATTTCATCGAGCAGCTGCAACCTGTAATAAACGGTTGTCGATAAGTTGGACGTCTCGAGCAATTTCTACGTTTTCTCGATGATTTAATTTTCGTCGGGTGCAAATTACGCGATAGTATAACACGAAACGGATTTGATCGCGGAATAAATAACCTGTATCGCCGGAATGGGGACATCGTAACGCGTTCGCAATGCGATTGCCAGACGCGACGAGACACGCGGATAAAACTGTGTCATTATTTTTACGCATATGTTTACATCCAGTC
Organism: Polyergus mexicanus; assembly: GCF_030449975.1. Classification (NCBI taxonomy): domain Eukaryota; kingdom Metazoa; phylum Arthropoda; class Insecta; order Hymenoptera; family Formicidae; genus Polyergus; species Polyergus mexicanus. The sequence continues at coordinate 243,429 of NW_027223332.1, forward strand.
TTTTATCAGTATTTAATTGCGACTACATCTCTGTGCGCAGTTTTCGTCAATATCTGGTTTCGTATCTGAGCAATTTGATAAACATCATGTATGTTTATGTTGATGGTGGTCGATTATCTCGCTCTATTTAGTAATCGGTCAATCGTATATAACAGATCTTAAGGATGGAAAACAAGATTGTACAATATATATAAAAATGTATACAATGTCGTTGGATTATATCGATAAACATCTACGGTACACGGCGAGCACGTGTCGCGTACATATCCATGAATCCGGCAGGACTGGTACGCTTTGATATCTGAAATGTCAAATGAGATCCGCGCTACATAGCGCGTAACTGGTACAAACGATAATGTATATTATTGAACGTCGAATGATATACGCCGAAAATGCGTATTAACAGACATTATATCGCCACGCGAGACGAGATCCATCCGATTGCATCGATTATTCCGATTTTCCTATATTTCCGCCTTCTATATGTGGCGCGGAACATGAAAAATCAATTTCAGCGCTACTGATAGCCGTTGATACGAAGCGATTACATTCATGGAATCGTGCATGTGGAATACTACGTATATACCAATATTAAATGTATCTATTCCTCGTTGATTTAATAACATTTTGTTGTATATTCTAATTTTTTTTTTTTAGCAATATTTACTATTTTTTAACGATGCAAACATTTATTTCCTATTAACATATCAAGCATCTTATTTTGAACATTTTTGATAAATGATATATATTTGTCTCGAATTATTACTCCAAATCATTGCTTTTTTTAGTCGGCGAATTGATGATGTTCACAAGAATCTGATTTCGTCTATCATCGCGTCAGTCAACGGCTATGTGTGTCGGTTTGGCGTTGATTTACCGTACGATGCGTCACATCGATGTTTCGAACAATTTCTCGTAAGTGGAGCAGTACTTATGTTAGAGTGTCCCAATTGCCTTTTAAACATAGCATCTTTGATCGATACGAAATTAACGTTTGCATAACGAAAACGTCAGTTTGGTTATATTATATTTACTCTATATTTACAAGATTCAGGTTTATTTAGTTAAAAGGAAAGTACACGTCATCGCTGTGTATAAATAAACTTACTTGCCGATAATCAGCGACGCTGACTAAAACCAAAGTTTTGCGAAGATAGGAAAAGCCAAGTTTCCTCTCTCGAATACGCGAAATTCGGAGGTTTCGTCGCTGAATAGCGTCTAATTGGCTCTAATAGAGAACGTAGTTTCGCCCGCGGACCGAACTCCGTCATTTTTAGCCGCGCTTCAATACTCGGTTATGAAGCGAGCGCGTCGAAAGTTGCCTGTCCGTCATCAATTATTTCGAAACTCGAGGGCATTCGCGGGATGATTATAGCAGCTCTCACGCGGAATCTATGCCGAAGTGGCTCTTGGCCGAATATTCGATCGATCGGATCCGAGGTATCGCTTCTTTCTAAAAATGCTCGCGGAGATACACTTTCGCGTTCGATCCACATGGATGCGTGTGCGCGAAACATATATATGGGACTGTGCGCGCGATTGTTGTAACACGTACAAAACGTAGAGAACCTGCACCTCCGCATTTACGTTCCGCTAAGTGGACGACATAATCCCGAGGATTACCGTCCGGCTCTCGTCCGATACCGTCGGTTCCTTTTACTACGGGTTTTCGTACGGTGCCCAGGATATCAGCGCCCAAAGTCGTTTAATTTTCGATTCATCTTGACGCGATCGCACGCTGCGGATTCTCGTCCGATGTATGTTCCTTCCATTAATGCTGCATGCGCACATTCGCGGTAAAAGCGGATATTTCTTAATCACCTTGTCTGTCTCTTTTGCTATCTCTCTACGTCTCACTTTTTGGATTATATTCCAATGAACCGTTATCACTCGTATCTTTATTGGCATATATAGGACGTTTCACTAGTCACGTAATTCTCCTCAATTATGAACTTTTAAAATTTAGATAGGAAATCATATTTTTTTAATTTCAAGTTTTAAAGTAAAAGAAAGAATTAAAAGATGAAATAAATGTCTCCGCAAAATTTCTTTAATCGAAAACAAATATTTGCAATAATACTTGTATTTCGTCATATGAAGTTTACGACTTCATTTTGCACAATTCATTAGTTTCATAATCGTGCCTTGATAATGGCACGATATTTTCTTTAATACGGTGGTTTGCGACTCGGAATAGAGTTACGCGCAAATTCTGGGACACGCATATGCGTCGGATTCACCGGATTCAAGCCGGGAAGCTGGCCACTAACGCTCCGAAGATACCATCGTGGCAGACAGGCAGTCAGACAGCGCCGTAATAAATTGCTAATTGTATTAATGACGTTCCGGCACACCGAGGGTAGGTCGTGGCATCCTTTCGAGCGCCCCGGCTCGTGAGCACGCCGTATCGTCTTGTCTTGAGATCATGCTTTCCGAGGATAAATCGCAAAGTGATACTCAAAAGCCCGATATTGATTTCGGTAATTTCGCTTTCTTATTACGTTATTATTTCTCACGGATAAATGCATTCGTGCCATCCACGTGACACAATAGTATACTTAAATTCGTTTTAGCTGATGGAAAATTTGAAACAAAAATTATCATATGTACGCGACGTGCAGTTCATATTCGTAATAAAAATGGTAATATTATTGGTTGTTATTTCAATATTATTAATTATAGTATTAATTATATACATCACGCATGTTTTTTTATCGATCATCGATTCTTTCCAATGATAATCATTATATATATCGCTAAATACGTGCGAACGTGAACATATAACTTTATGGAATAGATCGATATGTATTTCCAAGGTGCGGTTGCGTAGGAAGCGAATGGTATAGCACGGCGAGCGGATTCGCTAGAGAGACAATCTACTAGGTTACAAGTTCTCGTGCCGATAGAACGTTTAGAAAAATGATTTGATTCCTGGTAGGGGCCCTCGGGTGCGCGTGATTTGTGTTCGAGCCCGACGCCATTTGTCATTGCCGGCACCGTTACGTCCCACGGGCCCCTCGGGACCTGAGGTCGCAAAAGCCGAAGTTAAATTTAACAAGCTTAACCGATAACTCCTGCACGGATCGACACGGATCGTTCTATCTACACGCAGACACAAATATTCGATCTCTCTCTCTCTCTCTATGCGAATAGGATGTATCTATGCAACTATGGCAATATCGAAATCGACCGATCGCGCGATATACCGCAGAGATTTGGAAACAGTGATCTCGCGTGTCAGCCGGCATATTAAATCGCGGTAGTGTACGTTTCATTCCCGAGCGGCTCGTCGCCTCGCGTTGCGTCGCGACGCCTTGCGTTCGCATCGCCCCTCGGGCACCGCCCCCGTTCGTGTCGGCATTTGGGAGAGAGCCGAAAGGGGAAAGAGGGTGGCCTTCGGCGACCTCGTCCCGCGCCGAGAAAGCTCGGCGATCCTCTAATTCCGCGTGAACGGTCCGCGCGCGAACGCGCCGATATTACGGTTATTTTTCAAGCCGACTGACCCGCTATTACCGCGGATGCAATTCATTATCGTTGGCACATCGGCCAACTAAAGTGTATTATATTACGTGGTGATTGATCGCGCGCGGTGCTCGCGCGATTCACTCGAGCGAGTATGTCCCGTCTGTCGCGAATAAATATCCAATTTCAAGTTAGAATGATATATAAGACATTTTAACGTCGCGTTTTTAGCGACGTCAACGTCGCGCCGTGTAATAGGATCATTTATTAAGAAAATTGGCTGTTGGGATATTCGTCGTAATCCTCGTCGTCGTGGTCTCGCTCGTCGTCGCGTCTCTGCCGACACGAAGGACGATGCGTTACCTCGCGACATTCTAGAGGGGAAGAACAGGCGAGAAATCTCGAGGCACCCCGGATATCTCTCATACGCCGCGTTAATATTATCCGCCTACGGATGACGAGATAAATAGAGTACATAACATTTTTCACGAGATCCACACCGATGCAAAACGAGTAGATTTATTAGACGACATATCGGGGTACGTTGCTCGTCGATACGTCGTTACTCGTTGATTTAAAAATGAGATGGTCTGAGGAAAACCACCTCGAGTTACGTTAAAAGCTCGGTTGTTATATGACGGCTGTGTACTAAGAGTGACGGGATCAAGTCTCTAGAAAGATTATTATATGCATGACTTTCATTTCCAAACCGTGATTGATTGATTGACGTTCGCGTATCGTTACATGCGTTATATAAGTTATTTCATTGCTTTCGCGCAGATTTCGTATCGACACATGTATTAGATATCTTCCAAAAACAAGTTTTCATTTTAGTTTCTAATTACACGTCAGATCGTGCATTTCGATATCAATCGCGAATCTTTCCGAGGAATCTCCAAATGGAGAGATTATCCGTCATACTCGAGCTCGCGAGAAAGGCTTGACCCACTTATGTCACGCGGCCACGAAACATTGATAATCAATGCACTCAATGGAGTGTCAAGGAGTATTAGAGACAACTTCCGAAAGCGAAGAGATAACTAATGCTGACTGAGGAGCGATCGTTTCGCGTAAGCGCTTGGTTACATCGCATGTATACATGTTTATGTATATACATCCGTATATTATTAACATGCTCACACATGACAGCTTATGCAATACACTCGATATTAAGCATGTTACGTGAAATATAAAATTTCGATAATAACGGAATTTCGATATTGATGCTATCGATACTTGGGAATTTCTTGGGAATTTTCGCCGGCCCTCCCTCCCTCCCTCCCTCCCTCCCTCCAACCCTTCTCTATAGAGTGGCGAGTTACACGAGCAATGTATAATATATACTTCGCTTATTATTCGATGTATGCTACGACGGATCGTTCCGTGTAATCAGGGATATGTTTATTATTGAACGATATTTTTCATCATTCTGAAACGATATTTTTCGCAAATCTTTTTCGTACGTTATAAAAGAGTTAATCAAAACGGGAATACGTGGTTGTCGATCGCAGACGTAGAGATCGTAAAGTCCCACGTTATCGCTACAGAATACAGAATATACGAGCTTTCGGTCTATCTGTCTGTCTGTAAAGTTCCGGATCGAAAATTCTTTTGTCGTCGAGAGCGAGCGAATAAAACGTTTTGGAGGAGAGGAAGGAGGGGGAGAAAGGGAAGATCGATTTTACCGAAGGAACATATGGTAGTATATGCGGCAAAGATTCTCCTCTTACGCCACCAGTAACTCGTCCACTCGTTTCTACGCGCGTGTACGCGGAAGTAGGTACGTGTACGCGTACCTCTGCGTACCCTGGCGTATTCCCGTTTCGACATCGCGAAAACAGAAGAGGCGCGAGTACGATCGCCGATCACAATACTTTCTCGATGCTCTTGAGATTTATATTTATATGGTTTAGGGAGGGGGGAGGGGGGGGGGAAAGATCGAACGACAAGAGCGAGCGGATAGCTCGGGGGACTCGGCGAACGGAGAAAAGGGGACGAAACGAGAGCGATACGTTCAAGTTTCTCTCCCTCTCTCTCTGGATCGTATTCACCTTCTCGCGCGTTCTCGCACGCGCGTGCAAGCGCGCACTTTGTCACGGTCGCGGGTCCCGGCAAGCGGAAGAGATGGGGAAAGGAAACAAAGAAAGCCGCGAAGATCATTATTAAGGAGTAATGAATAATACCGGAAAGAGATTCAAAGCGTGTAAGAGAGTACGACCTCGGCGACCGGGTATAATTCTCGGCGATGGCGTCATTAACTCTGCGCGTTGCGGCACACGGCGGGTAGATGGAAAATGGTGGGATACATCGCGAGGATAGATGGTAAGGTGTACGCGATGCTCCTTTGCGAAAGGCTAAACGCGAGTTGTTACATCGTAATGTTACGTTGCAATAATGCCGACATTATTTATTGATTTATACGAGTGCGCTCTGCGGCAGTTAGCACAGTATCGCCTAAACGCACCGTTATATTCGCGGAAAGACGCGCGGGATATAATATTTTTATTCGACGCGTATACCACATTTCCCTCGTCGGTGCGCAAGTTTTGTTAAACTTATAGTAGACGCCCAACCTTCTCTTGGTTATAGAAGTCATACGCATAAATCTGAATTAAATTTCAAACGATACATGTGTACGAAAAATGTAAAAAGAAAAATGCCGTTGTCTCTAATATTTACGATTACTTAAATATCGATTCAAAATTGGTTCTTTCTTGAAGAATTGAAGAGAGAGAGATGAGACATTTATCTTTTACAACTTTTCGACGGAAAAATTATTCTTTCTTACTCGTTCTTTTCCTTATTCATCTCCCCCCTCCCTCTCTTTCTCTCTCCTTCGTCCTCTCTCTTTCTCGCGCGCGCTGGATCTTTATTAATATCCTAGTTCGCATGCTCTTGGTATCTCTCGGCCCTTCGCAACGATTCCATCCGTTCGCTGATAACATTTGCTCGTGAACTCTGCGCTAGTTAGTAATTTCTAGATATCCCATCCTATACAATTCGCAACGTACGTACCTCCTCCTTGGATTATGGAAGCTGCATCGCGGTCCGTAATGTCGGATTATCTATCGATTTATTTGGAGCAGAGAAGGAGAGTCGAGCACGTAGAGCGGGCGACGTAGTTTCCAAGTACGATGCACGAGAACGGGCACCTTGTCGCCTTGCATGCGAGATACGAAATTATCGCGACGATTCGGAACAGTTAGGTTCGTCTACCGGTCGGGAATGGCACACGCTGCAAAGGAGAGAGAGAGAGAGAGAGAGAAAGAGAAGTAAAGAAAACGGAACTGCTTCGCGGAGCAAATGCATGCGCACTACGGAGATAACGCGAATGCGCGAGTCGGATTCTCTTTCTCTTTCTCTCTCTCTCTCTCTCTCTCCTCTTCTTTTTCATTTTCTCTCCTATTCGCATTAACGTGCTGATGCGGTCTCGAGCCGAGACTAGAGGTTAACTCTCGTGTCCATCTTCGGTCTATACGATGGATAATTCAGCGTACCTTAACCGTCCCGTGCGCCGCGGAAGAAACTGCGCGGACGCAGCGTGTAAATCGTTTCAGAGAGATGAAGTATCGTCTGTTTGTGTCCCAGGACGATTTCCTCAAAGTACTTCCTTCCCTGACCCTGCAAACTTTGTGGGATTCTGTTTGCGTATGATGACGGGAATCCCATTTGCAAACGGTAATGGGAAGAGATTGGGAGCAGGCAGAGATGGGGAGGAGGGAGAGGAAGCACTATGGGTGACATCGATACGTCAAAAAATGTCATGGATTTCGTCAGTCGCATGCGGAAAAGAGAATACTTTCATTCGCTCGAAAATATGGAATATCTCGTTCAGTAACAAGAAGCTGTTTTCGTACATCATAATAATAGATTTCTTCTCTAAGAAAATTTCATGTATCGTAATATTCATAAGTGCAAGGAAATATTTTCACAAAAAAAAAAAAAAAAAAAAAAAAAATGTAATCGATAACAGGAATATTTTCGCTCTAATTAAGTACATTATTTTATAGCGATATCCACACAGAGAACATTCCTCCCAGTCAGTACAGACAAAATTAAATTTCTCAGTGTTCTAGCCGATATTTTTTTTCCACACTATTGTAATTCGCAGATAATAATTTTATGATAAATGACGATAGAGGAATCCAACCTATTATACTTCATTTCTGTCTATCGATCAGTCAGGATGTTCAATCTGTCGACTCGCTCAAGGCCGGGGGATAATAAATCGCGTAAGACGCGCCAAGCGGTGAGTCGTGGAGGGATTAATCACGGGCGCATAAACGACCGAGAGACTTTAATTCCGTTCCACTACGTTGAATTTGATTAGCGCGCGGCGATAAAGAGCTCGTGACTGCTGCCTGTCGCGCCGTTGAACAAGGGGCTCGCGCTCGCGCGTTGCGCTTCTTCCTCCTCTTGAAAGACTACAACAAAGAGGTCGGGGACACGTTCCGGCTTTGTTTCGAGAGACAAATCAGAACGGCGTAATGAGACTGAAGGGGAGAAGGAGAAACGAAGAGGGTGTCGCGAACGATAGGACGTTCTCATCCTGTAGAACAAGTGTAGTGGCCGTATCATCGCCGCGGCTGACATTCTCATTCGTGCCACGAATGGCAGCAAGGTAAACGGCTAAGCGAGCCACGCTCGAGAGATCTGGCTGCGGAAAAGTGCTTCTTTCTCCACATATTTCCCACGTTTTCGATGCATGGCTGCTCTGGAGCACGCGTTTGTCCATACACCGACCTGTTCCTTTCTCCCTCGGTATTCCCCGCTATAATTCTACGTCCATTATACCTCTCTTCCGTGTTATCTCTCCCATTTTACCTCGCCCGTTTCACAGTTGATTCCGTATAAAAGTCAATATTTGTTCACACACATTGCTCGAGATACTACCCGATTTTGCTCACGAGAACCTGCCAGATTGGCCTTCACGCGGTAAACGCACTTCGTGTCGAATTCTATCCATGCCATTTTACAATATTAAGAATATGGTTAAATTCGAAAATACATATTCGTTTAACATTCGTGTGTAAATATCAGAAATCTGTCGATATTTATCGCTTAAGAAAAATAAATAAATTCTAGTTTATTATAGATTCATATAGGCTATTCCTTCTTTTTATCTTTAGCCTAATATTTTCAAGAAATTGCCATTATACCTCTTTTTCACACTAAATGCAGCATGTGCAGCATTGTTGATTGTAGATCGATATATATTCATAACGAATAAATATAAGAATACATGATAAGAACTGCATTTAGAAAACGGGACAGTTCATCTTATTCGTGACTCCCATTAAACTGCGAACGGGAACTGATTTGTTGATCAGCACGACATAAAGATAGCAAAGAACGTAGGCGAATACGTCTTATCGATCGCGTTATTGTACGAAAGAAGAATAAAATCGATTTACTGTTATTTAAAGACCACCCCGACACGATCTCGTATGCCGGAGCTATAGAAGGGAGGAGCTATATCTCTTGCATCTTGAGTCTGGCATTCCTGGATAAAACCAGCATTAAATCTCGTCCGCGGATTCATCCGGTCGCCATTCTTGCTCCTAATACCCGATCCCGTAGCCCGTAGTCCCGTAGAAGGTCCGCGACCTACCGTGGGCCGTCCGCGATCCACAGAAAATCATGATAATTATTACGTTAGAGCTAACTGCGTTCTTCCTATCGATGGAAGATTGGGCCTTACACGGGCCTCGCGCGCGATCGCGATACCACGGTCACTGTAACATTCGATGAACGCGCGATACATGCATACTACATACGCCAAACGGGCCAGAAATGTTGTGATGTATCGTGATATTATATATATATATATATATATATAACGCACCCGCGCGCGATGACAAAGACGACGACAACCTCGACAACGATGACGGCTAGGCCATACCGTACGATCGATTTGCGCGCTATGCGCACCGGAGTAACGGACTGCAATGGACTGATAATTATTTCGATGCCAGGGGTTCATCGTGTATAATTGAGAACGTGAGTAAACACTTAAATGACTTTAATTCAATTTTCTACCTGTACATCCGCTGTATATTATCACGTGGCAAAGGTCTCGCTGGCAATATTCTCGACGGCGGTTGTACACGTAGCGCGTGTTAAAAGACCGTTGATTTTATAATCTCGAACGCAAATCAAGTACATATGATGCGATATTGCGTGAATAGGCTTAATTGGTTGGCGTATAGTATAATTGCGCCGAAATTATATTGTGCGTAAGATAACACCTGAGAACCGATTAAAATAATCGAGGAGTAAAAGGTAGATATAGGCACCGCGCATGGCTTTCTATCATGGGTCTCTTCTTATACGAATCGACGATAACGCGCGTTAGAGAGATTTTATTAAACATATTCAATGCTATCGCTTTCAACATCTTTACGCATCGATCGCCGCGAGTCGTTGTTATAGCCGAGAATGTCGTTATGAGTTAGGAAGATCGCCAGAAGGAAATAAACGCGCGCGTTTTGCCCGCGTCTGTTGTGCGGTGTAACACGGCTTTGAATGAAAGGAACTTAGGATCCTTTGTCTAGATAACGACAGGGCTCGCGCGAGGATATCCACATCGTTTGCGAGCGGGCCCGCATAATTGCAGTTGCAATTCACCTCTGTTGTGTACATTCAGGTCGGGTCACAGACGACGACAACGCGCGGACGTGGACTAAGAGGTGGCAGGCGACAACGTACAGATACGGCGCAACGGTATAGATACCCCGAGGTTAACGGGAGAGGAAATTGAAGGCTGGACACTACACACCGGTCGCTCGGTGCCGGGTTTCTCACTCTCCTCTCTCAGAGAGAATCACCTTCACCAAGTATATCGTTCGATACTAATTGGTTTTACGTTACGGCTGACATATTAAGGAAATTAAAGTTCTCGAGATATCGGCGTGAGTTTTCCCGTTTGCCCAGTTTCTCACCAATGCCACCCATTGATCGTTACATGTTTATTTTCTTTGTCGCTCTCGAATGAGATTATACATCCGTCCTTTCCCTCTCGAAAGAATGGTTTTTCATATAGGATGCAGCTTCGCAAACGACTCCCGCATCCTTTCGATGATCCCGATACGCGATTGCGACTCGTGAATTAATCTCGCGCGAACGCAGAGGTTTATCGCTTGGATAACTTTTCTAGATGTGTACCGTGACGCGCGGCGGCTTGTCACGGCGAGAATATTCTCGTGGCTCTCCGCTAAAAGTAACGACTAGACTCTATCGTAGAGATAGTTGCAATCTGGAGGATACCGTTAAACGCTATACGGCGTTTATCGGTAGCGGCGTATGCATGCTGCGCCATAAACAAAACAACGAGCGAGCTCCTTTTGCTGCCTGCCCCGGCAATCTTGTATCTGTGACAAGAAAGTGGAACGCGTGAAATATGCGTCTGGTTATGGCAGGCGCCAAAATAACACGTAACGCTTCGCGTGATACACTCGCTCCTGCAGGCGGGGATGCATTCCCTGTAAATGCAACGTGTGCATAAGCTCCGCGACCGATATAAACAGAATCGCGTAATATAAATGGGTCGGTTCGCCGTCGCGATGTACGCAGGACGAATTTTCACGACCGTTATTCACCTTCGTTCTCGCATGCGTATCGCATACATTCTTAACGTACGTGAACGTACGTAAGGAAAGATAATTTTACTTGCAAAAGCAGATTATTCATTCATTGATATGTTGGATTAATACTATCTACGCTATTTTATTATTGAAACGATTCTTGTGCGAATACTACGTATCGCATTTACATGACGCGAAGATATCATTTTAATCATTAACTTAAGCGGTGTTAAGATACTACGTTTCACTAATTAAATCAAAATAACTAACGAAATTACGGTGCAATAATGCGAAATCTCTTCTCGCGTACATGTTGTCATCGTCGCGTATGCGCATACATCTATTCACATTGGCACACGCGACGCACGATCATATTTTTATTTCGCGTTTCGCGTAAGTGTAATAATTTTGATTTCGGGTAATTTCTGCTGCAATTATTCAGAATCTCTGTACGAATGCACATGCAAAATAATTAATTTTTCGCGAATTTCTTCGATACAATTCTCTCCCCCCCCCCCCTCTCTCTCTCTCTCTCTCTCTCTCTCTCTCTCTATTCTACATATATGCATTCCTTTTCCGCTTCATCCCACCCGGTACGGGCCATCAGCCGGAAATTTATGTAGGCTACTTATGTAACGAGCTCAGGCTGGTTTCTGGGTAGGTCAATGAATAGGACTATTGCTTACACACCGCACTCTGCATACCAACTCCGACCGCGTTCTTTACGACGTGCGGTTTGTGGTTAATTAATATTTTTGCAGCGTGGTCACTATACGGCCGGCCGTTACATTAATATCATTTAGGTCTGTAGATCACAAATGCTTCGGCCTAATAGCTATGATGTATGAACCGGAATGCTGGTTTATCTTCTATACGCGCATGATTCCGCTTGGTTATTATATAGCTTTTATTATTATTGCATTCAGAGTGGGAGACGTAAATTTTCTGTTCGCAAAGTGTATATCCGATGTATATCCTATTGTATTTCATGTTAATGAATATTACCTCGATATATTTCACAATTTGAACCGAAACTTATATTTCCGAGATGTCAGATAAATATGACAAATTAAAGAGATATATATATGTTATTAATCTATACGTAATATTATTATAATGCAGTCATATTAATCATATTGTTGTCTCACTTTGAGATCAGTTATATTATATATCTCATAATAATACAGTAAGCTATACTAAGCAACGGGATATTGAAGATAGTCGAAAGAAATGCTTACGATCGTTCGGATTTTACACGCGTCTGCGCATCTTTGTAAATGCTGTGGAATTTGGCGGAATCGTGGGAATGGCGGTTATGTCCGGTCCACGAGGCCACCGATTCGATTGCAAGAGAATCAAGACTCGGATGATAAAACGTGAGGGAATTCAGGTGAATATTCGACAAGAACGTGATTTCCGAATAGAGCTAGGGCGAATGATCGCACGTAACTCATTCTATCGTCGCAGCAGGTGCATATTATTCACGTTTCAACCGAGTAGATCTCGCGCGAATTCATAAAGCCGTCCTTTGTATGGATATTTTACATCGTCCACGGTCTTTTATGGAAATTTTTGCGCCGGTATTCGCCTTATGATTGATCTGAAAATGATCAGATGGAAGAAAGAAGAGAAAGAGTATAAAACACGCCATAGCGAATACTTGGCTTCAAAATTTCTCATGGAGACATGTGAAATATAAAATTGCTATTTCTTTTTGAAAATCTTCCTCTGTCATTTTAACACTTTCCTGTTAGCCCACCGGATATCACGGCTTACCTTTAATCGTGTTAAACGGATAACAGCGCTGGAGATTTTTCAATGATCAATATGTAATCGTTAAAGCGTTTGTATTCATTAATGGCTGATGAGGGGAGAAAAATGAGACCATATCTCGATCCTTTGAAAACTAGATTAATCTGAACAAAGTAATTTACCTGTCGGTGTTGAACGCCGCGCTTGTCTATCACTTTGTTCTCCTACTTGAGAATTTAATCGAAAGAGTCCCGTGACATAATTTTGCGCTTGTATGTGAAGCAGATTCAGTTTTACTTGGACAAGTTACCAAGATGTTCTACTAATTTTACGGTCAACCGCCGATGTATACTTCCTTTGACAGTATTGAGCTCTCGGTAGGAACAAAGCATCTACTCAGTGCACTTGGACCGATAACGTGGCTAGGTAAGGTGCTTCCCAGGAATCACACGACATTAATTATCTACAAACTACTTGCAAACTGTGACGGCACAAAACGCAGCATTTCTGTGCACGCTTCGCACGATCAATTTGCGCCAAAATTCTGCGCACGTTGCAGTTTGCATGAAAAGATCGTTCGTAATCCGGGCGAGCGAATTAAAACGGTAAAGCACCGGTAAACAGCCATGTAATTACGAGTGCGCATAAAACCGGAGGACTCTAATCAACGTGCTAATAAGCGATCGCCGGACGTTACGTGCGATTTTTAACGCGAGTAAAATAACAAAGTGGTATTATCTCTATTAGCTGGAAAATCTAATTAAAAGAGAATCGCGCGGGAAAAGAGCTCACGGATAATCGCGACCCATGATTATCACGTGCGAAATCACATTTACGGGTCTTATAATGTTATATTTCACACAGTTTCTCTTCCCACCGCGTCTCTCCCAGCCAACCAACGTATATATACATCAATATATATATATTGTGTCACACGTCCTACTCTATACATATATATATATATATGTATGCATGTATGTATATATGTATACATGTATAAAATCTTGGACCATGTAACAATGTGCTTGTCGCAGGCGCGTTCCTTTAATTTACTCGCGCCGCCCATGAGTCTCCGCAGCAATAGACCGTATCGAAGAGAAGAGCAGGGCTAAAACTCCTTCCGCCTGCTCGTCGATACCAAGGGCCACCGCACACGGCCGTCCGTCGAATATACGAGCCACTTACGAGCTGCGCAACCTCCCGTATGCGCATTCCTGCCCTTCGCGCGCGCAAAGGGGAAGAGATACAGGCTCCGGTGTTCTTTAATATGCGACAGACAAGCTGACCTCGCCCTTTTCGTGGCGGTACTTGTTTCAGACTATTATATCCAAGTACCTACGTACAGAGAGAGAGAGAGAGAGAGAGTTTTGTACGCGGCTACCTACCTACTCTCCGCGCTTACTCCCAGAGAATTTATAATAACCGCGCGCTTCTCTCGACGGAGTTACCGCGGAAGCGTGCCATACCGTTCGTCGCGCACGACCACGCCGTGAACCACGCCGCGCCACGTTGTATCTACGACACGAGAGAGGGTCGTGTACAACGGCCGTATAATAGATCGAAAGCAACGAGAGGCGCGATGTCTGACGGTCAAGTTCCGTCTCTATCCCTCCCTCTCGCTTCTCCCCGTTTTCTTTGTTGCTTTTCTTCTCCGGTTCTGCTGCGAACAACGTGCAAATCTAACGTCATATGGTGACCAGATAAAGAAGACCAAGCGCAAGATGTACATCTGTTTTACAAGCGTGAAATGATAACTTCAATTAATTAATTAATAACCAATAAGATGTAACGTGTCGCAAAATGTTGCCACGTCTGGCAACTCGTATGAATAACCGAAGATCAGATGCATCTTTTCTTCACATGTTAAACGGCAAAATCGCTAATGATAGATTTATTTTGCGCGATGAATGTGGCAATGAAGCCGAGCTGTTACGTTGAGGCGTCGATAATTTATGTAGCATGCCGTTGGAGATATCGAATAGTTCGCGAGGAAGTAAAGAGTTTAAACGATATGGCGAGAAGCCGCCGAGAAGAGGCGCGGTAACCTCGGCGACACTAACGTCGGAGAAGAATAAAGACACCGAAGGAATGTCGTTGAAAGGACACTTGAACGACGACAACGATGACGTCGTATCGACCGATCACTCGTTGATGCGATCTCTCTCTCTCTCTCTCTCTCTCGTGATAGATTTTATATCCTCCGCAGTCGTTTGGATGTTTAAGCGACCTCTCCTTTCGAGCATACGTCACTCGGCAAATGGCAGCGCCAAGCTGCTCGCTGCATTTCATGCTATAAAGAATGGCCTGTCTGTAATGCCTCTCTTACTCTACGTCCGTCACCTTCTCCTTCGGTCGTTTCCTTCGCTCTCGTCTCATCTCGATCCGCCATCGGTGTAGTAACCAACGCGGCTGACTCGCTGAATTGCCAGAAAGGTTTGTCTGGTAGCAATTGGATGTAGTTACGCATCGAATGACAATATGCACCCGATGCGCAGAGAGCTCTATCTCTTGGACCATCGCCATCCCTGCACCCGATTCCCGCGGGAGAAACTGGATCCGGGATACGTTTTCCCTCGGAAAGCATCGTCCGCAAAATGTACGCGGTCAGCAATCGGCTGAAACTACTTGCGAATCTGACCGCGTCGCGCCGTTGCATTTCTGCGTCCTTCACTATGGCACGATCGTGTACGTGCACCGCTCGCGTAGTAAAGTCGAAACGAGAGGATCGTTCAATGGCCCCGATTTCATTGACATTTCAAGATATCCGCTCGTCGCTTCGATTTGCTCCGTGAAATTCAAAGAGTCGTATACGGGGTGGTTACCGAAGGTCAATCCGGACAGGATAGCTACAATCAATATGCACTGTAAGAAACGTTGGAAGGTTAGAAAGAGAAAAGAAATATTCATAATGTGTAAATCGAAGATTCCAAAAGAGATTTTGCAGAATTCGATTTTCAGAATATCCGGCATTCTTGACGTTACTCCATTGAAATTTGAATTTCTAAAGTTCGCGCAACTTGCAATTCCTCGTTAAATCATCGGTATACTTGTATATCGATCGTGAAATAATTCCTTCTCCCGCAAATATTCCTTCTCGATTATTTCATCGTCTACTATTCGACTGTTCTCTCTCTCTCTCTCGCTAGAAATAATAATATCGCGCATGTGTGTTTTCCATACGAGCGAGCGCGCTCACGTTGTCCGCGGCCTACCCCGATTTAACAATCCACCCTCGTGCACGTTGTTAACCCGACCACGCGTGCCCTGCCATTTTTTCCATTACCGACTCAGGAGACGGAAATTTATTCGTCTTCCTACCTACCTACCTACCTACCTACCTCTCTCATGGGTCCGTTACCACTACGTACTCGGAATATGAGTAGCGCACACTACTCGCGCTATTCCTTACGTTAGCGGGCGGGAGAGAAAGAACTGGAATTAATATTTCTCTCTACAGTCGCACACCTTACTCCCGGTCCGCACCGCTCGTTTTCTAAGGCGGATTCCCAGAGAAACTGCGAAAAGAATTTAAATTCGGTATCCCGCGCGTTCGCACGACTAGGTATGGGTGTGAGAAGACTATATGTCATATTACAAAGTTCACCAGCGGTGGCGCACCGCGACGTCACTTATTCCTTACTTTGATAAGGCGAAATTTGAATTTTTACGCGTTCGCCGGTGGAATATTTCCAAATGCAAACGCTCGCTGATATATCGTGTGAGAAGAAAATGAAAATTTCTATATTCCAATAGAGTTTAAATCTTACAATGTTAGTCACCTTGATATACGCATACCATAAACGGTCGTCCGATACTTGTTATAAACATAAGATAAATGTTTAAAAAGTTGCTGGTATGGTGTGTATAAGATGTGTAAGAGGTAAAACTTCTTTCTCTGATATATCTTTTAACGAAAAACTTGTTTTCTTGTTGCAGAGAGAGGACGTAGGAACCTTAGCGAGGATCGAACGTACAACACCAACAGCGGTAAGTGATGCACAAATATTTTTAATACCAAATATGTCAGCTAACTTTTCGCCTAAAGGAGATACGGAACATTTTCCGTATAGCGCATAAAATGGCGCAACGGCGGGTTAATGAGAATCGTTCTAGGTGCAGATAAGGTAACATTGCTCGAGTTCGCCCGAGCAAGTTTACGACTGCTCTTTGTAATCCGGGATTTTACTCGATCCTAGATATTTTGGGAATTTATTACCAGTACGCCTAACGATCACCCCTCGATGCGATAAAGATGCAGCAGGATCAAGATTTTCAATTCGATATTATTCGAGATACTATTTGACTTTTTTTGAGATCGATATTTTTGTATTATCATTAATAAAATCAAGAAAAGAACGTATGTTCTCTCGCGATTCTGTGAAAATGTACAGACTGCAAGATTGCAAATTACAAGCGATCGAAAGGAATTTCAGTCAGTCAAACCGACGATATTTGCTGAAATCGTCGTGAAAGGAAGGAAGAGAGACAGTGAAAGTTCTATATTCTTCTTAGCGATAAAATGCTTCTACACCCACCGCACAATTCTTTTCCATCTAGTGAATCTGTCACTAGCTATTTTCTCGTTCAATGGTTTGCTATTTCTCTCATGTATTGGCTGTCGCTAGGACTAGGCTGCCGCGTAGTTCGCGTTAAATTAATTCCACGTCATACGCTCTTTTTTTTAATCGTAACTTTGAAAAAGATTCGAATAATAATACCTGAAACTCGTTCGCGTGCTTAACGGGCGTGTAAAATTACCGTGATGCAACCATTGGTTAAAATAATGTAGCTGAAAATATTCGATGACCCGAAATACAGAATATTCATTTATGGAATCGTGCTATACGTACAATAATAATCCGGCAGGGATCTCGTTAGAGGCTGCAAATTATCAATTCCTCGCGTATCTCCGTGCCGGGTCTAGGTGCGGAATACGCTCGCGTCGTAAGCGCACGCTACATCTCGTGTACAGCTCTAGGTTTATAATTGAAACGCATAGATTACCTATTCCGCGCAGGCACTAGAATCAAGTCAATTGACACACAGAATGTGTTTATAACAGCGCTGCAGCCTTATACGAGACGTAAGTTAGTTGAGCATCGAAGCGCGCAAATAGGTAACTCTATACGTCTTGGAACCGAACGCGCGCGCAGGATGCGCGTATCGCAATTCGCAATTCTTGAATATTGGATGGAGCGTGCGCATTTTTCATTGACTATGAAAGATATAATATATCTTTAGGAGGAATATGAAAAGAAATGTGTGGTACTGACAAAAATTCATAGGATACTTGAGAGAATGAGAGAGAGAGAGAGAGAGATAGAAGACTCGAAGAGAGAAATGTAAGACAAGAATACCGGAGCGATATTCTTATCGAATTTAAAAAGACAATTCTATCTTGCAAGAATCCTAGACGATATATTTAGCAATTTGCTTAATATCGATAAAAGTTGAAGAGTTATCGTCACGACGGATGATGGGTAAACTCGAGATGTATATTATTTATTCGCATCTATAACTATATCCCGAGCTCGATCCATCGT
Source organism: Polyergus mexicanus (assembly GCF_030449975.1). NCBI lineage: Eukaryota > Metazoa > Arthropoda > Insecta > Hymenoptera > Formicidae > Polyergus > Polyergus mexicanus. The sequence continues at coordinate 261,769 of NW_027223332.1, forward strand.
TGCGGAACCGATCGAATACCGGTTGGAAGGTGTCGTTGGAAACGGTTGTATGTTCGATGTTACAGACGATTTCTCATACCATCGCATCGCATCTATCTTCCTTCTATCTCGCAACGGTGCGAGGAGATCGGTAGATCGCGCGCCGGCGGCGAGTCTGAACAAACGTTGGAATTCGATCTTATATTTGCGTCTCGCTATAGAGAGTCGCGATCCTGAGAAATGAAAACGGTTGGCGGGAGCGCGAATGGTGTAGCGAGTAGGCACGAAGAAGAGTAAGTAGGTAGGAAGAAAGGAAGAAGACAGAGACAGAGATAGAGAGAGAAATCTCGAGTTGACGATTCTCCCCGTCTTTGTTCGGCTACCGCGAAATATCTCGAGTGCCAGTGTAACGCGGTAGGACGGTACGTAATTAACGCCTCGTGTAGATGCTATCGCTGTGTCGTGGACGATACGCGAGGGGAGTCCGCGTGACGATCGCTGATGTACGGTCTTGCTGCTGTAATGGAATATTATTATCGGCCAGCATCGAAAGAGGTTCGTCGTGGTTGGGGTTATTCGATGCTGGTTGTGGGTCGACGCGGCGATGGTCCGTGACGACGCGCTCGTTTCCTCGCGTATAACTGTCCGGCGCCGTTTCGTAATCGGCGAGTTATGCGTCCGTGTGTCGGGACGATGGATGCAACGAGAGATATTTCTCGCTAAGTTGCGCGCGAAAGATGCACCGGTTTATCTCGATGCTTTTACGGCCCGCGCTACTAACCGCGAGTCGCGAGCGAAACATGTGCGAGAGGTTTATACGCGCTTTTAACGCCGATAATGTGCGTTTTAGAGCGTGAGAAGTGTTTGTGGACGTATTTCAACGTAACAAGTCAACGATGTAGCTGTCTGCGTTTACTGATTATTTAAAATACGATGGAGCAAATACAACTTTAGATGCATATCGATCAAGTAAGAGTTATAGAGTCTTAGTTAGTCAGGTATCTCATATGAAATTGATACAGGCGATTAAATAGAAAGGTACATCGTATATATCGTTTGTTTATGAAATAAATAATTAATAATTTATACACATATCGACTTACGAACATGAAAATTTGATTAGGAAGAATATGATATAAAAATTATATACACCGCAATCAAAATTTTTCTATAAAAATTATATATAAAAATGAAATCATAAAAATTCTTAATAAAAATCCCCAGCGTAATATGTTCTGCCTAAACGATCAAGATACAAGCTGCAATATTGTTGTTTCGAGTTTTTCTACAGTTCTCGATCTACGTTATCAAGATATTTTTACATAATTTTCGTGTTATACTTTTGAACCTACTCTGGAAATTTACTTTTATTATTGGATTTTTTTTAAGACAGAAATAAAAAAAGATTCAATCTACAGCATCGAAAGTTTGTTTTAGTAACTTTAACGGTTTATCATGTTGGGCTAATTCGAGAGTCGGGGTGTACAATTCGGTCTCTTTAATGAAATTAAACATGGAAACTCGATTACGTTCGCCCCGCAGTGATAAAACAGTTTAAGGAGCGGCTCGGGAACTTTATTGAGGATAATCGGCATAAAGGATTTGGTGTCGGCTGATCGTATTTACTTGGATGCCGCGGACACCCGACGATGCGCAAAGACAATGGCCGGGACGGAAGGAACGAGAGAACCGAAAGGAGGTGGGTACGATCGCAAAGAGCCATTGTGTGCGAAACTCGCTGTCGAACTTTGTTGTGACTTTCTAAAAAGTCGTAAAAGACGCCCGGCGGAAAGGTAATGCATCCACAGCTGACGGGACGTCGTCCTTTCAGCCTTTCGTTCTTCTCCGCCTTCCCTGTACCGAATTGACTTGGAGGGCGTTTTTCCACGCTTGTTTGCACGATGATGTGCGACGCGCGCGTCTTTACCGTTCGTCGCTCTTCCGTCACGTATTCTGTCAAGCAGCGAAAGCTTACCGCTATATTCTTTCGTCTCTCTCTACGCGTTTCGAGTTTCCATTCTGTCATTGTCACTTATATGCAGATAGATATAATAAAAATGTGTATCTTTTTGCGGGATGATAATTATACCGAAAATGTTTTGAAAAAGTTAATTAGATCTCATGTTCGAACGTTTATTTCGTTTGTTCAATTATTCAAGATTTGATATTTTTCTAAAGACATTTGCTAATAGCATTCGTCGTATAAAAAAATTGAGAATAGTTACATCTGTTAAAGAAAAAAATATATTACAAGTCCAAATGTCTTATCTAATATTTTGTAATACACTAATGTTCGACGATTCTTTTTACGGATAACTCTATTACTAAAATATGATATGTCCTAATTATTACGTTAATAAAATAAGATATGTGCGATGAGAGATGAGAGAGTTACAATTTCAACTTGATATTTTGCGAACAAGCTTTTCGCTATACTATTTATTTTCGTGGCGATATTTCTTTCGGTTAAGATCATAATCCATCGCACAAGTGTGCAAGATTGCCGTCGGTATGGTTAGACATCATTTAATAAAGCGCGTAAAAAGGAAAGAAGCTGGAAAATAATGTGCAAAGTACAAAATGATGGCGAGGCGGCAGGATATATACGATTAAGTATAGAGGTGGTGCATATCGAAGAAAATGGAGACCGGTAAGAGGGAAAGGAAGAGCGAAGCATGAACGTTCTTTTCAAAGTGAAAATTGAGTCGCGATTACGTATTTTATGGTTCCGACAATTTTCGAGAAATATTACCCGACGCCGATGTATAACAGCGAGATCGTAAAATCAGCATATTCCCGTAGGATTTCGGTATTACGAATTTTCTCTTCGGGGAGAGAAAGCAGCGCTGGTGTAAAGCGAGGATGTTCAAGGGCGAAATTTATCTATCAAGTTTACGCGCTGCACCGAACGGATGAATCTCTCTCTCTCTCTCTCTCTCTTTCATCTGTATTCCGTTCTTCCAGAGTGGTAAACGTAGCGACGTGATTACCCCGACGAAACCACGAGAAGCGATTCGAGAAGTACGTCGATCTGAGCGACCGTGATACAATCAAGAGTTAACCATCTTGTGAATTATGGCTCGGCCATTCTCGACGGACGATGACTGATTATACGGGAATGAAGGAAAAAGCTTTGCTTTTAAAGGAATCATTTCGAAAACACCATCGTCCTCGTCATGATTCTCCTTACGAGATACGGAAATGCTTTCCACTTGATTCAGAATCTACTAAATGTTTCTTTCTAAAGGTAATTTGTGGAAGAAATGTGTCTCTCCCTTTATATCTAACTAGCCACGACAAATGTATCTCGTCGCATAGATTTTTCATCGTGGTATCTCTTCCTTTCTCTCAACAAGCATTCAGTTTACATTGTATACATAGGTCACGCATTCAATTACATCGTATACATAGTTCACGATAACCATGCCCTCTGTGTACGTTACACTGTGTTTGTCCGCGGTTGTTGCATCGCTCGTACGCGCTCGCACATCCGGGGGAACCCCGTGCTCCTCATTCAAAGCAGGTTCCCCACTCACGCCGTAACTCATACAACGGTTCGCGCAGAAATTGTGGCATATCGAAAGCGCGAATTGCATCGACGGCATCGTGAAATTACACCGTGTATCGGCGGTACCGAGCGGGCTCTCGAACCACGTCTCGCGCTGCTGCCGGCACTTTAAGCACGCAGGAAATACGACAAAACGGTCCTTAATATGATCAGTGTGTAACTATGCTGAAGTCTCAAAATTCGATTTATGCTCACCATTCGGGCAAATAATCAAGGCAACTATATAGAACGTGGCTATTAGATGTTTAATCGAATTCACTGTCAGCGTCGCGATAAAAATATAATGGATATCTTAAAATATACCATACAACAGTCTCAAATAAATAATCGAATAATAATCTCAATGGAAAATAAAACCAACAAGATAATATAAATTTTAACAAATTACAAAAAAATTGTAATTATAAAATATCGTTTACGAACAAGAGAATTAAATTTTTTTATGTAGGAATAGAATGCGCAGATAAGTTAGATAATAAAAGTAAAATTTTATAGTCGAGTAAAAGAATGCAAGCAAGCATTTCTTTTAAAATTTCATCTTTTATTAAAGCCTGTATTATGCTAGATCTTGACTTTTGCACTTATCTAAAGGATCTTGATGTATATACGTGTAATCGTTATCATTTAATGCAAATAACAGCGAAGAAATATAGCTGATCTGCCTTCGGCGTGCGTCGACCAATTAGACTATGCTATTATATATGTTCATCGAAGTTAGATTGCAAACGTGTTTCAATATATATATACACAAGACAGTTTTACTTTATACAATACAAATCATGAATCCATATCAAATATCTATATTGCCGGCAGATAAGGAACAATTTTTAATTACAATCGATAGTCTATATTCTCCATCTACTACGATTACGTCGATTGATTTAATGTACACTAAAGTAACAAAATCTACAGACTCGATCTCATTAGTTGCGGAATTTGTGTTATTGCTTTCGACTTTTCTTCATAGTATTACTCGTTCAAGGACTATAGTTTTCAAGAGAGAAATCGTGTACTTTATTAAAGAAAGAGAAATGATAAAAAAAGTAAGACAATTTTATTCGTTGAATTTTCGTCTTGACATTCAAATAAAATAATAAAAATAGACAAGCATCAGAAACTGCAAAGATATCTACATGGCGTAATTGTAAGAAGGACCAATGACAAATGCGATAATAGCGATTTTCTCGAGATATCATTAAATAATATCGAGAAGTATTTATATAAGACGTGTTCATATATGTGAGTCTTTTACAATATATTGTGACGAAGAAGATAATACACGAGATAAGTGTAGCTGAAGTACATAAAAAATGCTGTTCTTGAAGAATGGACAAGTATAAAGAGAAGATAGTTCCCGTAGATTCTGAGGACAGGAAGGCACCCGGTCTCTCTATCTTCTGTTCCTTATCTTATTCCTTTTGCCCTTTACTCTACTCAAGGAACGGCCATATCGAGTAGTAAAAGAACCTTTTCGACAAAGGGACGGGAGATTAATCCTGGATTCGAACGGATAAAAGGAAACGACAGGCACAGTAATCGCGCGTTGTCGGTTATGTCCTTCTACGTCTTGTATTATTACACACTACCACACACTACCACATTCATTAAATCAACTCGTAGACGCTTAGCGTAATTTTCAACTAATATAGGATAAACGCGCGATTTTGCTATTTTTTTTTATAAAAAGATTCATCAAATAGGAAAATTTCTCTTTCTCCGAGTTTCTCTTTCCCACGCCGTTTATTTCTCGCAGCCGTCTTATCCGATAATTTAAAAATCGATGCAAAACGAGAATAACTTGCAAGATGCGATATGAAATCCCCTCCCTCCCCCCCCCCGCCGCCGCTAAATTCTCCGGTCAGTTTAATTAACCAACGCGATCCTTCTTCTGCTGCCTATACGAAATTCTTGGCCAAATTGGACCTTCCCTCCTGATTGTTACCCAAGTTGACACGAACCATGTGATTATCCCCCTTCCCCCTTCGATCTGCCCCGTTGTCCATCTATCCTGCCTCCGTTAAGTTTGCACAGGTATTGGATCTTTCGAGATCGAAATAAGAGGATCGGAGGGCGAAGGTAGCTAAAGGGGAAGAACGCGGGGTTCTTTTGTAGGAACAAGCACCAGAGATACGAAGTGGCTCGATGAAGGCGAGAAGAAGCGCTGTATCGAAGGGGAGACAACGAAGAGGGAAAAGAGGGGAGAGGACGCCCGCATTCCTTCACGCTTATTGGTTTCATCAGATTGCTTTGCTTCTATTACGTGGTGGTGTCTATACGGATACCACGTATCGCTAGCACGTTCTCTAATACCCCGGAGGAACACCAAACAAATGAAACGGCGTGTTTCGTCCTTCGTACTCCTTACCACCCGTCCTCCGTATATCCACGATTGTACCGCTCTATCTCTCTTTCCTACAGTCGGATCGTTCAATACGATTTGTGCAATATAGGGGCGAGAAATCGTATCTGCACCCAGACACACGAATTGTTTACAACGTTAGATTCTCGATACACGTTCCGATAAGTTCGATGATCTACCGTTCAGAAGCTGCGCAATGTCGGATACAAACGCTTCTCATTGATCACTTAATTTCATATATATCAGGAGGCTAATCTCATCTGAGAATTTAAACAGGACATCCAGAAGTAGTTAGGGCAAGCGTCATGCGGTAAGAAATGAAGATAGATGATAAAACAGATACCAAGATCCGGGAACGGAAGGAGTTTCGCTACGGGCCAATACTAACAAACCTTGAAACGCAATAAAAGCTGCGATCCCACCGCGGAATTCCAGCTGTGTATACCAAGCGAAAATATATATTTTCTTTATCATTTGGACCGTTTCATCGTTGATTGGGCTCCGTCTATTGCGAAATAAATATCGTGAGAGAAGCGCTCCCTTACTTAATGGCGAGAGGTAAAAATTGACAGCGAAAATACAAATGAGTATATACAATAGCAGTCTGAAGCGTACAGAGTCTTCTCCCCCACCCTCCTCACATACGTAACACGCACATTTAGATACACTCCCGTATAAAGCACACCCTTCGATACATCGGAGACATTCACTTTTGTTATCGATCACCGTTCAACTTGGCGAGTAACACCGCGGGAAAGGGATCGAGGGTGAATGGCAATTATAGTAAAGTCGCTCGTTGTATCGCGCGCGCGCGGTTACTTGCTAGAATATTATCGGCCGAGAAATACATACGCTGGTCCTTCACGGTTGTGCTTGCGCTGGCTCTTGCGTCATCCACGTGATCTGCCAGGGAGCGCGAGGAACGAGTAGCCGCGTATGGCGCACAATTATGACGTTATCTCTAACGACGACAAAACGATAATAATCACGAATGAGAATGCGCGCGGCCTAAGTGACGCGCGCACCGTCATTGGCGCGCGCGAATCACGCGTGCCGGGACGCATCCGGTTTTGCCCCCCTGGCGTGTACACGCATTCTTGCGTGTCGCGCCCGTTTGGAACGATGAAACGCGTCGAGGCGAGCATCGCTCCCAGCCCTTTTTCCTTTTCCCATTTTCGCCTCGGAGACGTTTTTGCTCGCGTTTACTCTTAATTCGCGCGTATTGCTGCGCGCGACTATACGTTTTACGCTAATGTTTTATGCCGTGCGCGAGATTCGCGGTGTGTCGCAAATCTCATATCGTTTTTGAGCGATTCCACCGAGCGGCTACCGTTCATCTCTGACTTGTATAAGGATGATAAAACATGCGTCACGCGTTAGCCGGATTCATTGAAGGTTTCCTCGCGCTTTGTGTCCTCGCCGCCTTTTTATCCTCGCAAGTGTCATTAACGTTGTCGAAGCTTGAATCAATCTAGTAATGATCCCGCTTGATTATATATCGGCGTTACGAGATAATGATATGTTTGTTTTTCACTTCCGCAATCATTTCGTGATGCACATTCTTTTCACAACAATAAAATCGCTTATGGAAATTACTGTTAAATCTGTTTTATTATTTTGGTCTTTACAATATATTAGAATTATTATTTATAATTTATTCGTAGATAATTTATTTATATAGCAAATAATTTTTCCAAATATTTATATATTAAAATAAAAGATAAATCGTATATATTATATCTTGCTTTCAGAAAAAAATTCTTTTTTATAAGAAGATACATGGAAAGATTTATTTATTTTATAAGAAATTAATATATATGTAAATATTGTTACGAATACACAATTCCCTTAAGTACGTCACGCCCTGCTTTCTTTTCTCCGAGATTTTTCTGTATTCTATTATCTATAATATAAAGTTAACGTAAAGTTAATATAAAAATTAATATAGAATTTTCCGTTTTCCATGGAAAACGTTTTGTAATTGTGTCTATAGATGGTATTCATTATCATCCTAATCGTGAAGGCAACGCAAGTAAACGACGTAAGGAACTGTAGAGAAACTTTAACACCTCCGTAAAGTCGCGTCTTGTTCAAAATCCAGGAATATGATATCGCACGTTTCCGCTTGTTGGCAGAAACCGCGAGCGGAATACTTAGCGATAGGATACAACGTCTAGCTAACGGTATAAAAACGTACATGTGTATGCCTACATTTTCATCTTCCGCAACGTGGTCACCACTATGAAAACGTATGCGATATAAATTTACCGTGATATACCCTCGCTAATTGTGTGCTCTTACAATTTCTGTTTTATGATTCGTTCGAGTACATTACGCCTGTATTTACACATTTCCAAGAAGGGACGAGGAAGGGGGAGAACGAGGAAGCTATTTTCAGAAGCGCGGTTACGAGCATGTATGTGATGTCCCGTTTTTAAGCGATGAACGTCGACGATGACTGTACGAACATGTTGAACACGTGAGCGTGAGCTGGCACGGCATTGTCCTTTCCACGGCCCTTCATCGGTCTTGTTATCGTGTAGTCACGGTTGTAATAAAGCGCGCGTTATTACCATATAATTATGAGTACAGAGAGTTGGGCCTATACAAGGCGAGGGACGTCGTGGTTTTTCACGAGGGATATCCCGCGTGTTACATAACGAAATAAATATTTTTTCCTATAACGGAGATACATTAGAGGATGGGTTACCACGTCGACATAACGCTCGCGTTGCCGTTATTGCCCGTCGTATAAGACCGTCCTATCCTCGCACCTTGTGATCGTAAGTTTTCGCCGGTATGGTTTTCCGCTACGGTGACCGTAAAGGATGTCGATGCGCGAAAGAAATTTCGGTGCCAGAGGTAAAGGCATGAGGGCAAGTAACGATGAAGAAGAGTGGGGGGGGGAGGGAAATATCGAAATCTATATCGTTAATCAGGCAAAAATTTCCGCGGTTACGCTGGCACGAACGATGAGAGCAACTTTGGGCAAGAGCCAATTTGCTATTGAGGCGCAAATCAGCGGCCAACAGATCTAGGAACGAGCTGCGGTAACGTTGCATTTTCCCGAGAACAGATGACAGGTCAGAGATTATTGTATTTTTATACATTATAACCCTGAAAGTTTTTTTCCGCTTTAGATTATTCTTTTGTAAATTCGATTCGTCTCTGTTTCCTCGACAAGACTGTGAAAAATTGCATTATCGCATTTTTTTTTTAATCTTCGCGGTTTGTTAATTTTTTGTCCTTTCGCCCATACCCATAATTTTCTGCTTCGTGGCGGAGATGCTTCGCCGAAGCCGTAAAGGGTAACCTGTCCGGTCGCGATACGGCGTGGGTAATGTGATCGCGATTTTCCGCCTTCGATTAGACGGTTCTCTCGTGTCCCGAGCTACGAAGCGCTTCTTCTCGTGCATCATCTCTCTTTTACATGCATCATCCGTCCGTAGGAGAACCGGCGGAATAGGGAAGATCCGCCAAGCCCTTCGGGAAGAAAGTGAAATACGTTACGATCTGTCTTGCGCCGGCTCTTCCGCGGACGATACGTCGTGACTGCTCTCGATAATGGGAATCCTTGCGGTGGGTGGAATATAATACCCGGCGGAGTGTGGGGTAACGAGGGAGGGGAGGGGGAGATGGAGGAACGGGAAGATAACGGGAGCGAAAATGGCGAAGACGAAGGGAGAGGGACTCTTCTACGAGTCCCGTTATTTCGTAGAGATTCTTATTTACCTTGCATCCCTTCGTTCGTTCAATCTTCACCATAGATGCCGTATATTTTTGGGAGTAAAACTCGATACCGACACCTATCCACTTCGTGATCAAGTGATCGAGCTCTACGGCAAACCGTCGTTCGTGCGCGACTCGAGGACATTACTGCGAATAGTTCTTGGCTTCAAATAAGCATGTGCGACGTACAGCTGTTTCCAATAGACGCGCTTGATACGGTTTATATCGATAATATATTGTGATTCGGAAAAAATCGGTTATTTCGATAAAAAAAATTTCTCTATGAAAAATTTTTATGCGCGTTTTTCATGTCTTTATTTATTTTTTTTTTTTTTGCTATCGCAGGTACGTTGATATATATTGATACATATAGCGCGATATAATTTTATTAATATAATAACTTTAATCATTCTTTTCATTCTGTTACATGAGAAACTTTTCTCATCTACTTTCTAGAATATCAAATATTTGCATTGCGCGATTAATGGCAGCTATATTCATGTACATGAGAAGTTGCTGTCATGAGCATGCACGAAGAAAATTGATCGTCAATCTGAAGTTTAAAGTGTCATAGTTATGTATCGTGTCAAGATTAATAATAGAGGATCATTGGAATTTTAAGGATGTGGGGAAGACATGCACAGATATTGGCGGTAGATTAGTGGCTGGTGTTGAGAGATTTGACGATGCTGTTGCATCAAATAATCAGTTTGGGAAGTAAAGCAGGTCCGCGTATTCACATAGTCGTATGTGTGTGCGAGGATGCGTGCAACGCATAAAGCAATTATACTAAGAGAATTAGCGCGCACCGGACAACTATGCCCCTAGACTAGATTAGGCGCGCGATACGCATAATGTCGGAATCAGCTGTGCAGCGTTCGTCTCTTGTCAGAATAGCAAAGTAATTTTGTCATTTCGAAAATAACCTCGGTGACCCGGATAGATGGGAGGAAAGCCGGTGGAGTCGGTTTGGCTTGGCAAGAACCTTAGCTCCGCGTTGATTTGAAATGCCCATAAACCACCGCACCGCACTGGCTCGAGAAACCTACACGGCAACTTCCGCCGATCCGCGAATATCCTGAATTTGCCAAGCTCGCCAGCTGCGCGCTAGTTACTAGCCGAATGTATACGATCCCCTACCTCTCTTCCTTCCGTCGCTCTCAGGCCAGATATCATACGCGGCCAAATGCCGAATATTCAGATGAGGTTTCGGTCTCTTTGTATCCGCTAGGTCGTTTAGTATGCTAACAATCGTAACGGGAATGGCATGACACACGCAACAATCCGATACAACACACAAATATATTATAGATTATTATAGATCAAAATGTGTGCCCAGTGCAACTTCTGTAGATTGCATCGAGACGGAGTTATGCGCAAGTGAAATTGTCGTACTATCAATATTCGATTTTTTCAAAACGCAATTAATATATAAACTATAACAAAATTTATGATACAAATAATTGTATTTCTTTTTCTATTTTTTTTTATGTGTAAATTATGTCGTGTGATTTAATTATACTTTTCTTTTAAAATGTTGACTTCGTATGCCTTCTGTTCCATCATTGTTGAATAATGCAACGATAAAAGTCAAGTTTTACATTGTTCGTCGCGTTATTCTCGGATATCTAGAGAAGAAACTCGCGTCTAAGGGCGTTAAGTTCATCTCCTTTATTCTCTATATTGAGCCGAGTATAAATTTTACTTGACTGCGAAATATATATGTTTTTAACGTAATCTGCGATGTGATAAATTGTGATGAATGCACTTTTTAGGAGTCCAGACTTGCCCTCGATAAACATTTATTTTCGCAACATTTATTAGCGCAACAACAACAAGTATGAGTCTCTATTAAAGACAAGTTTGAAACATTGTATCAGCTGCATAAATCATATTATTTCGTTATGAAACATACAACAGATGGTGTTTCGGATCAACTTCCATCCGCTGATCGATGCGATCCAAACAACAATATCGTGTAAGCGAAGAAAATTGTAAACGAGAAAGGACTAAGGTAAAGTTTAAATGTTGGAGCGAGAAAGAGTGAGAAAGTGCTGTATATCCGCAGCAGCTAGTAATCTACTTTGAAAGAGTCTGAAATATAAAACATAAATTCCGGGCAGTATCAAAGGCCGGGGTGCGAAAATTTAATGCCCCGATAAATTAGCATACTAACGAGAGACACACACACACACACACACACCTCCAACAGCTTGGCCTGGCCTCAGCTGGGTCGATCGAGCAGCTTTTCCTGTGATGGTAATCGAGCAAAATATTGTGGCAATGGCCGCGGGCACTTTCGCCGAGGTTCTTGACTCTCTAGTGGTATCTCGGGAGATTACTGGACTCTCCTCCCGCTTCTCTCTCCTCTCTTTACTTATCCCTTCATCCGTCCCCCTCTCTTTTCCATTTTTTTATATTCTTTCCTTCTCCAAGGATGGGCTAAGCCGCGGGAACCTTGGCACTTTCGTTACTTGCGGGAGAGATCGCGGAGCGGAAGAGGGGCGATAGCGGAGAAGAACTGCGGAAGTAGGAACGCGACGACTGACAGAGAGAAACGAGCAAAAATGCGCGGTCCCGCAGGAAACGGTGGAGAGTTGAGAAGTATAGAGAGACGGGAGGCAAAGTGGAGTTAATGCTGAAGAGGGAAGGAGACTGAACGAGAAGAAAGATGAAGCGAGGAGGTCAGCTGTGGCTATCCGATTTCGCGTTACCAAGCCAACTACTACGGCCCAAGTGTGGCTAAAAGTTGGGAGAAACTTCCTAATGTATGTGGGAGAGTCGGTCGGTCGCTGGCTTGCATTCATTCTATGACCGGACGGTCCAGGTCGTGACCTGCCAATTCCCCCGCTCCCGCTTACATCCCGAAGTTTCTTCAATGGATTTTATCGCTCACCTACTCGTCTTTCTCGGTTGCGCTCACATTCGGATATGAGTACCGATTTCTGTTGGACCAAAATAAACGCGCGAGTCTGTATCCTATCCATGTCTCGTTTCGTTTCCGATACAAACGACCGTATATCCCTACGCGAAATCCGACTGTTCGGACGCTATCGAGAGCGGCGGCATCGCGAGGTAATATAATTGCGAGATATGTATCCGTGCGGATTCCTTCCTTAACATTATCAACCGTATTAGATCTACGGATGGTCTACACCGGCACTTAATCTTTCTCTCACTGATGGTGTGATAATACGTATAGAAGATCCGTTAATCCGTACCATCCTGGCTTCGCTTCTTCTTTCCGACGCACGTATATCGTGGAACATAGAATCATATGAAGGATCGCAAGAAGGATAACGAGTAATTACTGCCCATGGAACCGAAATTATGTCTAGTTGATTAAATATTATGATTTAGATACCTAGCTCGATCGATTTATGCATTTCCTTTTTCGTATTTTTATATACCTAACGATTTAGACAAATATGTAATGCTATAGATTGATTGACAAATGAGTAAGGCAAAAAATCGGATTATGATGAATAATTTTATGTTTTTACGTTTAACATTTTTATTCTATTCTATATATATTATCATACAAAATATAATTCTTTTCTAAAAATGGAAAGAGTGTGAACAGGAAAAGACCGATGAATAGTGCAAAAACCTTTCTTACAAATCATCTTTCGGTCATCTACCACTATCTTTGCTATCGAAGAATTCTTTTCTCTCGCTAGGTAATCCGACCAGAGAAGAGATTCCTCTTTTCTCTCTTCCCTCCTGTTACATAGAAAAAGATTTTAGATTTTATTTCTTCTCCTCTCTCTCTCTCTCTCTCTCTCTCTCTCTTTAAATTTCTTTTATAGATACAATGGAGATAAATTCTATTAAAATTATAATGTGTTTCTCGTTTTTACAGATAGATATCATATCATTTATTGCAAAATGTGATTAAAAGATTTGTTTAATAATAATAGATATTACAATAAGTTGCATTTCAATTCATTATTATAATAAATTATGGATCAATAAAATAAAAAAATACTCGCAATATATGATAACATAATAAAATTAAAAATAGTTACCCTGATGGATTTGCAATTATTATTTTATATACGTTATTTAAGCTTCTTGAAGTATTTTCATTAAGTACTTCAGTTTGTGCGGTTGTTAGGTTTACATATATATGTTGGAATAAAAACTTACAAGGATTTGTTTACTAAAGATCTTTTATTATAATTAATGTTTAATTTATATTTCTCGTTGTCAGGTTAATTTATATTGTATAAAAATTTGAATATTTACACGTGCACGCATATTCAGGAATCTTGAACAAATTTTTAACTTGCAAAATCTTTATAAACTTTTCTAAATATTAAATGTAAAACTAACACACGCATACTTCCTTCTAACTAGTGTAGATGTTACTTATTTGACGAAGCAACGCTCTTGAAAAGATGCAGTTAAAAATGTATACGAAATATTTTGCACAAGTAATGCTGCAAATAGCCTTAGCTGGTAGAATTAAATGAACCGAGGTGACAGGGAGAAAAATAAACAAGCCGGAGAGACACGGGGAAGAGTCTGTTTGTCGATGTCAAAAATCAACACAAATTGAAATCAGCGATGGTCCTACCTCCGTGTTGACTGTAGAAAATCAAACTTTTACTTTTTGATATCTGAGAGAATTACGAATTTGCTGCTGCTGCTGTATTTTTCGAATTCAACTAAATCTACATAAATACGCGCTTGACAAAATTCACAACGCCCCGCTAAGCATGATATAATCATCGTTTTATAAAAGTACAAGATTTCAATAAATATATAGCTCTATTTTTCCTGTTTAAAAAGAATTCGGGAAAAAGGAGATAATTGAACAATTTATCCGATTACATGACTAACAACAAGTGTAGTTTTTTTTAAATTAATCGGTGATTGATATGTAAGAAAATATTAATAATATACAGCATAAGTGACACACAAGCACGTACAAATCACACATCGGGCAAGTACAGAGCAATTATTTTAGTGTAATTATAACAGAACGGCGGTATGTCGATCATAATACGGCTAAAATGCTATCTTGGGGATAGAAGAGGGTTATTGGTTTAGGGAAAGGGGAGAAGCTTGCTTCGTCATCCTGCAGCAATTCCCGAAACCCCGAATCCCTTGTCGACCTCGAGCTCCCGGATTCCTCTTCAGTGAGCAGAGTCAATTAGAGAGTCGATTGAAGATTTTCAATCTCCAGTCAAGGTTACGGCACTATGTAAGCGGAATGTGCGAAACAGGTGGAGGGATTCGGAATGTAAAAAAAAACAAAAAAAAACATTAGATTGTAAATCAAATCGTTTTCCGAGAAAGGTGTTCGTCTCTAATGCGGATTTCTAATGGCTCATCTGCGTTTCTTCCGTTATGTGTAGATACGCTCCGAGAATCTAAATAATTTACCATTTTATACGCTACTTCGTGTAATCGCTTAATGCAGAAGAGAAATTTTGCATCAATAATTCAACGATAACGTATAGCCTCAGTATTTATCTAATATTCCAGCCGACCAATAAGTTCCAATAAACACCTTTTTCATACAAGATATATTACGCATCGTAATTTGAACGTTATAGAATATCGTTTTCTACAAATCAGAATCTCTTCTCCATTTAAATAAATATATGCCTCAATATATATTCATAGAGTCATTAAAGTTTGTGTAACTTCAATGTCGTCCATTCCGTAAATCGCATATATTCTCTAAATGTCATAAAATAATATGATATGATAATCAAATAAACGGGGAATATGATGGAGTTAAATTTTTCACGAATAACACATCGCCGCGCATTACTGTCGATATTTTATTGGGTCGTACGGTGCAAGAATTTAAATATTAGATATTATCCGTGTAGCCAATCAATTAGCAAAATGCAGTTCCAATACATGTATCTACTCCTTATCCCACGCAATCTCGCGTGATTACAGGTGCTATTAATTTTTTACTGATCTGCCAAGAGCGCGCAAAGTACAATATATCGAATATAATTTACCAATGAAGCTCATGTCGCGTAAGAAATAAATTAAATTATGCAAAAGTCCATTCGACGTCAATTATCTTTATCAATTATCTTGATCAAAAGAGATAAGAGGAAAAAACTTATGCGTTTTCTTTTTTCCCGTCGAGTTTATAGATCTTGTGCGTAAATGCGGCGAACATGGACTTATTCGCGAAAAGTAATTCGCAAAGAATAGGAACTGAGAATAAGATAATTGCTCTCGTATTTCCATGAGAAAATCGTGCGATCTTTATGCCATGATGTACACATGTTCCGTCGTGACTAATTAGAAAAAGTAAATCAGCAAATTGGCCTCGACCAAAGCTGTAGGATACAATCGGACGGGGCGAGTTTTCGCGGCTTCGCGGTACGACTTTAGGATCCGATTAGACTTCTCTATGCTTCGATTTCTAATCCGACCGGTGTAATGTCGCCCGTAATTAATACAAGTTGCAATTCTACGGCGGTATTCCGGTTTTGCGCCGGACAAGATATTAGTTGCGCGGTAGTTGCGCCACTCGCAACGGCCTGCGCGTAGATAGAGATCGGCATTAGATAGGCGGCTGCCTAGTCTTCTCGGTATCTGCCTTACTACTCCCGCTACCTATCCTTTCCATTTCCTGTTACAGTTAATGGAAATTCAGAAGCGTATGTTTCCTAATCTAAGCAATTTTGCCGTTCAAATAGGCTCCTTCGTGGCTGTTGCAAACCTAATAGCCGAACACACTCGCGATTCTGTATATAAAGGTAGGCATCCACTGAGCGAATATTCTCTCTCTCTCTTCATAAATTTTTTTCAAATAAATGATAAAGGTTCGGTATTGGTATGCGTAGGGAGGAGAAACGAATACAAAGTATACGAATAAATAAGAATACGAATACGAAGTACCGAATGATCGCAATCGCTTGTGTTCTTCGATAGTTTGTATATATGCATCTTAATGTTCGCATGCATACGTGTAATGCGTCGCTGACGGGATTAAGTAAAGCTTACGCATAATCGATGATGACGCGAAACGTTATCGCTCGGAATGCGTTTCCGGTTTACGTGTGTATCGCTTCACCGCCGTCAACCTGGTGTCCCTACCACAACAAATCAAATTTCTATGTATGACACAATTAAGTATCGATTTAGAAATAATTTGTTGCGTTAATTTTGTAAAATTTATTGTTGCTATATCGAGTAGCAAAAAATGAATATTAAAGATAAAGATGCTGAAATTATTTTACATTATGCTCTAACACTGTTTTCCGAAAATTTATTAAATTTTTATGGACGTAATATAAAATATGTACTATAACTTTGTAACAAGAAAGTGACAATCTAAAAATAAGAAGGCAATATCAGCTTGATATTAAATTATTTCCCGAATAACTTCTATTGAAATATTTTAGTTTCGAATTTATTGTTCGCAAAATAATAGTTAATTTAACAAAAATAAAATATTTCGTCCAATCATTCCATATTGCAAAAAAGTAACTTGCATTATCGCAAAATTAACTGCTCCCTCAATTTTAATTAAAATGTTTCCTGAATTATTTTCTCTCAAGATATATCAATACCAAATTTATTGTTCATCGCTTAACTCAGAAAGCTATTACGATAAATCAGCTCTCTTCTGATTAATATTAATTTCTTAAACTAATTAATAGAATCAACGACAAGATCAGAAATTAGCAATAAATTAAATTATGGCATACAGCTGAATTTGTTATGGTGGGAATGTTAAAAATAAAGATGATTGCTATTCAATTAAGAAAATTCGATGCCGCACGCGTACGCAATTCTTTCGCGTAACCGAGAGCATTTGGCGTCCGAAGTCGATTCCTCGACGAATATAAATATGGATTGCGCTCAATTATGAGTCAATTACAGCATTTTCAAGCTATTATTTGCGGTGCGCCCAACATAGCGATAAGTTTTAATTTCTTTCCTAATTAGCTATTTCATAACGGATGGTATGAATTGTGCACGTTTATGAAAGATTCGCAAGAGAACTCGTAGATCGTGGGGATTAATCAAATTGCTAATAAAGTTGCACGATGTTTTGCAATGAACGTGATCAAATTCTATTAAAGTCATTTCATACAATGAATCGTCTGTGATTATGTATCTCTCAGAGATATCTATTCTTGAAAATAATACGATTCATATCATCTCTCGCACATTTTTATTCGGATAAAAACTTTTTTCAGTAAAGGCAACTATTAGATTACGCAATGGGAACTTGATTTGCTCTTGTGTTATGGAAATAGTTGTTATTTTCAAGAGATTCAATATAAAGCAACTATGTACAATCTAAATTATATCTCAACTACGTAAATTGGTGTACGAACCGGCCAATCTCCAGTGGTTTAATAGTTCCACAAAGTGCCTTCATTGATTGTACAATACGCGCCCCCGTAATTGCCCTAAGGACGGCGCTATCTGATCTTTAGCCGAAAATTGAAACAACGGTTGCGTTGTCGTCCCCTCGCATAAAACGCAACTTGGTGGCAACCGCGATCCAATCCATTTATCTAAGACATGGCGAGATTTTGCAACACATTCCTGGTTTTTTAAACATTTCTTATTTCTCTCGTTCCAACTTTTTATTCGCGCAGCGAAACGGTGATCCATCTCTTAAATTGTGATTGGTAAGGCTGTTTCTTGACGGTTAGTAGCGCGAAACGCGCTTAAAGCAAGATAGCGGATTTAGAAGGAATGAAAAAAGGAGGATAAAAAAAAGAATCGACTGCGAAATAACGTCGCGGTATGTACGAACTGTCACTGCGTTTCCGCGTGTTTCTTACCACACTTGCGTTCTATGAGTCCTTTATCCTCAGTGACGACGCGAGTCGTCGTCGTCGTGTGCATCGCATATACGGACCGTTATAGATTCTTTTTTCTTCTTTCCAGCACTCGTCTTCTCTTTCATTTCTGTCTCGATGATGAACAACAGTCGCGGCAGAGTCGTATGGATACGCTGGAAGCGTGTCCCATTGATCTATGACCATGGGCGTGCGTTGTCTCGACCACCATGGTTTTTCGCGGTGTACATGTGTGCGCGACCAAGCGTGTAACATAATACCGACATCGCTCGTGCAGCTGCAGGTGCATGCGCATGCAGAAAGAGAGCTTGGTAGAGCGCTTGCCTACCAGAACCAGCGTGCAGAGTACGCGCGGGAGATACATCTACCTTGCTTATTACGACATTACTCGCGCTGAGCGTCCCTCGCGCTATGATTACGCTCGGCAAGAGAGAAGAGAGAAAGAGAGAAGAAGACCCACTTTTGCGACGCACGGTCGCAATTCCGAGGTGTATTTTAATTTACGCTCCGCGGCGTGAGCGCGCGTCCCTTTATTCCCTTCCGGGGAATTTACGGCGCACGCTGCGTAGTAAATGAACGTTTAACGTTTAATGTAATTAGCGTGCGTGGCGCGTAAATGGCTGCGCGGAAAACTGGGATATTGCATAGAATGACTGCGCCACAAATTCAACGACGCTTCCGTGACGTTCCTCAGAATTAAGAAAAAGCGCTTTCGGATATCGGATATCGGAATAGAATATCGTAAAGGATTGAAATTAATTGAAACGTGAAATTCTTTTTCCAACTCAAGCATCTCCAAAATATATGCTATTTATACCATATATTGCATTTCTGTATGTGTTGCTTCGCTTCATCTTCATCGTATACAAACATCTTTGTTTTTTTAACGATTTTTAAATTATTGTGAGAAGCGAGTGATTTTTAATTTACAGTGTCATTTACACTTTGCATATCCCGTTTACATATTCCGTTATTACATAATTACTACTATCATCTTAAAGCACGATATTTTGCAGATTTATAGATTATAAAGTTGTATAGAGAGAGAGAGAGAGAGAGAGAGAGAGAAATATTCTATATATTCGTTAGCAATTACTACTACATATATATTGATGTTCTGACAAACACGTATACCACGTATGGTAATAGGTATTTTAATGGTTCTGATGAAATAGATATTCGTATCCATTTACACACTTCTCCATCATTTAACCCGTCATACTAATTTCTATCTCAACTAGATTTTTAAGATACAACTTTCGCGTTAACTTTCGCAGTTAACGATGTATCGAGTATCGAGATTTTTTTGTAGAAAAATTTCTAAATAATAAATTTCGATATAAAGTTCTTAAAATAAATAAAAATTGAAATATATATAAAGAAGAACATAAAGATATATATATATATATATATATATATATATATATATATATTACATTAAATATTATATACATAAAATATATCATACGTAAGCGAATATTAAATTTTTATATTGCTCTTAAAGCCGATATACATATATTTTGATTTAAAAGTCGTTAACCGTTACGACGAACTATCTATGTCGATAGAAAAACTCGTTACACAAAACCACGATCGTTACGGCTCCGTCTTTAGCGGATCACGTGAAAGTTGTAAAAGTTCCCATAATGCCAGATTAAATCGAAGAAACTTTGCGTAAGATTTATTATGCATCCGCAGAGTAACATAGCATTCTACGGTAGATAAGGAGAGGAGGACTTGGAATTTTTTCTCTTTACGTAACAACGCGTAGTGCAGCGTGATCGAGGACGGACTCGATAGAATTCTGATGCAATCCGAGGTAGCCCTGGCCTGATCTTGTTATATTACTCCGCAAATAATCTCGTTGAAAGACTAGCTCGCGGCTCGCGAGGCCAGGTGAGGCAGGGCAAAGCGTCTGTTCTCTATCCCGGTGAATACACACCGTCCTAAGTACTAGCCCCAACCGATTATTATCACCTGCTTATATTCCTGGTGCATATACGGTACATCTCCGGGATTTCTCAGAGCCGGAAGGTAACCTCTTTCCGCGCGCGTCGCGTTCGGAAAAAAAAAGAAAAAAAAATACGGAGCCTTTTCGGCTTGGCAACGATGTGATCTCCGGTCTCGTTAAACTGTTCATAATCCAACGACAACGGCACTCATCGGCCGCCTGGTTTGCGCGCACTCCTTCCTTCTATCTCGTCGTGTAGCTCGCTCGCGTCTCGCGCTCGTCCGATCGATTTAATGCCATCTTTAGATATCTGTAGCGGTTTCACGACCGGCCACGAAACCCTCCTCCTCTCCACCGGCAACGAGTCATCCAGAACGCAGCCTGAATATCGGATAGATATCGACGGTGTCCGGAATAGCGGTACCACCGGTGCTCGGCTAGTGCCATTCGCGTCCCATTCGCTATAACTCGTTCGTAGGCGGACAGGTCGAAACGAAGAGGCAACCAAGTATCGGTTTAAAGGACGATCGAGACGGACTCAGGTGGCGAGCGAAGGGTGTCGCGGTATCAATATTGAAAGAGGAAATAATACTCGGCTACGAGATAACCGCATTATCCGCGCGTCCGTTTGCGCGCTGGTCTCTACCGATGTCTTCGCCCGGCTCGATGGTAGTAGATGCGACGAATACTAATCTTAAAGATGAAATTGACATTCCCTCGTCCCCTCTTCTCTCTTACTTCGGTGTGCATTGTGTCGGATTGATAAATAAAATACGCGCCGCCCCCATCGTTGGGCAAGAACGATGAGAAGGAAGATGGAGTCTTAGTCTCTTGTCGTTCTCTTGTCTTATAGTATATCTCTCCAAGTAATACGACGCTGGTTGCGTTTCACGATCGGCATCGTCCGTAACGGGAATCGTTATGATCTTTGTTCAAATACCTCTCCGCTGTATCGGTGATATACGATGCGTAGCGACCATCGATGGGCTTGTTATCCTTCGGATTTTCCCGTGCATATATTGAATGCGGCAAACTTGTGAACAAGTCTAGAGTAGTATATATTTATGAAGAAGAAAATCTAGAAATTTCCATCATCGTTTTCGTCAATGTCGGGACAGTATTTTTACATTGCAACGAGTATTATAAAACGGTACTTGTGAAGAATCGATTGTATGCAACCTTAACTCCGCTGTCATACGAGGGTTACTACTCTATCCTTATATTAAAGAATTTTGTTTTAAAAAAGTAATGTAAATATTTTTCTTAAAGTCACAAAAATCGAAAGTCTCTCGGCATTGCTGCAGAAATACTTATTTATCGAATATTTTTTTAGTAAATCTTTAAGATGACATCACTTCATCATAACTAAGCTAAGATAACGTCACAGTTGCCAAATTTTTATTTTAGAAGAACGCGTGATATATTCGTAAAAAATGTTTTATCTTAATATTGAACTTTTAAGCCATTAATTAAATTAATTCCAAATTATTAATTAAGTTCATGGTTTCAATAAGGGAAAGTATCTTGTAACGCAGAGGATGAATAAGCATCCTCGCAAGATCATGATAGAATTATCCTAGGCGTTTTACCGCGGTGCCCAACCACCACGCGAAAGATCATCGAGCTGTTTCGCGTGTGGCAAGAGGGGGAAAGGGAGGGGGAGGCGGAAAAGGGGGTCAAAGGCCAATAATTTCGCCCGCACGTTGTACCGCGCATTATCGCGTTGCTATCGTACGCTTCGTGATAAACGCGAATGGTAAATTCAGTCGTTACCGAGAAGGGATCCGCGATGCGCGTATAGGTGTGTACCATCCGTACGCTTCCCTTCGCGCCACCTACCTCCGCGAATGCCCTTTCTATCTCCCCCTATTCTCGCGGCAGACCGCATCGTTGGCCGGCTACCACACAAGATGAATCATTGGAAATGCAGCGCGCCGTAAGATCTCTCGGATGTGCCTGTGGTAGATAACTAGGTACGCCGCCGTCGTTGGCCACAGTGATGGCGGCGACACGACGACGGCGGCCACGACGACGACGAGGACGAGGACGAGGACGAGGACGACGAGGACGACGAGGACGCGGCAAAGGAAGACCACGACGAAGACGCGCGATGCGCACAGTGTTGGTGGTACACGCACGTATCGCCGACTGAGCGAGATATATCCGCCCAGGCCCGTAGCCACGTACCGATCTAACGAGGGCGATTGTCCCGCGCGCATCGAGAACGATTTTCAGGTGCCTCGAGTATACGAGGAAAGCCTGCAGAGGTAATGGTACGGGTGAGGGTAAACATTTACAAGAACGGCGATACGGCCGTCGGTCATGTGAACGCGGCTCCGCGTCTATACAGCCTAATGTATCGGCCACTCTGCCGTGAAGATGCCAACAGCGTCAGTTAAGAATCGCCAGATATTAAATCGCGCGTTGAGCTTTAACCACCATTCGGTACGTCGAGAAGAGTATTCGCGGTAAACCACGAGGATCACCCGTGCAAGACGACGACCCGTGCATGCCTGGAGGAAAAAGCTTGACAATATCATCGTCGGGCACTTTTTAACCTTTTTGGCCTTTTCAACGTATTAATTACGTTTTACAGCTATCGCCGTACAGTACAGTACAGTACAGACTGACGGCATCAGCGGGGGTAGTAATTACCGTACGGAGGAGCGAAATAATCATCGCGGCGCAACTTGAAGCAAATTGCTGGATATACACTTTGCGTATAACTCATTCGCGCAAGCGCGAGAAATAACAGTGGTGAATGTTATTAATGTATGAAATATGTCGTTGAACCGAACATCACACGGAGAATGCCGACGATGAGAATTTATTAGCTTATGTAGCGACGTATTATCGTGCCCGAAGAAGATCGCGATGTTGCTCTTTCGCTGGTATACACATAGTGGCTGCGCAGTCACAGCGCGACATACCAATACCGCGAGAGAGGTGCCGCGAAGAGGATGGCGATGGGAAGGCTGCAATATAATGGCGAGGTAGCTCCAAGACGATAGGAAAGGAGCCACGTAAAAGAGCGGAGGGACCACGCGACGAAGACGATGCGAGAGGAGGCAAAATGCGGAAAAAAGGAAGAAAGGGAGAGACGTTTTATCTCGCGACAGAGAAACGAGCGGATAGAATCGGAGGGGGTGGCTAGCCGGAACGAGAGGAGACGGAGGCAGGCTTATAGGGAGGATCTAGATGCGAATGAACGTTTCGAGGCATTGTTCGATATAAGACGCGACTTCATTAAGCATTCAAGTAATGTTCAAACATTGTACATTGAATTGTACTTGTGTCCTTCCGTTTGTCGCGCCCCATTTCGTATCCGTCGTCGCCTCGGATGATTCCCTGCACCCTCGCCGTCCCGTCTGCTTCAGCATCATCTACCCCGTGTCTCTCTCACTCAAGACCTATCGTGTATTGCTATGTGTTGGCGGTTGGCGGCACGATGTACAATGAGAATATCGTCTCGGGGGAACTCGTGATGCCGCAATATCGAATAATGTATAACTATATCATAGTGTGTGTGTGTGAGAGAGAGAGAGAGAGAGAGAGAGATAGGATAAAGTAAAAACGAGCGGAATAGACGGGAGCAAGACGACGATGAAGGAGAGAACGAGCATTTCGTGGGCATACAGTGAGGCATAGTGTCGGAGGACTGAGACAACCCGATATATCTAGATGATTGCGCGCGCACGGAATATATCACCATATAAGTAAAAGCCCCATAGCCTCCGAAATCACCGCGACGAGTGCGCCGTGTTGGTTGCGGCGCTTGATTCATGGCAGGCGAAGAGGCTATCGCGCTTTGATACCGCCGCTATTTTAAGTTTTTTAACGATATTTGCACGCCCGAATCATTTCTCGAAATTCCTCTGGTTCTCTTTCTTCTGTGTCCTCTATCCTCTCGTTCGTATTTCGCAATCCCGATTCTCGTTAACCCTTAAACATCTCGGAAAGTCGCGCGCAAACATTATCCCGTGTCACGACTCTTTTATATTGTACAATAAGGCAAATAACCGTGAAAGCGCAAGCATGAGGAGATATATAGTACGGTAAAAATAGGATGTTCATATTTCTATTATATTTCAAGAAGGATCAAATTCAAAATGTAAATATGTTTCATATTTCTTTATCACGAAATTCGAAAAGAGATGACATCGGATGGACGCATAAAATGAGAGTGTTATCACACATAAAAATCCACAATTTTCTTGAATAAAGTTAATCGGATTCTTATGTCGTTCACGCACGTTCCGCAGCTGCGCCATGCTATTTCCGGGGGAAAAAAAAAAAAAAAAAAAGGGTGAAGCCACTACGACCATTTCTCAGAGAGCTTAGAACGTCCACTCGTACAAGTTCAAAAGGTCCGGATGATTTACTTTTCCAAGATAAAGACGCACGGGTCAGTTAGGCTCTATATATTTTAATCTGTTGTAACTCTCATATTAATTAATAGCCTAATTATAAAAGAGAATTCTTTCTCTCTCATAGTCGATCTAATTAAATCTAACATAAATAAATATCGCAGAGCCTGCGTCCCTTTTGTATTATCGAAGATTATTACAACACTGTTCAATTAATTAGTTATTCTTTTTTGCTATAAATTCACATGGCTATCGAACGATTGTAATTTGCATGAATGCACAAGGAAAGTATATTTATTCAAGATCATATATTATTAATTCGCTAAAATATATGGTACATAAAAAGTTACACGTGGCAAAGTTCTTGTGACGATGCTAGCTATATTTCGTGTCTTTTGTTTTGATCACGTACAAGCTCCGCAGAGTAAGAGCTTTTTCGCAAAAAGGTATTTCATAAAAAGGTCCTATGGGTTATGAGGCACGTTTTAAGATGGAGCAAGTACTCGGTTTATGCATGTACAAAGTTGTATGGGCCCCGATGGATTCTGCTACGACAGCATAAAATTTATACCCGGCACCTTTAGTAATACGCGTATCTTTTACATTCGCGTATAGTTTCAATCCCGCACGCGAGATAGGCGATCGCAATTTCGACACAGATTGTAGAATCGATATTTCGTGCTTCGTATATCTCTCAAGCTTTAAACATTTAGCACCGACAGAAAGTGCTTTTATCTTATCGTAAAAAATGCATACACGATATGGCTTATACATATATAAAAAGAAATTTTTCTTGAGATTACAGTTTTTTTTTTGTATTTTATATTTTTGTTTCCTACGATATATAAGATATTTCATTTATTGAAATAACTATTTTTATTATTAATACTCAAAACGTTAATTTTGATGAACAATTTTCAAAATTTTATGATTTTCCACCAAATTTTAAGTAACTTTAAGTAATTTTAGTAATTGCGTATCTGTCCCTTTCCTTGCTCTTCCTTTTGCTCTCTAAAGTTCTCAATATATAAACATATAATACGGATAATACACAGATATGATTTCAACTCCTGCAATAGCTTCAGTCCGCAGTTAATTTTACTCGCGCATATTCCAACAAGTTATCGTTATAAACTCGTTCAAAACTCGTAAAAATGGTAATCGGCGATGCAAAATTATACATCTAGTAAAATATGAAAACTTTTTTAAATCTATATATATATATAACGCATTAATATCCTATCAATCTATTCGAATTATATGTGAGCTTGATAGCTGGACGAATATATGATGCAATGTTGTAACGCGATGTTCTCTGATTGTTGAATGACGAAAAGATAAAACATTGGCTAGAAAAAGAAAATAACGGCGATAAGATTTACGGCTACGTATACGCGGGAGATTTTCGTAATGCGAGAAAGAAGATCATCTCGCCGATATCGATGACGTGGACGAGCAAAAATCGCGGAAAGGGAGCACGAGAATGGTTGCGACATGATTGCATCAAGCGTGTGTTATAGATAGCTAGTCTGTCTTCGTGAACGCGTCTTCACGAATCGTGCAATCGCGTTTCGATACCGTTACACATCGCAGGTGTATTGAGTTTAAATGCATTCTGCGTAATTGAAGGTGCGGCGCCGGCGCCGCGGAAATGTTTCGGCGAGTGCGGTAATAATATCTGTCTCGCGAAGAATTGTGACCGCAATTTTCGAGTAGCCGCCGCTTCTCCACCGCCCCCCCCTTCCCATTCCCTCTATTCCCCTCTCTGTCTCTTTCGTTTCCCCCCGTTGGCTATCATTGGGCCTCGGGCGCGGCGCGAGGGAGGAAATAAAAGATATGACACTTCTACCATGGAGCAACGTGAACCTTAATGGCATTGTTAACATAATTCTCGCGCGATGCGCACGAGCGGCCGCATAACTTACCGTCGAGCGACGACGACGAATTATTTCGAAGAAGATACGAGGGTATATGGCCCCCGAATACATCATACGATATAGTATACGTGGAGAACCGCGATTTAATGCATTTTCATCCGCAACATGAATAATTAAAGGATTCACGCAACGCATATTAGCGCATGAGATACTCTACTTACTGGATTCTGTTATATAAACTACAATATTTATATAAATGGAAATTTTTATTACAAAAAAATCGATGCATATACATGTCATGTTTCAAGCTGCATTATTTAATATTCGGCGCAATCCGTTAATATTTAATATCCGTCCGTAACGAGAACACGATTTATAATTGCGAAGCGTGTTTTTTAATATCTATTATACAATAATTAGTACGTGCTAATAAATGCTAGAATTTATTACAGAACCTCGAGAGCAAAATAATTAGTCTGCACTATATCAGAATTTTGATCATTATAATAATCTTTTTTTTCACGGTCGTTCGGCAAAACGTAAGCTTACCGCGAGTCTACATTACGCGAATCTGACGTTTTTTTTTTTTTTTTTTTTTTTACCACCTTTAACAACGATACTCATCGCCCTTATTAAGCTGACAGCCGTAATTGTTGTGATATTTTTTCCGTAATGAGTATTCTTCCAGTTGTAATAAATCCGGTTTTTAATAACCCAATGCACCACCTTCCAGCTACTTGTCTCTTGATTTACAAGAACGTTTAATTTTATCCTCTATAAAGTATTTTCTCTTCAATGTACGCCCTTTTTTTTTACATCGGTTTCGTAAGAAATTCTCCATTTATTACGTACGAGAATCTAGCTGTAAAGTCAGAATGTATCGGCCGAACAATGTGTCGCAAGAGTACGGGATATCATTCATTAACGACACGAACTAATTGGGCCGACGGTAGATTGAAACCTGACAGCACTGATAATTGACTCGAATGAGCTAACGGATATTCGAATCAAATGTGCTCCGTCTTCGTTCGTCGAACGTGTTCGTCCGTTTGGGAATGATTACGAAAACTAATCTCGTTACTACGCGACTAGCCGTGACGTAACGAAGACGAAATAGAGCAAAATAGACTGGACGCGATAAAAAAAGCTATTCTGCTGGTATTATTATCCGCGCGCTTTTAAGGCATCAACGTGGCAAGTGTGGATATGTATGTACGATATATGGATATGTAGATGCGTTACGCGAGACAGGTAGTCGTAATCGTCAATAAACCGTATATGTTGAAACGCGTATAACGAGACGTATGTCGTCGCTTTCGCCGAAGCAGAAATTCCACAGGCGAAGGCTGTTATCGAATAAATTGGTATGTATCGGTCGTTGACCATCGCCCGAGCAACATATGACGCATGCTCTCTCGCGTACTAATCCTATTAAATCCCATTACGAATAATTTCGGAGCCCGCGAAATAGCGGACAGCAGCTCGATATCACGGATGCCGAATAGTATAATCGTGATGGCGTTTACGCGCGTAAGCGATATTATAGTTTCGAACGCAACATGCTAGTTTCGAAAAACAACGCTAGGGAGATGAATTTGAATCACGCCAATCATTGACAATTCTATGAAGTAAATCGATACGAGACGATGCGTGACAGCAAGTCAGCTGATGCATCAATATTGATTCGTCCAGTTAAGCACATATTGTACAATTGTTCATTCGCTTTTATTTGTCCGAATATTAACAGAGTCTATACATTGACCATTGTGTATAAGTTTCAAAAAGAGATTTACGAGAAATCTCGTTGAATTGGCTAACGCTCCTAATATAAACGCGAATGCAAATAATATACACGTAATTGCATTATTTGATAAATTTATACGATTCAGCCGCAAAATTTCATGAGCGCATAAATTTGCACCACGCAATGTGTCATGGTTGTTTAGGGGAATGGGAGACAAGAGACCGCTATTTATCACAAGAGTTGAAATCCCACTGTTTTGCTTCAAGCATTAAATCTCTACTGTTGCGTTGCATTCATCTACGGATTATTTTTCATCGAGTCTCAGAATCGCCATGTGATAAACACATATCAAAATAATACAACATATAAAAAAGATATCTTTTGCAATTTCACGAAATAGAGATACGGATAAATGGAAAGATCACAAGACGTGATAATATATAAATATGTCCTAAGCCTTCCATGCAATGCTTTTGTTGAAGCGGGAGAAGAAATTTTGAGGAATAATTGGCTTTACATTTTTTTAAACAAGATGATAATGAAGAAAAATTCGAGCATAACTGAAGAACATATGGACGCAATGATTAATAGATAAGACATGGGCTTCGTGTATGTATACCGGTAAAATATCCTTTCCACGAGCGTACATTGCATATTAGATTTTTGATGGACGGCGACGTGGGTAGAGTAGACATCCGCGCTCAGCGCGCGGAATGTGGAACAAATACCGATTTCATCAAAAACCGATATCTGCCTCTCTCTCTCTCTCTCTTTCTCTCTACATGCGGCACCATGCGAATTCCAAACGTTGCCATCGTTGCCATCGTCCGTTTGTTGTTTCGTTCAACTTGCGTTGACAATAGAGATAGTAAAACGGAGCTACGATAAAATTACAAACACGCTATTTCATTATGATTCGAATTTCAATGGACAATTGTCATTTTAGCTACGACTAAATATCTTATTTTCGAAACTATCCTCTCGACGTTTCAAAATTGGTATATCGTTTATTTTTCGAAGACACATAGTAATTTAGGAATGTCCGCACATGTCAGATGTAATAGTTATAATTTTTTTTAAAAACCAATTATTCTGTTCGTTTAGAGTATTTTATGACACGCAGCTATAATAATTGAGGTGAAACATCTGGCGCCGTTTTCTAACGTTTGTCTTGTAAACATCGATGCTTAATCAAGATCATATCGCTGTATAACCTCGCTAATAGCTATCCATCATCCCTGCGAGAGAATCACGACTCACTGGAATACACTAACGCATTAATATACATCGGCAAATATACGAATGGAGATAAGCAATTGATTGGGTTACATGACGCGTCATTGGTCATATTACTTGCAAAGGTAAATGCAATGCGTCATTTTGACAGACGCTATGGTATATCATTTAACACCCCGGTGGACGCGCTGAATAGAGAAAGGACGCAGGTGACGACGCAGCGCGCTTCACTTTCGCACGCGGGATGCGTCGAAACGCTCGTTTCTCTTGATTAACAATTTTACTCTTACCGACAAAGAGGATGATTCGTGAACGAGAATGACAAATCACCGCGGCATTTCACGCGCGCTTCGAAAGGGTCACCAAGTAATCAGACGCGGTCATCGTTGGCTTAACGCTATGGGACAACAACAGCCACGGTAAATACCATCCCGGCGACTAAAAGCGCTGTAATCTCTGCGGCGATAATAAAGTTGTCCCAAACATTTTTCCTCTATGCAAAAACGGGCGCGCGCTATCTGCCCAGAAAACTGCCTCGCTTGAATCGCGGGACGCAAAAACGCGCAGCGTCACAAACGATCTCCTTCGTTGAGAGCCGGCGCGTAAGAGCCTCTACGCGCAACCCGTCCGTTAAACCCTTTTTCGTCATTTTTGCGCACGCAACAAAAAAGAAACGCCCTATCTACTCTCGTGCGCACAAAGGCTTATCTCTGGTATACGTGATACTAGCGTAGGGAAACGCGGGTCCGAAGCGCGCTCGATCCTATGCATCGTCCGCGTACCGTGCTCTCATTAAACGAGTCCAGCCTCGTTTTTCATTTTCACTGCGCGTTCCCGGCAAGCGCGAAAAAAATGCTCGTCCATGAAACGGAGAGTGTATCGTGTATCGCGCGCGCAAAGTCAGGACTTTGTAGATTGTTCTTACCGTACCCCGAAAAGCCTACGAGTGGTGCACGTGCACGTGCACGGCGACGTCGAGCGTCGCGCATTAGCGCGCTGTCGCATCGTCGCCGAAAGATAACGCTGCGCCTGCCTCCTCCTCTTGGCGATGCCTGATTAGTTTGAAAACAGCTCGCCGTGGCTTACAGCTACGACAGCTATGCTGACATTGCTCGACTCACCCTCGCCTAGTCGAGGGCGCGCCGGCGCGCCGCTGATGAAGCTATCGCGCATTGTTGCGCAACCGGCAGAAGAAGATCCCCTCATAACATATGTAAACGAGACGCGAAGACGTACTATAGATTGTAGGGCTATATGTACCGGTTTGCCGCATCCAC
The DNA here is from genome assembly GCF_030449975.1 of Polyergus mexicanus. Taxonomy (NCBI): domain Eukaryota; kingdom Metazoa; phylum Arthropoda; class Insecta; order Hymenoptera; family Formicidae; genus Polyergus; species Polyergus mexicanus. The sequence goes on from NW_027223332.1 coordinate 292,657, forward strand.
ATAAACGCACACGTTTCTACCCGACGTACACGCGCACACATACACCTGCCGAACGTGCAGAATGACCGACAGTGTTTCGTGTCGACATATCGTCGCGTTACCGTCGCGAAAAATCACGCTCTTGTGTTCGCCTCGCGGGTATTGCGCTGCTATGCTATCGATGATAGGATATTATTCAGTTTTATCACACAAATAAAAAATATAGCCTTTTAACGAATAAGAAACGCATGGAAAGCTCGCAACGCGAGAAATATTTACTATTCGTATCTCGTGTGACCGGTCGTCGAAAAAAAAAAATAACTGTATAACATACGAGAGCTAAAGAGCAGAGGAAATAGAAATAGAAGAGAATAGAAGCAAACAAGATCGAAAGAAATGTCGAGTAGAAATGAAACACTGAAAAGAAACTATGTCGAGGGATAGATAGATAGATAGATAGATAGATAGAGAATACTAATTGTAAGTAGTAGTGAGATATGCAATCTGTCGACTAGAAAGTGCCAACAACCATACGACCGTACGTGGAATGCGGCCTTTTATGTCTCTGTTCCTCTCTTTCAACCCTCGCTTCGCTGACTTCCGTCGTCGCGATTTCGCATCCTTCTATGACCCCACCGTTCTTTGACCGGGAGTACATAATGCACATTCGCGTTCCTAAGCGTTTTAACACGTACACCGACAAACGCTCGTTAACTTCTGCCTAACTTCGTCGACGCCGGTATCACCTGTGCAGGCAGGTAAAACGATGAGACGCCGCCGCATCAGCCCAGGGGGAATGTAGCGACACAGCGGTAGATTATGCGGTACCGACGTAAAAGTTGTTTGTACGCGGATAAGAGGGGTCAGGTCTAGTGTCGTCCATTTTTCACAACTTTCCTCTCGCCGCGAAGGCTCTCGTATCTATCTCATCCCGTTGCTCACGATCGTTACCTTCGTCGTTCGCCTGCTCTCGCTCGCTTCTATATCCCCTGTTTATCCCCGTTCCTCTTTCCCTCTCTCCTTTGCGGACCTATTAACGAATAGTCGCGTTTGCTACGGTTCCGCTGTCGCGTCCTCTCAACGTGTACGCGGGCCTCGGAAAATCGTGCTTTTCAGGAAGAGGAGGAGGGGATGATCGATATCTCGACCGTGCGACCGCGCGCCGAAAGTATCCATCGGCCATTATTCTTCGCTCGTGAGCTCGCTCGTTATTGTCCGTTAAAATTTTTACGCGATGAAAACAAGTCCTCCCTCGATAGAAACAGTGCCGAAAGTGAAATGATTCGCCGCACTGACGCGACGCGATTATTCTTGTCGATATCACGACACAACGGGATGTATAGTATATTTTGCGCATGGAGCCGCATGCGATAACAACATCCACTGAATTCGTGAGTTTCGACGCGTGTTTCCACGCGAACGGGGTGCAACTTTTGCCCGGCAATGACGCAAGAGGAACGAACTTTTCCTCGAATGGCGTGGACGGTTATTCGGGGGAGCTCGGAAACGTAACTTCATACCAAAGTTCCAACGATATTATTTCCCTGATAAAAGTTTCTCAAGGTGTCAGTGGAATCGAGGCCAATGTACAACCGGATATTACGTTTCTTAGGGGCTATATGAAGCGGTACTTATTCCGGAGAATGATAGAGGAAGGTTATGCTGTTTTGTGAAATGTAGATATACCAGAAAAGTTGATGATATCCGAGCACACTCTCTCTTAACGACTTATATAAAATATTTATAGAATAAAGAGATTATATATATATATGATATAAATTATATCCAAATATTATAGAAGATATAACTATAGCTGCGTTCCGATATTCATTGCCAGTTCACTGAAAATCTACAATGTACGTGACGCAAACTATAGATTTTCAGTATTGGCAGTGAATATCGGAACGCAGCCTTAGTGTATATATATATATTATTTATATACTCATATACTTCAGATTGAAAAAAAAAAAGAAGAAAGAAGCTTACGCTAATGATTCGTGATTTATAAATCAATTTCTAATATTAATAATATTACAATCAATTGTAGAATTAGATATATAATTTATTAATTGATTAGATATATTCCTAATAAAAAAAAACAGCCTATCATTTAATAAGATTATTTTTGTTAATATTTCTAATTAGAACAAAGTTATTAGTTTTAAAATGACAAATTCTCTCACTTCGGAAATGAAATTTCTAATTATTAATCGACTTGTTTTATTTTGTTAATTAATATGTTTTGAGAAAATTACCTGCCCCCTCAAAACGATCTTCGAGGTTATTAAGAAGAGTTATAAAAGAGGTTGATTTTGAAGCGTTCCTTAAAGAGAAATGAAAAGTCATTCCGTCTCTCTCTCTCTCTCTCTTACTACGTAACGCTTTCGAGGAAAAAAGTAAAAGGAGATATTATTTAAACAAAATTAGAATTTTCCAATAGTCAGGTAAAATAAATATAACCCAGTATTAGCAGCAAAATTGCTACGCTATCATGAAATTCCGTCGAGTTCGCCGGCGGCCCTTCAAGAACATGAAATATTTTTCTCTCATTCCGTATGATACGCGTAAGATGACTTTCGAACAACTATGCGAAAGTACCTCGGAATTCGCGTATCTGGCACGCGCGCCATAAAGTATGCTTTGAGCAACCGGGTTTTTTCCCCGAGAATTATTGCATTGTAATTTCTCGATTCTGCGTCTTTTAATTACATTTGAAAAAGCGTGCAACAAAAGACCAGACACGCTCAATCAGAGTCACCATTTTACTTTATGTAAAACTAACTTCGATCATACACATATACGTACGACATTACAATGCAATTGGCGTCACAATTTATTAAAGATAGAAACAGTTTCATTATTCTTTCCTGACTATATCAAGACCAAAATGTATGTCTACAACATTGTTAACTCATATTAGAAGACGACGGGAGCGCGAAATAACTGAGTCGACCAGTCGTGAACAAGCGAAATTAACCGTCCTATCCATTTGGGTCAATCATAAATATCACAATAATATAGGACAAAATAATATAAGATATTTTATATTGGAGATACGAAGCTTGAAATGGAGCAAGAAAAGCGCATTATCGGTCGGACATTTCGAGCAATCACGATTCCGCCTTTCTCTTCTCCAAATTTCGATCCCAAATACTATTAAATATTTTGCGCAATCTCTTATTAAAGTTATAAAGATAAAATACATCTCTTTATATAAGAGATTATAAGATATGAACGACAGTTAATTATGTTAAAACTAAATTATATGTAAAATATATTGAAGTTTATCTTCTTCGCGGACTTCATTCTCCGTACGCTGTCATATTCGTGTATTTCTAGCACATTTCGAAAACAAAGAATCGCCGAAAATGCATAACGAATGAGCCATCAGTTTTCGGCTACAAACTTTGTTTCCGTGTAACGGGATACGCAAAACGATAACCTGCAGCTCGCGCCATCGCGACTGTGCGAAAACGCGCGACACAATTTATGTGAATTCACGAATGGCTAGGTGCAACAATGCTGCATAAGTACGTATCTGTACGAGCGTGTACGCCCGATCCATTAATTTTCGTCCAAGCTGCTTCCTCGCCACGTCAGAAACAGCTATATAGCCATGAACGATAGAAAAGTTGGTCGATTAAACCAGCAATAGCGGTGTCCCTACCTATATAATCTGTAATAAAGCATCAGTGCTCCAGCTGCTACGTCACATGTACGTTAAAATAATTTGAGGCTTATATATACTATTACTAATACTCTTGATTGATTGACAAAGAAAACTTTCCATTATTTTGATTTATTACAATACATGTGACCGTCATAAGAGCATTTTACTTTGTTGCATCAACAAAAATTTCATTGTTATTAGTACCATATTAATACTGCTCGCTCTCGAAATGGCGCTCCGATAAAGTACAAACTGTTTATGACATTTAAAAGTCGTCTATCCCATAATCGTAATCTTTAATTCCGCATATTATGCGGATTTGAATTATGAACGTTTAACGGCGGTTTTAATAACGCCTTGCGATTTCATGGATCATCAATAAAAAAAAATATATATATATATATTTCAGTTAATAATCTATAAATGCCTCGCGTCAGCATTAACATATAACGTAACTGCATCTATAAATTTAAATGTGGGTTCTTGCACGAGTCTCGGAGCGTGTTCATGTTATGACATACGTACAATTAGATACGCCAATAAAATTCTTATATTATACTTGTGTGTGCAAGTGGGACTTTTGCGTTATTCATTAATGTTGTTATCGCGATATTGTGTACCATCTTGTCTGTTATTACGTATTTTACCGCGCGCTAAAATATTTTAATTACGATAATTTATATAGCGTAATAATATACATGATAAATAGATTCTCATATTATTACATCGATGCTATATATAAATTTCTTCTAGCTTAAAATATATTTATTTATTTTCATAATTTGTCTATAAAACTCTATATCTTTCAAATATGTATTATTTCATCAATCAATTCACAGCGTAGATCGTAAGAAACGCCATCAGCCTCTTATCAGTACCAAAAGCAAAAAAATATCGAATCTTCTAAATAAGGTCCTATTGCCGTACCAGTGTTTAATATTTCTGTTCCGATTGTCTTTACGTGTGATATTATACATTTTCTTGAGACACCGAAACCGCGGCAAGCGGAGCCGGAAGCGGAGCGGAGCGGAATACGTGTACAACGAATACGCGCGGAATATCGCGAGTGCGGAAAGAGAACTCTCTACGGGACTCCACTGTACACACGTAGATGCATTCGGATATATGTTACGTGTACGACCGAATACGATCTCTCGCACGAGTTTACAGTCTCCGGCCTCGACTGAGAAGTATCTAGGCAAACATATAATTCGCGTTTCGGATTCACCTATCGACGACAAAAAGTCAGGCTGCGCCGGTGAGAAATATACGAAAGCGACCTATTCATAACATTTCGATTGCAATCGATATTCGCGAGTTCAACCAAGATCACGGAACTAACATCACGAAGTAACGCAAATCAAGTGCCGCGGCCAAGACTGGTTTTACAAGTAGTAGTAGTAGTAGTAGCTGCGGGAGACGATTCCGAGTACGATTCCAATTAATACGAAAATTATGAATTTTCGAAGTCTTAATTAAGCTTCTTAGACACACTTCTATTTATGCAAATCAGATTCAGTTTTCAAAAGCTGTTTTGCAAGAGAAATATTTTGCGTTTGAAGAAGGTTTAATATAAGAGACGAGTCAAGCAAACTAATTTCCATTCCAATCTCCACAAATTAATTTGAAACAATTTTTAGACAAATTTGATTATATAAATATATTTTCTAACATTGTCTTCAATATTATATAACTTTATATATATATATGTAATTTTTAATTTCAAAAATATGTTAAAGTAAAGTCTACTTGAAACTAGATAAAAAAAAAGAGTTAAAATTATAATCGAATATCTGAGTACAGGGATTAGTATACCACATGTACGAATGCGATATATACCATACACGCGAGGTGCAAAATCTTAAATAGTTTTACACACACACACACACAACTAAGCCTATAATTATATAATATTCCATTAAAATAAAGTCTATATCTCTGAAATTAATTAAGGAAAGGAGAAATATTTAAAAGAAAAGAAAGTTGAAGCTAAAATTAGAATTGAACACCCGCGCAGAGATCAGTATATCATATCTATATGCACGAGTATTGGTGTAATACCTCATCCCTCTTTTTCTTATTAAATTAATATCGTGTCTTTGGACACACAATCGCGAGTATCAGTCCGGTCTCTCAACTCGGCAATCTACATACGATGAAGTACCGGTTCGAGTCGCTCTCGGTTCTGGGCTCCTGGAAGACTGGTCGATCGAACGCGCCGCTGCTTTTTTCATCGTCAACAGTGCGATGTTAATGATCGTCCGTCGGCCTTCTTGTCTTATTAAAATCTTTACATCGTATCTCATAGGAATACGTTAAACGGAAAATTTAACAGTACAACACGATTATTTCGCTTCATAATCTTGCCCTCGTGCTTCTACGAGATTCAATCATTTTATGCTCTATGCGTAAGTCTGAAGAACGAGTCCTCCTTTTGCAAATCTGGCAAGTGATATAACCCGTTTTATATCTATGTGACGCGTCGTGAGCTTAGTAACGATGTTATTTACTCGGACACACACACACACACACACACACAAAACTATCATTAATGCAAAAAGAACGCTCACTGCAATCAAATAGATTACGAATGTTTTATCGCGATATAAATTATTCTTGCGTTATGACACTGGATAGCAAACGTTGCTGACTTCGTGTATAACAATGAATCACATCCATATGTAAACGAGCTGATTTGAGTTAATAGTCAATCTTTGACTATCTTGTTGTCGATTATACATGCAACATCTAAATCTTATAATTTTGCCACCCAATTAAATACTTGATTCATTTAAGCATTTAATATTCGAGAATATAATTCTCAGACTATATGTATAATAATACGTCATTTAAATTTGTAAGTTGTTGAGAGAGAGAGAGAGAGAGAGAGAGAGATTCCTAGAATAGCGAATTAATTTAAACACTATTATGTATAAATGAATTTCATTACATGTCTAATAGATGAAAGATTGAATTTACATTGAAATAAGACTAGAAGACTGTTTTACGAAAGAATGCACTCGCAAAACCTGTTTTGTTATCCGAAAGGTCGTGGACTAACGGAACGAGCTCGCCTCTGATCACGGCAGGATTTAGGGTACATCGCACCGATTTTTCATGCAAACGATAGCGCGAGCACGTCTGGATGGCGCGTCGCGAGGCACGATTTCTTCGGCCGGTGCATCCGTCAACGTCGCGCTGTCAAGTCGTAGAAATTTAACCCGCCAGAAAAATGAACGGCTTCGTGGCACGCTTCGTTCACGATCGAGAAGAGTAGTTGGACCCACTATTACGCGGACACAACGGGCGTTGGTGAAAAACTTCCAATTTGTATTCACACCGTAACATTGTGTAGGCGAAAGAAACGATCGTTTCTTACAGTATCGCCTTTGACTTGGGATCATGCCCTCTATATCGATGTAGTAATTTTTGTTGTCGCGAAATCCGTTCGTGCTCGATTCAGCGCGATAAGGATCAAACGTACTGTATTATATGAATAAACGCACGCGTTATATTACGAATAAAGTATACAGAAATCTCGCAATCATCGCAAAGAAAATCCAGAATCCAAAATCAATATCGTAAATTTGAAATATGCCGACAATGTGCAAAGAATATGAATGCTTGTATACTGGGATAAAAAAAAATCGAAAAATTTTTGTCATGTCTATATATTTCAACGCTTGCAATAGATTAATTTGCATTGCTTATTTGATATGATAATAATAAAAAATAATAACTGTAAAAATTAAAAATAATGATAAATATTTAATAATGAAAATAGGTCGAAATCTTTTCATTTTTTTCTTTTATTTTTTTATTCGTAATATAATATATATATATTGTTGTATATATAACATAGATTTATATATATATATATTCTATTGTATATAAAAACTGAAAATGCTTTTCCTTTTTATTGTATGAATCGGTAATTGAAAAATAATATTCAATCTTTAATTATCGACATTATTTATTACATTACACCGAAACGTGTCAAATAATCCATATCTCGATGCAATGAAATAATTGTGACAAAGTAATATGTGTATAGATTCTGTCAAACTTTTGCTACGATAAAATAATGGCTACTAAAACTTTATAGAATACAGAATTCAATATTTGAAACGTGCTCTAATAGTAATAGCGCTTCGCGATGAATACAATTAAAAGTTGTATCAAACATTCGCGGAGGAACATTGTGTCGCGCATTTCGTAATTAAGCGTCTGAAAACAAGACGCGCAGACTGTAACACGTGTGCACCTATCTCTGATCCTCGAAACGTACTCTCACGGCCACTCTTTCCGAAGGCTTTAATTTCGTTTCAACAAGCAAGGAATGTCAGCTCTCGGGAGCGAAAGAATGAAGGTTGATGGAAAAGAGAGAGAGAGAGAGAGAGAAAACGACGGAATCGAGAGCATTCTTCGCTCCGTCCTCGGCGGTTTCGTTGCTTTGCAACCATCGTGACGGCGGTGGTGACTCTAAAGGTCGAATTAGATTACCACCGACTCGATTAAACCACCGTCGTCCGAGAACCCGTGCGAGATAATCTCGGACGTTGCATTCTCATCGCACACGTTCTGACCGCTTTCGACATTTATGAAGGAGCACGTGATTTTATGTAGGCGTCGTTATGCATTAAAATATACAGTAACGATGTAAAATTCACACATACATATTGTATAATAAAAGCAAAAAATTATAACAGCACAGAGTTGTGTCTTTGATATTAAGAAACAACACGGTATTTTTTGTGCTACTATAAACATATATGAAATTTTTATCAAAATAATGAGGGAGATACATTTTCAGCATTATTTATTAAAATTATATATTTGCTATATATAACGATATGTTAGAACTATAACGATTTATTAGAATTATATATAAAAATATTCGCTTCATTCAGCTATAATTCGGCGATTTGGCTATCGTTCGATAAATACAATCTTTGCACAATTTGATCTAATGCAATATAAAGACCGGACCGTATCGGGAGAACCGCACACGTTCCACCTGCAATTGAGATAAAATATATCGATGGTTCTTAGATGCACCAATTTCTTTGGAGGTATCGTGCCAAAATGCAGTACGTGTTGCATTTTCGGTAGAAGGAATCTCATGAAATAAGTTCTAAAAGCTCTCGCGGCCATTTCAGCGGCAATTCTGCCGGTGGTCCGGCGCGACTTTCACGTGGGCCGGCTAATACGACGTGATATCGAATCGTGATAAAGTCGCATACACCTCGCATCGACGAGTCTTAAATCCGCAAAAGACTCTCTGGCTGCATTTCGCTCTCTACCCTTAGGCTCTCGCTATCCCGCGCTTTTCCAGCATCCTCCGCGCGGGCATTATATCGTACCGAATTGCGGTACGTGCGATACGACGCCAGATCGCTAGGAGAAATCCCGTGAAATAGATGCGCGCCGGCGGCGCACGCGATGCGACGCGTTCTGGGGCGGCCATAACCGTTAATTGAATACGCTAATTCACTCTCTAATCTCGCGTAACAGTATTTACGCGTAATAGGACAAAATGCATGGCCGTGCGGTATCGCTCGCGGCGAAGCTCGCGAAGCGTCGATACGACGCGACGATGTCGGCGCGAGGATGCGCAAAGCGCCGCCACACGGCGAGGCTATTTGGAGAAGGCATCTGCGGGAATACTAATTTGCACCCCGGTTTCGCCTTGCGTTGTTGCCATCGTGGCAAATACCCCGAACGTCAGAGGCACGTAACATAAGGTATCTAGAATCCGCATGCCGCGTTTCGATTAATAATTCCGTAACGCGACGTAACTTTCGATCGGACGGAGTAACGAGTCAGCGAACCATTTTCTCCGCCGTGATATACGACTTGACACGCGGAACACCGATGCGAATTTCCGCCACACATTTCTATGCTTGATCGATTTTGTTACGGAGAGTCGCTGGAAAACTTTTATTTTATTTTGAATAAACTATGGACTCGTTCAAGTTTTATAAATGTTAAAAAGCCAATCTACTTCATCAAATTTGCCTCGAAATATTTTCTTTCGGATTGTGCTTTCAACAGAATGTATGAAATATTATAACACGTATTTGTGTCCATTAGATCCAATAATATAATTTATATTTTTCTAATAACAAAACTATATTTAAATAATGACTTGAGCATAAACAAAACATACAAATTGCTGTGATTAATTACTTATATATAATACTGAGCTCTATATATAATCGAGAGCGCGTTAATGTAATTTAAAACGTCAAACGTAAACCAGCGGATGTAAATTCTTTGATACAACGCATGGTAATTTGGGAAAAAAATATTGGAAATAGGAGAGATGTTATATACATGCACAGAGTATACATATTGTATATGGTATATGCATTGGATTATTTTTTCTTTCGCGTGCATGCTCTTTCAAAAACCGAGAAATTATATTTTTTTGAATGCAAAATATATATCTATAGGATAGACAATTTTTATTTTTTAAGTTAATAATACCATCAACGGAGAAGAGAGATCAGTGTAAAACAGAAAAGAAAAAAAAAATCCACCATCAAATCTGTGCGTTTCAAAATTAAATTGGCGATTAATAGTAGAAGCGATGATAAACCCGAATTGTTTCACCGAAATTCATCCGTAACGCTCGTGTACGAAAGTTTCGATGCGCGCGTAACAGAGGTTTCGATTAAAATCGCTAATTGAATATGACTTTTCAGAATCGTTCGCGTTTTAATTTAATGGAACAATTGTTCTTTTGGAAAAGAGATTTTAAAGAATTAATTTTTAATAAATACGCAAATAAATACGTACTACCGAAATAAGTTGAACTATTAAGCGTTCATCTTTGTTGCACCCGGAACGCGAGAATCGTGGCAGAGAGGAGGAGAGGAGAGTTTCGACGAAGGCAGCCGACGACGACCTGGACAGACGGGCAAGAAAGGTTGATTAATATCCGAGGTATTGTTTTATGGAAATTTCCGGCCGTCAGAGCGCTTTTTATCTTTCGCTCACCCTTCCCTCGTCACCGCCATGTAACCCATTAAGGGCGAGCCTGTCCTATTGTCATGCTAAGACGTTGATTTTTTCGGCCCTCATTAACAGTCTTAGTCCCGAGAGAAGTTCGTGAGAAAGTGAGAAATCCTCCCTCGCGAAGAATGTTTACTACATTTCAGAGAATTGAGGATGAATTGGACGTCCGTGAGGATCGTGGAAAAAGTCTCAGATCACGGTTTGAATATCATGAAGGGAAATGGAGGACACATTTCACAAGACGGAAGTGCATTCGCTCTAAGAGGATGAGATTGTTCTTTAGAGGATACGCATTATCCATCGTAACAACTGATAACATTATATTCTGCTTCTTCGATAGTATTCTTTGACAGTGTGTGTTAGCAATCACGCGAGTTCCGTATAAGCGTGATGACGTACCGATAATCTTCGATGAATTACGAAAACTCCAAATTTGGAAGAACGTGCTGGAAGCGCGTGGCGGCATCTAAAGAGAATAACAAGATAAAGCGGAATAGAATAGAATGGAATAAACTGAGCGCATAGTAGCATATAGAAGAAACAGTACCATATACGTAAGCAAGAATGGGCTATTAGAAGATAGTAATCATGTGTTTACATAAAATTCGTCCCTCGCTCTTCTTCCATTCTCTTTATTTTTGCTTTCAATCTACTGCCATGCAATTACGTCACGCTAAACCACCGAGCGTTCTTTTCACGTTTAAGATTTCAGCGTTGCTATGATAAATCCCATATATTGAATCACTATTGCGCCATTACCAGCTTACTACACATAAATTCGAGTTTATGTTTGCGATCGACAAATATCTTATGCAACAGAATTCTACAAAGTATCGTCCTATAATTTTCTTTATTTTTTTCTGGTTAAACTGCATAAAAGGTAACCTCCGATTTTATCACTACTTAAATATGTTGTAGGGGAAGTTCTTCCGAGTAGTTTCCCGCAAGAAATAAGTGGGGGACGACGTTGCGATTGAAAAGATATAACAAATTAAAGTTTAACAGTTTTAATGCTTTTTCTCAATAGATATAATATAAAGTAATATTAGGAAAAATGAAGTTTGTATACGTTATTTGTTTGTGTACGTTATTATTTGTTGTAGAGCAGACGTGGAAAAAAAGTATTTGTTTACATTTACAGGATAGATAACATGGTTATGAATATTTTGTCAATGTGTTTCACATGTATTTCTCACAGTTCGTTAACAGCCTTCAACGTGCTCAGAAAACTCTCTCCTGCAACATATTTAAATGGCAATAAAATCGAAAGTATGTTATTTTTTATACAGTTTTACCCTTTTTCCTTCCAATTGTAACAACATTTCGCAACGCTGTATTTCTATGATGTTATCGTGATATTATTACCGCGTAACGCTCAATCGCAGGAAATTTTAATACTCTCGCGACTTTGCATTCGCGCGAAACATGTCTGATCGTCTTTTTCTATTATCATACTAGTCGTGCTGATATCGAATTGAAATCTGCTAGAGTAACGCGACGAACCTGATCGAGGTTGATTCCGTATCGCTGGATATTTTGGTCGTGGATAAATATTCATAAAAAATTTTCGCCGACATAAATCGAAGCAGCGATCTGCTGATGAAAATCCGTGACGCCGTAAACGTTGATTGTCAATGTCAGTCCGATAAAGCTGTCGTCTCGGTTATTCGCGACAAGAAAATCCAGCAGACTTCAATGCACCGACAAGAAATTGTACGATGACATCGGTGTGCGACAGAACGATTGATATTACGAATAATCTTGTTCAAATAATAAGACACGTGGCCTAATTAATCCAAGATCTAGAAATGAGCATAAAACATCCGGATGATGTTTTTAGGTAAGTGACAGCAGCATTGATATATCTCGAATCGCTACATAACGCGCGTATAGACGGGACGTAACGTGAGAACGGATAAGCAGATCTACTTAAAAAAATGTTAATTACACGCGATAGGACGATAAGACTGGTTTGCAGATCGACGCGGTAATATTATATTAATCTCGATATCGAGAAAACGGGACCCTTTGCGAGCTTCGAAACCGCCTTGGTCACGTGCAATAAGGAAACCGATAAGTGTTCTAAAAGCGTCAGAACTAAATGCGAATTTCGTAAAAGATTCAAATATTATCCGGTACATTTTTTAAGGTCGTTGACCTTGTCGAGAAATATACAAGAAGCCGATGCGTTTGATCGCCAAGAAAATCAACTTCATCGGTGCGCACAGAGTTCGCGAATCAGACATGTATCGCGTTTCTCGTACATCTCCGCGAATCGTTAATTTATGCATTAAATAGAAATAGCCGATCAAAAAGAAATCAACGCCTCCGTTGTAATTCAATGTAATTTGCGTATCTCAAGGATCCATCTATATATAAAATGGAGTTGAAAACGTAGAGTAATTGGCATCGTTCTGCTTATAATTAAATCTCCGTTACCGCTTAACGAGATTTCGAAAATGCCATGAGAAGCGGGCGTGTTGGGTTTCTGTGGATGACGCCGCGAAGAAACCGCCGGAATTGCTTTCGAGAAGCGAGAGAAGGAGATCTCGATCGTTAATTTAATAATTTCCGCGTTGCGATAAAGGTCGACGTGGCAATGAAATGGTAATTTACCTAGATATAGACGCGCGTGATTGTATGCGTATAGGCGCGTATACCTGTATAGAAGTAAGACGAAGTCCAAGTATCCTTTCGAGTTAATACCCGGCTACACACGAGCAATAAAGACAGATATCCCCGCGAGTTTCTCATAGCGGACATTATATTTTCTCGCTGGACGCGCCGCAGAGCATCGGCTAACAACGCAACGCCTCGTAATTTAGCCCGTCGCAACATCGGGCGTTCACACGCTCACGCGTGTCAGTTTCTGCGAATACGATTGGCGGCGTGAGAGTAATTTCCATTGCTGTTAACTCAGTAATATATCATTCTCGCAAAAGTTTTACGGTATCTATCGTGATGACAGATTACCGATTGTACTGGCGTTTACTTTCACGCGGAGCACTATTCGCTTTCGTGGGTCTGATGACCAAGAAGCAACTCCCGCGGTTTATCGATGTATGAAATTCTAATTTTATTCAATTTTTCGTTGTATCTTTATCCTCCTTAATCTATCGTGTACCTCTTTTAGAGAATGATATATATTTTTACAAAATTTTTATATTTTTTTTAAATTATATAAATAAAAAATTCTGTTTAAACTTAAATTTATAACATGCTGTGAATATTAATACTTAATAATTTTGTGATATATTTTAAGTAATTTAAACAAATTTTAATGTCTAATTTTCTTATGCACTTTTCTTATATTATATCGCAGAAAGATTCTTACATCTTTATGTATAATTTCTAAGGCAACCATGTGAGTCTGAGGGATAAAGAGATACGGGCGAGTTCTGAATAAGTAGTCGAACCAATGTTACGGTTTTTTTCGTTTCGATTCTAGGCGCGTATTCAAAACACGTTGTTCGCGTTAACACCGCTATCTCATTTCTGATTTTTTCTTAGAGCCAATTATACCGTTTACTCGAGCCCGAGAAAGCGATGAAAAGATGCCGTCAAGGCTAACACCAGTATCTAGATGGTTTGACGTATTTCGCATATTTAACTACAACTCGTATGGGGATATCTGTTTAGTAGAACGACTCTATATATAAGAGCAAAAACTATATGATATATACGATGTATGCACAATATGTACGCGATTGCGCAAAATGAAATTTAACGTTGGCAAAAAACGGCAGCGACCGTCGAAGCGGTAAGCCGAGCGAAAGGAGAGCACAAAATTTTACGATTATTACGTCCCGCATTCAAGATCGTAATGTCTTCGAATCAATCTCGCGTCCCGAATTCTTCCGTGGTATTGGCGATGCGCTCGCGAAACGATGCGGACCATCGATCTCTCGCGGTCGGAGTTCGCGCACGGCGTTACATAATGGCGCCTCGTCGTTTTTGCTCGTGTAAAAATTACTCGAAGCACCGACACAGTCGATTAACTACCGGGAATATATTGCGCGTAACGCCATGGCCTTACGTGTACGCGTAATTAGCCGGTCTTATCGCGCGACCGGCGCTAATGAAGGATATACAGATGTACGTATATGCGCGTGTACGCGATGTGTGTATGTAAAATCCCCGCTACTAAGTATCCACGGATGACTAATCTCCGCTTGTGCCTAGTTGACCGATCGTTATGGCCCGGGTAACGACACATACGGCGTGCCTTCTTGTATCCTAACGAAGAAGAAAACGGCGAGCACGAGAAAGGAGGGGACACGATGGGAGGGAATGACGCTGAACGAAGACGCATTTTCTCCCGCACACCCCTGGGAAACGCTTAACCCCGCGCGATCGTACGATAGAACTCACTAATCGCGTCCGCATGCCGGTAGAATCGATGAAGCAACGATGATGATCGACGATCGATCGTCAGCCCTTAATCACCGTCGGTGAATCACACGAGTGACGCCGGTCGCTGCGAAATCCGATGGTCTCTAGTAGAGACCATCTCGTTTCTCCCTTCCCTCGTTTGCGCCCCTTCCTTTGCGGAAAGTTCGCGAGAGGGTCAACGAGCGAGATAAATCTACCGCGCAGAGACATTGATAATCATTTTACCGATTATCTAGGAGGACGCGTATCGGTACAACTTCCATCGGTCGCTCATAAAATATCGGAAATTGTGATAACGGATTACATCGAGACGATAAAAGTTACATAGCTACGAGAAGGCTCGAGTCGTATTTCGTAATGCCATCGCGTAAGCGTTCAACAGACATTATTGACGATATACGTCGATATATAATACATATACGCTTCTGTACGAATCTCGCCGAGTATTTCTTATCATTTGATAGACATAATAAAAATAAGAACGTCACGTTTTATCGCAACACTCGGAGCATTTGAATATCGCAAATCGTATCGAAAAAGTGCTCTATGTATGACATGGATTTCTCATCGTTATCGATAAAGAGAGGCAAACTGTCGCATATTACATCGCGATGGCGCGCTTATCGTGAAAATAATTAAGCTGATGATATCAGAGTGAGAAATGTCATCGGAAAGGATTTCATTAAAGTAGAAGAGAGCGTACGTAGAGTCAGCGTAGCTCTCTCTCTCTCGAGCATCGTGGAGAAGGGAGAGATGAAAGTAATACCGTATGATATCATCCGGCGATCGACCGCTCGTTGCCCGAGAAGTAGCGGTGCTAGGTGGATAACTCTCGAGGATCACCTTGACCAAGACGGAAGAAAGGCAGCAGCGCGCTAGCTGAATGAGACCCGTAGTTGAAATCGTTATAAATCATTACGGACAGTGGCCGGTAGCTACCGCGTAAGCCCGTTCGTTACCGACCCGCCGCATATGGGAAAATAATTTATTATTATGAGCGATGATGCGCGCGCGCGCGCAGGAGGGAAGAGAAGATTTCGCGACATACTGCGCGCTCCCACCCGCGGCAACCGTAACATATTTGCAGAAATACGATTTCGCGATGGATTATTTCTACGGGTCCAACGACCTTCGCCGCGAAGAGGGTGACGGATACATTGGTAAAAGTGCGACATAACGGTGAAGCGCTCTTTACGGCGGCATAATAATTTCCGTGCGTCTAAGTGGTAAATATTAGCTCACTTTGGACTGCGTAATCGAGATATAATTTGATCGCCTCAAAGCTATGTGGAAATAAATACAAATTTAGATGTTACGCTCTGTATAACCAGTTGTGCCTCGCATGCGTTCGATTATTGGTAAAATGAAATACGATTATTAAAATCGTCGATTAAAAGTAACGGTATACGTGCGGCTCGCACAATATTTTATTTAACTAGTGTCACACGGAACATAGAGAGAAACGTTCATCTCTCTCTCTCTCTCTCTCTCTCTCTCTCTCTCTTGCGATACTATTTTATATTTTCAATTTAAATATTTTTTCCGCCCTACTTGTGACAACTTAATATGAAGATACGAGCATTTGTCTTTTATAAAAAAGATTACTTTCTTTTCAGAGATATATATCGCGATATACACATCACTCTACATTTTCGAATTAAAGTAAATGAAAAAATTATTATCGTTTGTGTTAGGAGATATTAAATAAAAGGCAGATGAAGAAAACATTACAGAAGCGAAACGCTTACTTATTATCTCATTCATCGGATAACAAGAGAGGCAAAATACATTCCGAGAGGATCGATCTCATCAAGTTTTCTCACCTAACCGGATATTTAAACTGTATTAAGCTCGTGAAAGCTTTCGCGAGATAAAGAAAAATTCGCGCGCATGATTTCGAAGCAAACAAATAAGAGCGCCCCGTTTATTTCCGCACGACGTCGATCGAGAGCGCTTGGTAAACGTGAAATTTTATGGAGCCGCTTAAATCGCGAATGCGTCTGCTCTCAACGATTTGCTCTCTCGCAACGTATCGGCGAAAGGGTGCGGTGTTTTGCGGAGGAGCTTAGCAGAAGACGGAGAGCGGAATAGAGAAGTGTGCGCGCGCGCGCTATCGTTACCGGGAAGACGGGAAGTGCTACTTGTGTTTATCAAGTAAAATTGAACTTATCGATATTACCGAATAGTGTATTACAAAAAAAAAGGAGGTCATTTATGAATGATGCATTCGAAATAGAAATATTACAACAAACTGCATAGTTCCATATGTATTTTCAAGCAATTTGTGACATCTGACTCGAGGTAAAGCCGCGCATCGATGAATCTGCGTGTGCTCGATAGCACATGAATATTAAAATAAGCTCGATATCTATCTCGTTTGTACAATCGTAATATAGAAATTGTACTAGAGTATTACATCATTACAATTTCAGACGAAGGTCGACAAATTAGAATCTTTAAAATTGCTAAATGCAATATTATATCGTATATTGTGTAACAAGCATTAATAATGCGCATAGATATTATGTAAATGAAGATGTATTATTTAACCATTGTTGGCACAAATTTACGAGGCAACTAGCATATGTATATACTTTGCCACGTATAACGTCCATTACATAAACAGATCGAACATCCCAGCTAATGCATTATATAAAGCTGTAATATATTATGTATGGTTATCCAATGCAAATTATTATCTCGTTTACTATAATTTCTCTATGTAATGTAAAGTAATAGCGTATTATATGTTTTGAGAATATTGCACATTAAAATAAGGTTTAATATTACAAATAAACTATATTATAATTAATTTAAAAAAAATGCTAAGAGTTAATTACTAATTAGTAATTTTTGAAAAACGGATATAATTATTGGTCTTGTATGTTATAGATTAAAATAGAGAACAAAAATAATGGTTCGTGAATATAATATAAGGTCTGATAAAAGCATCTTCGAAATGATATCTCACGTTATTACGTGTGAATATATAATGACCGATATATTGTATCACCCGCTTAATCTTTTTGAATGGAAAATTGCAAAACAGCCCTCAGTTATGACAGTTTGAAACTAGATAGTGCGCAGTTGTAGCATTAATTATCGGCAAAGTGTCGACGGTGATTTCTGCCAATAAAACTTTTCCATCTTTTAAACGCGATTCATTCACCGATAACGATTAGAGAACGATAGCGTTTCTCTGCAACCGCTGTTACCGTTCATCCTGAGAACGCGAGTAGAGAAGCTTTCAAAGGGAGTCCTCGAGGAGAACCTCGAAGCGTCATAGGCTGGGGGATCGATTCCCTTAGAAGAGTCAGTGGAGCGCCGCTTAACTAAGATACGGGCAGAACGACTGAACGATTCGGTAAATCGAGCGTAGTACTGAACTTATGTTCTGCACGATCGAGAAAGTAGTTGTCGTTGCGGTCGTCGTCGTCGTCGTCAAGATTTACGCTCGACGATCCAACAGCTTTCGTCGCGGTTATCGATCGTACATAGGGAGGTGGGTTAATTGCTACCGGTTGTCGCTCCCGCCTTCTCTCCATCTCTCGCTCTCTTTCGCTTCCCTCTACTTCTCGTACCGATGCGAATCCATTCTGTCCAATCCGCAAGTATCGTTAATTAGCCTTCTCTCTAACTACAGGAGGTAACGTGACTCTCGGAGAGACACAATAGTTGTTTAATGCATCCTTGCATAAAAAATATTGTCACGGCGTTAAAATTGAAGAAGGTGGATCATCGTACGCGGGAGATGGCGTCAAAGTACATTTCTCGATGATTTATCTTCAATCATTTATTTTGCCCATGCCGAGCGCGAATCGTCAAGTGTGCTGTACGAAGGTGATGAGCGCGGAAAGCAACGGTAATGACAATCAGAGAGCGGTAGTTCTATTATGCGCGCGTAATCGTCGATTCACTCGCAGGTAAGCTTGCAGGTGTCTCTCACGACCTTGCACGAACGCAAGTCTGTCTAACAGCGGCACATTTCTATTTGCTCGTCCCTGTTACGCGAGACACGCGTATTATTTAACAGAGTTAGAAGATGCCTTTTTATCATAAACAACATCGGAGCGCCCGTATATTTGCGTACGTATATCGTGGAAAGTACAGCTCGGATCGATTTCATCTCAATCTCAGCCTCGTGACACTCACGAGGTGCGACAAATTCATGCAGTAGGAAATTCAATGGGATACATTTTCGTGGGATACACTCACTTCTCTCAAATTCAGCTACACATATATTCTATAATGGACACTCGTCATTTGAATGAAGGATTCGATAACGCGCAATTCGGAAGAAAGAAAAGTGCATCGACACAAATGTACATTATCTGCGTATAACGCGAACAGGTCTTCGTCGCAGACACGTACGCATACGCTTCGAATATTGAATCGAGACTATTACCGCGCCAGTCAGTCCGCATCCCATAAAAGTGATAGAAAAAGAAGGGAGAAATAAAAATAAAAGTTATGAGACGCTACCACCTCGGCGCATTAGCCTCTATGCAAATAAACCCACTTCACGCAATGAGCGTACGAGCGAATACGATATAGAGACTCGAGTTTACGGATCGTAATGCCGCTCCCAGCCTCGTGACAAGATCTTCTATCGCGATTGAAAGCACGAGTCGCAACACGCCACCTTCCCTGCATCGTCGCGATAAGAGAACCACCGAGAGAGGACAGAACCAGGAAAGGCACGACATGTCGTGGAAATCAAGCGCAGCACGGCGTTAGAGGCCTAGAGACAACGTGGATAGAAGAGAGAGAGAGAGAAAGAAAGAAGGGAAGGAATAAGAGGGGTTACCGCCTTGGGCCACCATCGATCTCTCGACGACACTTCGCTGAAACGTTCTCGCGCGCTCAAGCGAGAACAAGTTTGAGGTGCAGAGAATGGAGCGAGATACTAGCGTAATGCGACCAAAGTTTAATTACCACGTTGCCTCGCGAGCAGCAAAGGGCTTGCCCGCTTCTCCGAAATCGCCCGTCTCTACCTTCCTTCGTCGACGGATTCATCAGCGGACACGACAGTATCTCAGCAGACACGTGGAGATAAAGTCATAGAAGGGAGAAAAGAGAGATAGAGAATGGGAGATAGAGACGTGTCATCCTTAAGTCGCTCGTCCGCCAAGTTCCATAGCTTTAGGACCTTCCTGCGATTTGCTTTTCTCTCGTTTCATCTTTCCTTCACTGCCTTCCGAGTATTCGTTCGTTTATGCTCATAGAGCTCGCGCCGTGGCAGCTTATCCGCGCCGTTTCACCGCTCTTCCTTCTCTTCGTTCTCTTCCCTCCGCTTCTCCCAACTCTATCCATCCGCTTTCTCGTGCTCTATCTAATTCTCCTTCCAACTCTGTTCCATTCTATTCGCGCATCTCTGTTTCGCTCCCATCGACGGTGTCAGTGTGTGTGTGTGTGTGTGTGTGTGTGTGTGTGTGTGTGTGTGTGTGTGTGTGTGTACACGCGCGCACGCGCAGTTATGAAGATGGTAGTAGATACGTACTTAGAGAACCACACAGAGAGCGCAGCCACGCATAAACCAGTTTCCTGGTTATCCGACTCTTCGCATTTTCCTGGTCGACGCATGGCGCGTCGAACAACCCGTATACGGAACGTACCATTAACGGAGGCTTCTCCGGCTCGATTCCGCGGGACTTACGGCGCTGCTGTTGCGATCGACGATCAACCGGGGGCCCGGTTGCAAACCGGCGGTTGATGCCAGCCGGAGCGTGCTTAAAGGCCTCTCATCGGTATTGCTTTAAAATGACGTAGTCGGTGCTGACGGAGATGCCGGTTTTCAGAAAGACCGTGAGTGCACACATGTCCCAACGTCGAGCATCGAATAATTACGTAACGAGCTCCCGTCTCTACGCGCGTACATACGTCGCGACCATCTCCGAAGAGAGACGTTATCCGTCCGTCTGGTATGCGAGACACGGCATAGCGAACTGAACGGGGACTTGGAGATTACCGGTGAATTTTCGAGCGAAATTCTTAGTCGACAATGCTCGCGCTATCTTGTTGCCCTCCGTATTACGCGAGAGTAGATCGAGCTTCCGATTGTGTACATCAATCGAAGACGAACGTAGACGAACGATATACCATAAACGAGCCTTTGCGCGCAGATGTGCATTCCAATAATTAAATTTAATCAAATGCTCGACAAGGGGGGACAAAGGTGGGCGATTCGATGGATAAACGGTATAAAAGTTTAAACGTGCTTTTAATAAAACGTTATTCCATAAAAATTCACATATACGCATACGCCACTTCTCTCTACCTGTACATTCGCTAAAGTACATCCGCTTAAAGATACGTCGCGAGAATTAGAAATTTAACACTAGCTCGAAGAAAGAATCTTGCGTGATAAAGTGGTACGAATTAAATCACTCTGTGACTTTCTTAACACGATATGCGGATAACGTCGATAAATCTAAGGAGATCGTAACGTACGTGGCTGTACGTACCGTGGAATCCACGACGTGGCGCGCACGCTCACGAATGCTTATAACCTTCTGCATAACTTTAAGAATCCGCTTGACCGAGAACGGGTATCGAGAACGGTCTTACGCCGTTATGTGATAAGTCGCGTGTCCGTTAATGTCGATGCGAGCCACTCACACGGGTACTCGTGTAAGTGGCGTGAGTCACTTGGCGAGGTAACCTCGTAACATATTTGGCAGTTGACCGAAGAGACATTCTTTTCTATCGTAATTGATCGATCGGTTAAATTCTCACGACGCCCCGATTATATCTGGAAAACAGACGGAGGGAAAACGAAGGTTGATCGAACGCACGGAACATAATCGACCGGTGCTATAGCGTAACGCCTGATGCAACAAATCCAACAGAAGTAAGTACTGGTTATCCGTTCAATTTCCATAAGGATCGCTTCGGTCCGTCCGGAGCGGTTTATACAAGTTAATGCATCGTTCTGTAACGTACACGCGTGTACACGTACGTACACCGTCGCGCTGCGCGTGTGTAACGTGCTGCGTTAATGCCATTGCCACCGATTGCCGATAGTAATTATCTTATCTAGCTGCACGATCGTTCTTCTTACGTGCTCTATCCCGATACGCGCTTTAATATTACTTTATTAATAATAACTAACGCGCGCACGTTAATAACACCCAGACTATTCCGCAACGTTTATTAACCGCAAGGTTGACTAATCGGTGACTGTATCGCGATGATCGATCGCGTTTCCTTAGATTTTGCGGGAAGCGAGCGTCTCGTTCGGTCGCACCATCTCTAACTCGTAATTCTTCGAGCGTAATTCCAATGGTGCTCGCAAAACCTGGTAGTCGACGACGTAAGACTGTGTCGCTGTCCTCTTTATCGGAGGATGTTCGCAAGATGCGCACGACCGCGAAATTATGGCGTGAAGGGAAAAGGTGAGGAGGGAAGGGAAGAGGAGGGGAGGGGAGGGGAGGAGACGAAGGGGATCCATCGGATCGATTGGTACTCAAGGGCGAACGGATAGCGGCCGCTCGTAAATCGATGGCTGCGGCGAATCGGTCGTTTCCCCGCGACGAGGGAAAATTCCGCGACGCCAAATAGCCGATTGCGATTGAACCCGATGGGACATCCAGGAACCGTTATTCCGCCATGGTGACGCGATGGTATAGGCACCTGGTACGAAGCGCTGGTCCCCCTTCCGCCAACCGTCTTTCCCTCTCTCCATTCTGCCGTCTTCTTTCTTTCGTTCCTTCTCTCTTTCTCTTCTTTTCTCTTTTTCTCACGCGCATTTCGCGGTAGAAGCTCACCGAGCGCCGATCGTTTCCAACGTTTCCGTGGAGACATTGACGCCCGGCTGCGGGTCGCGTTGTTCACACGTGAACATTCAATTTTGCTCCCTTTGAATGACCGACCCCTGCTTTTCCCCCTCGCTCGTTCCCGCTTCTTCGCTCATTTCACCGCGCGACTCGTAGCGACTGCCCGGCTACGAGGTATGCGTACGTTCTCTCGCGCGACGTAATTATTTTACTATTTTACCCGACACGCATCATCGACTCACTCCGCGAGTCTTCCGCGACCGCAACAGGTACCGACTAATGACATAGAACGTCTCTGCGTCCGTAGACTCTGTCTCGTTTCGTCGAAAATTATCCTCGCTAGTCGAGCATGTACCACACATTTCTGCCGATTCCTAGCAAGCTTGCAGCGTGGCTCTCGCTACTATATCGAGCTACATATTTATACCATCTATGAAACGCAACCATCCTCCAACGTTCGGATCTTCAAAATTGCCACATCGATTGTTATCGATGTGTGCGTGCACGCGGCAAAAGTTTGCGGCTGGATAAATCTGTGAATCCGTCCACGTGACAGGCTCACGAATTTATAAATAATGCCACTCTCACGCTAACGGCGAAAACGCAATTGCGAAATAAATTAACTTTCTGATGGATTCGACGATGATCCCTTGAGGCGACCAGTCCGTTATGTCGCGGAAGAATTGGGCTAGGATCCGAGAGCCAATATGAAGGAAAAAAATACACTCTATTATTTCTCACGGTTGTGTAGAACCGTGGTAAAGAACAGTCGGGCGATAATGCGTTTAGTTATTCGCTGTCAGATCCCTTCACTCGTAGCATCTTGACTGTCAACATGTGAGAGGGAACGTATCAAATATAAACGATGGTGAAGACTCTGCGTATTCTGAAAGAGAATAAGAGGATATGTCAAGGAGCTAGTAAATCCCTGTCAGCGTATGACTTAACGCGTAAAATGTCACGACTTACTAGGCGTGAGCGCGTATATAATGTAAGCGTCATCGTGCGAGATAGAAACCCCGTTGAATGTGCGATCGCGAAAGATTCTAAAGTAGGTGAGCGGCAATGGAAGTTTAGGGTCCGTTGAAATCGCGCTGTCAACCGCGAGAGTCAGGTCGCTCATCGTCGCTCTCGAAGCGGCGGCGTGACTTCACCGATCTGACCGAGAATGTAAAAAGGACGGAAAGAGGGAAGTGTGAACGCGGGGAATCTGGGCGGGGATGGCGCGAGATGGCCGATCAAAAGAAAGAGAAAGAGGAGGTAGGAGAAGAGACCGACGGTGATGTTTTCAATGGTGTTGTACCGACGATCGAATTGTGCGTACCGTTCTGTCCTCCTTACAGCCGCAGCGGCCTCGGTCCCCTCCGGCAGACGTCTTTGGTCGCTCGTGGAAGAGAGCTACACGACCAGGTGTACACAGTGCCTAAGAGACAGTCGACCGACATAGTTATATCTCCAGTGAGCGGGACCGCGGCGGTCGCGAAATCTCCCGCGTTACCATTGCGAATCGGCGTGCGTCTGTGATTTCGTCGTAGTTACACTATGCGCGATAAACAAAAATAATCCGTCTTTTCTTCTTCGGTTCTTTGTTCTCTCTCTCCCTCTCTCTTTCTCTCTCGGTCGCCCCGACAGCTTAGCCCACGTTTGTGTGTACCGTTTCAGCATATTGTACGCTACGCTTACTCGACGCGATCCCGTGAGAAAGGTGCTCGTGGAATTCGTCTTCGCACGGCGCAAGACTGCCGGAATAAAGCGCCGCCGAATTGCAAGCGTGCGACATCGCGCCCGCAGCGGATCGCCGGACGATTTTTGTCTCCAGCAAAATTCAACATCGATATATCGAACGCGCCCTCCCAACTGTACTGGCCAGGTATGTGTTCCCTGGAATTTGACTATGTATCAAGTGTACATTGATAATGCACGTCGGTGTAATTATTTTTTAACAACACGTGCAACACGTGCGTAAAATCGCGAGCGCGCATTTGATGCAATTGCGAAACACGATGTTCTATTTCGATGTGCTATTTTCGACAAAATTGCCAGAATTTACGCAAATCGCCGCTCGATTCCACGAGGTCATAATGGTGTACAAAAGTATCCGGCGGATATTTAAATTCCCGCATATGCGCGACGCGCTGTTTGTTATTTATTGCACAATGTATGCAACGGGGTAAAACGGGGTAAAAATATGAATGATTCCTAATTTATTACTGTAATCGTGTTACTGGTTATACGTTTTTAATATTTTTATTCTTATTTTAATTTCTTTGTGTCGTCTTCATCCGATTTTATGATGTAAAATATGTTATGTTAATTATATTAACGAATGCAGATGCACTGACCTTTAACAAATTTATAAATTGTATCTATATTTATATCTAATTCTCAAAAATATTTTAAAATCTAATAATCGTATTTCATATATATTTACACGTTATTCGTGTATAAAACTAATCCGTATATCGTAGTATGAAAATGTGTCAATTAATAGAATTATTTTAAGATGTCAATTGATTTTTATAAAACTTGTACGTATATCTCAAGATTTTACCTTTTTAAAATTACTTCTTAAAAGTATACACTATGTAAGTATACGCATGCCATTAACCGAACGTTGCTCCGAAATTTCTACATTATCTCTAAGACTTTGCACAAAATTCCTGAGAACTTGTCGTCGTTAAAAACATGCCCCAGCTCACGTTATTAATGCGGGCGCAAGTCTTATTTTCCAATCTACTGTTCCCGTTCCCGTTCTTTAACAAGAACAGCACGACACTTGACCAACGGCGATACATTCCATCCCGTTAATTTCTACTTCCGTTAATTCTCCTTTATTCCATCTGACAGAGGATTGAAATCTTCGCATAAGCAATATAAAATATAATCCTATAACGTAAAAAAAAAAAGGATCTAGAAAAGTGGTTTAAGATGTTTCATTTTATATACAGTCGTTTTATTCTATAATTATTATAAAATAGAAAAAACTATTATTAATCCAATAGTCAAGTGTCATTAAATATGCTACAAGATTCAGCGAATCAGTTCACCACGATATTTGTGTATTATTTTCCCTTCATTCTTAGCTTCTTTTTTAAATTTATCGTATCGTAATATCATGAATGCGAAAAATGAATATTAAAAGATTTCTGAAATTCAATAAGAAAGTAGTCAAGATTCTGCGGAAAAAAATCATTTCGTATCTTTTTATTTCTTCAAATATAATAAGTCTAGTCTTTAATGATTTAATATTTGCTCTTCGAATTATTTCGTGTCTCAAGAGATCAGAGTTTACTATCCTTCTCTAATAAGAGATATAATAAAAAATATCTACGTGATAATTCTTGTTCCTCGAGCAATAAATAATCTCGTGTAAATCTTTTTGTTACAGATCACACACGTCTGCGACGTTACTGCATTTTGAGCGTCTAAACAAGGTGCGACAATGATGAGACCGTACAATCGTCGACAACTTGTCGCGTTACTTTTGCTGTTGCAAACCGCCTCGAGGTACGGTCACGCGGTTTCCGCAGAATCGACGCACGCGGCCGACCTGTCGCCACCGTCCGCATCCGTGCCGTCCGGTCTCTCCGGCCCGGATTATACCGGGCCATCCGCGGGTTCGGACGAATGCGATCCCGAGATGGTTGGCTTCGAGTTGGTAACCGGCTACGTGTACACCGCGCCCACAAACATGCTCGAGTCCATACCGGGCACGTTGATGCTCACCGATTGCCTCGAGACCTGTCAGGCAAACGACTCCTGTCAGGCGGTCAACTACGAGACGGGACTATGCGTCCTATTCAGCTCTAACGCCGACAGCAATCCAGGTAGGATTGAATCGTTATCGTATCTTTCTAAAGACTCTAGTAAGAACTATCGATTATGTAGTATGCGCCGATACTAGCAGACTCCCGAAGCTATCCCATTTGATAACTGCTCTAAGGTGTATGCGAACTTTTTTTTTACGAAGGAAACTTTAGCGGCACGTTGAATTGTCTTATTACATACGAGAGTTAATTAAGAACATTCTATAATGACGATAAAAAGAATAGTTTCTACTGCAAGAATTTTCTTTTAAATATTTTATAGAATTTAGTTATACACCGTATATATGTAACGTTAAGTATAGTATTGCTTTAGGCTACGTTCCAAAACATACTCTCCGAAGAAAATTTCAATCGATGGCTGTTCCGAAACTTTTTTGAGCGTTTCTGATTGATTCTAAACCGGCCATCGAGTAAAATTTTTTTCAGAGAGGAAATTTTACACCTTTTTTGAAACCTAGCCTTAATAGACAAATTTACAAAACGATATCATTATTTTTTGTAAATAAAATAAATGACTAACGGCAGTACAATATTTAGAAAGGGGAGAGAGAAGCAAGATGTAATAATATTTCTTGATCCGTTATCATTAAAATTAGATTTCCATATGTACATATGGGATGAGCAAGCCTCGAGGTCCAGCGCATCTTGTTGTTTTGCGCAATTACGGCGCTTCATAGGATAACCGAAGTATGTTAAGATCATTTCACCATCAGTCTGGTATAAACATTTTGTGTAATGTAAGGATCGCTTTGGGCGAAGCGCGATAATTTTCTGTACAATGCCTGCGGTACCAATTGCCTTGATCTACCGGATGAAAATAAGCGAAACAAAACGTGAAGGATAATAGACGATGTCGTCCAGTACTCACGTCGGTGAGAATCGGGTCGATGTGCTTATCGCACGTTCTTCACAAACCGTACGCGTAATTTTTCATCCGTCTAATTCGTTAATTGATACATTAATAATGGAAAGATATTAAGAGAGAGATAAATTTTTCGCGAATTGGTTAAGAATTCTATAACGCGTACAAAAGATTGTATGCTACTAATTTCTGTAGATAGTAAATATTAAAAGATGAATTTTTTCGCATATATGTCAAAGATCTAAAGGTCTCTATTAAGTATACTTGAAAGAACATTAATATAAATTTACTATAAATAAACATTTCGTTTTTATTATGTCAGTTAAGAATATAACGGGTTTTTTTTTTTTTTGTTTTTTTTTTGTTAGTTTGATGCAAATTACTTTCTTCGTGATAAGACGATGATTGAATTTTCTTCTTAATTTTCTTCGCAAATATCATTCAAATATTTTCGTATAGATCACTAACATAGCAGATGTAAGAATTTAATTTTAATATGTATTTTAAACGAAATTTTTAATGTCGCAATGTCCAGCCATGCAAAAATATTGGAAATTCTCTATCGAATCGCACAATGATCGTTTCCATCGCACGCAACAATTTATCACAAATGTTATCTTCCATAATTCCACACGTTAGTTTTCATTTTTTCCAAACATTTCCAACATGTTTTCTTCCGAATTTTATGTTTTATATATAATACATGTTCAATTACATGCGCATTGTGTATCATTTATTGCACTAAATATTATAAAAATATCTAAAAATATGCAGTTTATAATAAATACATGGCATGATAAACGAAAATTGAATCAAATAACTCGGATCGAAACGCGTAAAATTTGTAAAGTTAATAAATTCTGCACAATGCGTTTCATCAAGTGATATTGATTTCTTTACCGAATAATATACGAATAGTAGTTGGTGCTCTGTGGCAAATACCTCTGGAATTGCATCCGTTTTCGTTCGCGCGTTCGAATCTTATTTAAATTTTTGCAGAGTACGAAATAGCTTTCGCACTTTCAGTGCGGTTGATTTTTCTAGGAGAGACTGCACCCGATGGAGCAACATATTGGGTGTCGTCTGTGAGGTAGACTTTTTCTCGAGTATTCCTTGACCTATTATTTTTCCAACGTTGTCGAATGCTTTTATGGCACATACGCGAATATATTTAACTCGGAGAATCGTAGTAAATTTTATTTGTCATTTTTATTGTTATTTATCTATACTTATTGTATAGTTATTCTTATCTTTTAATTTTTTTAATGTGAAATAATGTTTTAATGTGTGACCTGATCAAAAAATTAAATACGATAATAAAAGTGAGTTTTAGAAACATTTGTCAAAAGATTTACTATTTGGTGTAGATATATGCAATAGTTTATTTTCACAATTATTATAGTTATGATTGAGCGTACAAGATAATTGAGAGTAGAGGATAAAAGTTCATATTTCACCATAATTTTGATATTTTATCTATCAAAAACAAAATATATATAAATAACAAGATAAATATAAAAACAAGATATAAATATTTTTTATATATCATATCGAAATAAATGTCTCCAAAAACATATTTCGCGCGTTTTATATACGGAAAAGAGAAGATTTATATATATATATATACGTCAGGTACATCTATATATTTGGTTTCAACAATGAATTATAAGGATCACGTGCATTGTCAGAGGGTGCTACTGCGGTGGTTCCTCATGAATAATAGATACCGGTATAAGTAAGTGTAATGAGAAACGCACTAATTGAATCTTCCGGGGTATAATTAATATAAACTATACGTCCGCAGACGTCGGACTTGTGGGCATTAATTAAATGGCGGAATGAGATCTTATACCTATAGAGAAGCGGTATCGTTCTGTAATATTTTTCAAGCGCATCTGTCAAGAATAACGCGAACCAGGTAATTTGCTTCCGAGATAAGGAAATTAAAGTGGGTGCGTGTATAAATTATAATTGCATAGCTTCAATACTTGAAATAATATCTCGAAAAATTCAACTATTATCATTTTATGTATCTCAAAGTGATCAGTAATAATTCACGAACTGACAATAAACGAAATTAAAACAGTAATTGCAATCTGTACAATCTGTACAACCGTTATTACCACTATATCATTACATATTTATGTTTTTCCATAAAAAAATATAAAGTCAATAATTTCTTGTAATGATATTAATTAATTTATTATTATTATACTAAAAATTATTTAATTATTTTAAACTTATTATTACACAAAAAATTATTTTAATTAACTTTGATAAATTTGTCTAAATTTCGTTACCACCGTGAAATATACCGTTTCTAATACCTTTTACCTACGCTTGGAAGTCTTTGCACGGCATAAAAATCATCTAATGGATGAATCGTGCGCAATTCATTCCGTGTCAGTTTTTACATCGAGAACTAACTATATGACCGGAACAGATTCGGTTGAAAGATGGCATCGCGTTCGCCAATTGCGTGAGCCATGGCTGTAATTCGTGCTACGAACATCTGGCGAATGGAAATAAAAAGTGTCTTACGATCTCTCGTACAATCTACGCGCGGTATTTTTTTTTTTTTTTTTTCCCCACGTAATCATGTGCCGGATAATTGCCAAAAGGCACGACGTGCCAAAGTCAAAGGGAGCGCGATCGTTGTTAGCCTTCGTTTTACGTTCGCATCTTTTGTGCCGCCGTAACCATGAACGCCTGTTCGAGAGTACATGTGATAATCTAACGGTACGGTAAGATACGTAAAGAAATGTTAGCATACGTCTAAGAAGCGGAGAAAGTAAAGGCATTCGCGGGGCGCGGATACGCAAAGGATTTTGGAGCATTTTACGCACCGGACGAACATTTACGGCGAATTTCTCAAGAAAATCGGGCCCTCTCGGCGCGCAAGTATGCTGCCTGTATGTGACAGCTTGACGTCGACAAAGTACACTTTTTACTGCCTTTAACCCGTTCTTATCTCGCTTTCGCGCGCTCGTTGTCATCCGTCGCGAGCGCGCGTTCAGGTTTCTCTCTCTCTATGAACTTAAATCGCGAAAGATTTAATCGCGAGATTTCGACGACGCGAAATCACGTTAGACTCCGTATACGTCAATTTAATAGAATCTTCTACAGACCAAAGACAGGATACGGCGGGATGAAGGGAGGAGAGGTTAATTCGATCGACTGCAAATCGGTCAGACGTGGACGAGAACGAGGAGGATCTCGGTCACGCTTTAATAGTCTCTTGACACGAGTTTCCTTTTAGCACGGCCATCGAATGAATCTTCTCGCTGACCATCTCCGCTACTTGTCCGTTAAAAAAACAAAAAACCTGCACGGATCCGACTCTTATCCGCCGAAACCGAGACGAATAGCTAAATAAAATGTTGCTCGGTCGTCTATATATAGCACGTGATCGTGATCGACGGCAGGGCATCGATGCCGACGACAAGAAGAAACGACGACGACACACCAATGTCACGATCGCGAAACTTGTGAAGCCGTGGGCCCCGTTAGTCGATGATAGGATCGTCGTTAGACAGGCGAACGGACGAGCGAGTTGCCGACCTCTCTCATCGTCTCGTCTCCAAGCGTCTCCCTCTTTCCGTCCTCGATGCTTCGTTTGCGAAGAACCATTTGGTACAGAAGGTACCTAGCAGCAAACCGACGGTCGGGGTAATTAGTTCTGGACGATATAATCAGATTTAGAGACGGCTTACTGGGCCGTCCGATCTGGGGTTCGAATTCTCTGCTAATATCGAGCTTCGTCCCTAATGCTATTCTTTCGTTCTTCGACATCTCGATGTTGTAATTTCCTAAGTTGGGTTATAGAAAAAATTTGCTTCCGTTGATTTTCAACGGTGAGTTTGGGTCAAGCATGTCGAGCATCGGAAGTAAATGCAACTGCTTATAAAATCAAAGAAATTTCTTTTTAAAACAATCTATATTAACGGATAATCGAAATATTAACAATTCCTCGATTTATCCCTTATTCGAGCGGTCTTACAAAATAACAGAAATAATTAATATTTACATAAAGTTACTTCGCGACTAAAACTTTTCGAGGGGAATGTAAAACAGTTTTTCCGCCGATCGCTTAAATTTGTTTCAACGCGTTAAAACATTCAGGCAGAAATTATGCGCAAATTTATATTAGTTTATTAATTTTCAGTTGAAAAAGTAACGATGAGAAGTAACACGACCCTCTTATCTTTTTTTAAATAAATGAGTTTCTTCTTTTTAAGATAAAAAGAAAATTGTGTATGCGATTCACTTTATATTTATAAGATTCTTTCAACATAATATGCGGCGTGGATTTAACGGGAATTCTATGCCGCGCAAATTCGATGGATATAAATGTAGACAGAATACGCACGTCCATCAAAAATTTATATATGCGTATGTACAACAGCGTTGTGTACGTAGCCATTTCCTATCCTTTACGATTGCACTTTCCTTCAATCGTCATTCGTGATTCTATTTTCCTCGTTCCCATCATCGTTATTTACCCGCACGCGCACGTATGTACGTACACGCAGCGTGTAGTCCCGATAGAAAGAAACAAAAGCGGTATCCGTATACATATTTTTCTTAAGAACAGTTGTTCAGGTACACCTGAACGAAATACCTCGACTTCCGCGTGAGTCATTTTTTTTTTTATTCTTATCCTCCCGCCTTTATTTAAACGGGAATTCGAGCGCCGCTACGTGTAGGCGAGTGTGTGTAACGGTCCTGCGCATCTTCGAGGGCCTAAGAGAAAATTGTGGCGGTATCGCGAGAAGTTTATAACGATATAAACGGATAAGTGATCCTAGAAGAGAAGCCCGGTCCCGGAGCAAAAGTTTTCTGCACGCTTTGATAGAAGATGGACCAAGGGACCGATACCAAGTTGGCGCCTCGCGTCCAAGGGATTTAACTTGGCTGGTATTATACAGAATTTTGATATGACTTCACCGGTGAAGTCTACATGCTGTAGTCGAAGATTTAATAGAGAAGCGCTTAGAGGATTAAGTGTTGTTTATTAAATAATCGATACGCGCCGATCTCGGTTATACTGTTATTTGTGACAAAAAAATATCTGTCCACCCCGTGCAATTTATTCGCGCGGGCAGACGCGACGTTTTCGGATTTATCGGATTTCGTTAAGTCATGGCGGACGTCGACTTTAGGCCAACTTACGATTGTTATTTCTCGTGCCAAAGCGTCGGATGTAAATCTTCGCGGGAATCCGCGCTCATAAAGTATCCAGTGATTCGCTCTGGCGCGTCTCCAGCTTTTAGCATTTCCGACTTTAAAATCTACCCCAGTGCTGTTAGCTCTTAAACTGCCGATTTCTGGAGGATTTATGCGCGCGGACCGATTCGCGCTGAAATTGCGCCGCGCGCTTATTACGATCCGCCGTAATTAGAACTATAGATCAACGCGCGGATAATACATTCGGATACGGCCGACGTTCTCTCTCTTTCTCTCTCTCCTATCCTCTTTTAAAGCCGACGAAGAACATAGAACGTCTGGCGAAAGAACGCCGAGCGAGTCGCCAAGGTGCGATTGTTCTCGTATTTATTGTGGTCACCCGACACATCACCGCGGGTTCTTCGCTATCGAATCGGCGTCGACTAACGGATCTTGCCTACCATCGACTGCAACGTCGCGACTTCACAATGCCGCACGTGCATAGCGTTCGGGACCGATGCATAATAACGATTTCCATATAAAACGCGAAAGGCACTCGCGCTACCAGGGCGCTGTCTCTTCTTAATGAGCGATATTAACATTTCCATGTGTCTCATCGAACGGGCCCGCACGATCGGTCGGTCGATTGATACTTTTGTCCTGTATCTGGGGAGGACGACTCGTATCGCGATAGACCGACTTCTTTCCTGGGTGACAATAATGCCGTATCGCCGCATCATCGCGCATCGAAACATGAGTTGACTCGCAGCAAGCAATATTGAACCGCGGGCTATCGGTACTTGGTCGTATCTATATATCTATCTACCGTGTAAAAGTACTTTTACGATTGAATGGAACTGTGTAAAAAAGACGATTAACCGATTAGCCCTTTGATCGAAGATACAACTTGAGCTTTCGAACACGGTATTTGTGTAACATTTATAATATGCATATTTTGACTTTCTGTTTCTGTTTAATTTGCAATATGAATAACATAATAATAATTGTTAATAATATACATAATTAATGATAATTAATAATATACATAAATAAAAAAGATTATGTAAAAGAGTAAAACTAAATGCGTTAATTTTATTAGACGAATTTGCAAATTTAAAAAACATTTGACACAAAGCAACGCACAATAATTGCTATATGCACTTTGACGATTATAATGACAAAGTCGCAGTCTGATGCCGCTAGTTGGATAGTTTGACAAATTATACATAATTCACGAGTCAATTTCATACACGATTGTCTCGCTACGGGAGATGGAGCTGTTGAGCACAGTCACGGTGGGCCAAACGACTGGAGAAACGAATGGGCTGCTTCTATAGATGAAGGCAAACGTAAGCTTTTCACCGTGTAAAGGAATTATAAATATTCAAAAAGAGAATTGATTTCAACTTCCTTCTTTGAAATCGCTTATGCGATTCTGTTTTTTTGTCTAACGTATAATGTACGCAACGTAGATAAATAACGTGCATAAAAGTTAAGTAATTTGCAGTGCTATTCTTCGAATCCTTTCGAGCAATACTTTTCTTATCATTATCATATATTGCAATGCGATCGTATCAGTCATAAAGTCAATAATATAATAATAATATTGATAAATGATCTAAAATTATATAGAAAGTAGTGAAGAAAGAATCGAAATAACAGATGTCCTCAGTCCTTTCGCGATTCTATCGTTCCTCCAAACAATTATGTTACGCGGCTATTCTCAATTGACATGCTCAAAGAAGAAGAATGCATTCACCGTACGTCTGTCACCGGTATACGCGAACAATCGATGGTGACTTATGCCAGCGAGTCTCGTGCCTCCTCCTTTCGCGTATCCAACGCGATGGACGATGAACATTGCGTGTTGGTGCACAGCACAGATACTGAATGCCAAAGTGCCTTATATACTGCAGACTGGATTTCAAATAGCCGTGGGAAGTACTGTCTCGGTCCGATAGCGTCGAGAATACTAAATACCTCGTGCTGCATAATACGTACACGCCAAGTGCCAGCCGGCACGTAAAACGCACTTGATCGTCCGGAATCGAAATGCCTTGCGAAGAACTTTGTTCCTCAGACACGAATACGTGTACATTTTCGCATATTTATCCAGATAAGTAAGGCACAGACATACGCAAACGCTAAATATTTAAGTTCTTAACAGAAAATTTATATCTGATCTATTATATCTGCTAGTAAACTGCTTTTAATAAAACTAATTCGAAATTATTGCCGTGTTTCACGTATATAATAGATATGTAACAAAATGAAAAATATTTATCATTACAATATATAATTCGATAACAATAATGTACTTTCTATAAAATTTTTAATAATATTAATGTATGTAAATTTAATACTATTTTGTTTTAAACAAATATCATTTGTCATTTATAAATTTATAAATGCTTATTTTTCACACAAATGAATAGTCACGTCCATCTTTCGATATATTTCATTTTATTATAATTGCGATAGAAAGAGAGACAGAGTCTAGAAATCTGGAATTACTGTTATTAATAGCAGTCGGTAGTTAGAATGTTGTAAAAATAATCATAAAATCGTATAGTCATTCTCGGAAGAAATCTTCGACCACTTCCGAATCCAACATGCAGAGTCATCCTAGCAGGTTATCGACGGTCATGGAGAAATAAACAGTAATTATTGCCTTCGTCATACTCTAACTAGCTAATTCCCTTGACTCAATCGAGCAGACCGACAGTAATAGTTACGTTGAAGCACTTACTACATCGACACACACACACACACACACACACACATACATACATACATGGCGAACAATCAATTAAATTTAAATTATTAGACAGAATTATATATTTTATTTAAACAATATCGGGAGTGCAATAGATACAATATACAAGTCTAATAAGAAACGGTATATTTTGAGATATCTGAACCGTGTGAATGACATACGCACGCGCGCACAAACGGATTTTCAAGCAAAAGTACTCGATTCTCTCACGATGCAGGCGCGATTAAGTTCATGTTCTAACCATTTGGATATAACTAAATAGCATCTCCCACGAGAACGATAATCACCAACGTGCTTAATTAAGTTTCGTAAAACACAGTGCGCGCGCTTAGTGTATATCGAAATTATCGGAACGCAGCCGTCGTCGCGTGCACAGCGGTAACGTTAATGGCAAGAACTTAAGACAATTACTCGACACTTTGCATTCCCTGCGAGCCGGGAACGAAATGGCGTAGCCGCGTGATCTCCTTGAGTGGATCTTGAGCGAGTTGTCCTGTAATTCCGGTGCCGCCGAATATTCAATTGCAGCCAGCGCGAGAACGCGCAATCTGCGAGGTGCGAATAGTTTCCGTACGACTATCGAAAGTAATTATATTATTGGCTCGTTCCTCCTCGCGTTCCCCCTCACTTAGATCGTGCAAGACCAAATCGCGTGTTAGTTTCACGTTGTGCAGCAAGGATGCGACGTTTGCATACGTTTCTCTAGCCCTTTTTCCACGTAGCTCTGGTCCCGCCTAGATACGGTTTTGTGTATTAAATTCTTGCAACAGGCCGCACGTTGCACGCACGCAAATTAGACACATACCATCAGGGATGTACAGCTATGTGGTATATAACTGACGCTCTGACGACATTACACGACGTTAAAAAGTGACGAGGGACAAGCCGGGCCTTGACTGCCTTTACCTGCTGTCTCTACCGCTCCTGCATATTTATGACGATAGCAACGAAGGTGACCGAAACGTGCTTTTTTTTTCACGTCGGAGATGAATGAGAGGCAACAACGGATGTGTCGGCACGCGTTATACTTTGCGGTAATGAAATCTTTCGTTTCGCTAACGCCGGAATGTGTCATTAGATTTGAGCTTGAATGTAACGTGAAGTGACGACGCATCTTACATAATTATCACAGAATTAGATTTTTCTCGACTTTGTTTCTCGAATATTGCGATCTTTCGTGCGACACTTGGTGCGATATCTTTTGTGACGAGCACTTATTGCGAAATGCGATGTTGAAGTAACAAAATATGTACAAGCTTACGGTTTGTATTTTATTCCTGCGCTAGACAAGCACAGTCCTGCGGTTGACAGAGTACCGTATTGCCGCGGGAAATGGACGTCGATACATTTTTGAAAGTAAAATTCCTGCGACGTGTGCCGCGAACGCGGGCACGGACATTGAGTGGCATTGAAAAACAAAAGTATCGACAAAAGTAGGAGGAAGACAAGCGGGTACGATGTGGATGAGAAAACTGACCGTCCCAAGATATGTTAGAAGTACGAGCGCACATTCAATTCTTAGAAATGCGTCCACACAGAGCAAAAGAGAATGGAAATTCTGTCGAGTGTAAAGGGCGATTGAAAATGTTGGCTTCGATCCAACGCAGGAGCATGCCTTATTCGAGCTTGATATCCATGTTAGGAACGTCTCCTCTTATCCATAATATTAGTTTTATAAATAAATTTCGATAGGAATCTTCAATATCGGAAGCGCACGAAAAGACGTAGTTGGAGTAGAAACCAAGCTGTCGGTCGCAAAACTTGAAATATAATCTTTCACTAACAATTTACTGTATGATGGAAATGATCTTGCTTATGAAAGCAATGTATATAATATCAAGATGACAAAAAATTATCCATCATCTTCGCATTTATTTGCATCTAAATTTTTAGAGCTCGATATGGCAACTTGGAATTTGAATAAGAGAAATGGGAGCGATAGCGACATAGAGTGACAATGCGTCGAGAACAAAGGCAAAAGCGGTTGTACAATTCTAACTTACGGCTTCTCGTAATTATACGAAGAAATATGTTAGATCATATCTTGCAAAGTTCTCGCGCGTACAAAGAGTGTCGAGTAAATTTGTAACGCTTGTCAGAGACAGACACGTCGCGTATGTACACGCCTGCCGTTTCAGAAAACCGAAACGAGTTGCAGAAGCGGGGGACAATTATGCCGTCCGGCATGGTAGCTAGTTGAAAAACTACGACTTTACACAGCGTGTTAAGTACGTATAACAACCATCCGCAATTATGCGTCAGAAGACAAATGTGCAAGCTCTATACGCGTATGTTTCGGAGGAGCGCAGGATGACTTCGCGAATGTCTCAACTATTGTGCACCTACGCGAAACAAAGCGCATGACATACTGTAAAGTCAATCCTGATACAACAGTCCTGCGATATTAAAATATCTAGATACAGTTATATGAATGATAAAATAGCTAGATATACAGACGATGGTATATGGCTACATGGGTTCTGTTTAGTGGCACCGTGTATATATCCCCTGTACCTTTCTATATAAATCCTTTCTCCTCTTTCTCTTCTTTCCTCATCTACATTCTGGTTACACACACACGTATGCTTACTTCAACGAGGAGAGGAGCATCGAAAAATGCAATTGAAAGAAAAAATCTTTATTATATCTTAATAAAAAAAAAACATGGATAAAAATCACAAAAATATTTTATAAATATAATTTCAAAGAAATAAAAAAATAAGATTAAGATATTCCAATGTAATTAATAATAAATCTAATCATAAACAAATACATAGAGAAAAATGTAAAAAACGGTACTTAAAAATTTATAGTTTAGATATTAAATAGATATCGAAAGACTTTAGTTTTACGAGTGAATCAACGAAAGGATGAAAACACCTTAGTGTTAAGGTTAAGGTTAAAAACCTCGCACTCGAAGAAAAATATACCGATAGAGCATTTGAGTAAATGCTTGTTAATGATTAAAAATAAATGAATGCCTGTCAGCGAATAATTTAAAATCCAATTCAGTCTCTCTGTGTCCAGTCTCATTTATACAATTATTAACGTTAATTTTCGAGCAACGTGCGATAAATCTC
This sequence comes from Polyergus mexicanus, assembly GCF_030449975.1. Classification (NCBI taxonomy): domain Eukaryota; kingdom Metazoa; phylum Arthropoda; class Insecta; order Hymenoptera; family Formicidae; genus Polyergus; species Polyergus mexicanus. The sequence goes on from NW_027223332.1 coordinate 331,204, forward strand.
CAAAGACGAATAAAATTCAAATTTAGGATCTTAATCACAGACATCATACGCAGACATCGCTATTATCATCATCATCATCATCATCATCATTATCATCATAATCTTCATTTACTTAATTTGCATTGATTTGATTCGCAAAGCAATAAAAATGTTATCCTATCTCGGCGCGAAATACATATATGTCGCTTTTACATATGTCGTTGTCCAGTATTTTACGATAGAAACAGAATTAATGAACATGTGTAAAAAAACCCTAACAACTACGCGGAACCAGCAGTTAGGTCAGCTTACCTCACCTTATTTATGATTTTATCGAGCCACCTGCGGCAGAGATTACGCCTTCTGAACAGGTTTTCGTACCGCGTTCGCAGTGATATTCACTACTGTAGATCGCTGAAAGTCTAACCGCATAGAATATAGAAAAGGAATCTCATTGCCTTTGTTGGCGCGCCAGAACGAGAAGCCAAAAAGAGAGAGAGAGAGAGAGAGAGAGGGGCTCCGAGAAAGCCCAGATTATACATCAGATTCAGGACGCCGACGTCGATGGGCGACGACGTCGTCGCCGATGCTACTTGAGCTCAAATCGTATCTAAATGTACCTCGTATATCAGAGATCGAACTATTCCTCGGCGTTCTCTGGTACGGGACGACGGTTTACGTATGTCATTTCGCGAGATGGCCGCGCTACTCTGTTGCAGATGCGACATTTGCAGACCCGATCGTTTCTCGTGTCTCGCGATATCGTGACAAGCCGCGAGCGGATATTTTCTTTACTCCCTTTTTTTCTCCGTCGATGTTGCTTACGATTGACTTACGGGACGTTTCGAGTATTTATGATAGGAATACGAGATGCAGCGGTAGATGCAATAGAGACAATGTGAAACGTTATTATTTCGTGTCGCGACGCGTTATCAAGGTGTTCCTGTCGATAACGAAATTCTACTAAGGCCGTAATTTAAAATACAATGAAATCTTATCACAGTTTTAATCAGTATTTATTTTCACTGCTTAAGTTTAGGAGAGTGTGTTTCATTGCGATCGCATTTCAATGTAATGAATGCATTCCACTGGGCTCATTAAAATTGCGCTAATGGAAATGCTAATGGAAAAGCGGTAGGAAATTGATATAACACGGTGTATCTTTATCTTTCTTATTATTAGTTATGCAAATATAATCTATAGATTATATTTCGTTAATATTAACTTTTGCATTTTGAATTTCAATTAACGTTCGGTAATAAATTTACGTATGAATTAGTAAATATATTCATTTCTTTCAAAGTGCGTATGCCCACACGGGGCATATAAAGCTAAGTGCAGTAATTAAAATGAACGGTGAAAACACGTGACGACATTGCCAATGGATAGCACATGTGTACCATTGTAATACCATTCTCCGCGGATCGTATATAACAAGTACACGTCCCACGTAAAATAACGGAATCGATCGGTGCGGGAGAGAGTGCTTGTTCCGGCCATGTTCTGCTGTGCGTATGCTGATTCCGCGGTGAATTGCGCTTTGCGTCGATCGAAATAACGATTTCGCTTTTCTAATTGGAAAGAGGTCAGAGGTTACAAATCGTATCTCGAAATGTAAAGGTTCGCGGTTATGGTGTATACGCGCTCGAGAGTAAATCCTTTCGCTCCTTTAATTATTATCTACGTCTTTTTCATTTTGCATCTGTGTATCTTTTATTTTCCTTACTTTAATAGATTCCGAGCTACGAAAATGAAAAAGAAGAGAAAAGAGAAAACGTAGGAGGAGATGAGATAGGTAGATCAAGCGTTAAACGAAACATTTTGAAAAGTTCTATTCTACGTAATCTAAGTATTTAAGATTCGACAATGTTCCAATTATCGCATATAATACGGTAGCATTATGCAGAATAAGTGATATACGTATTTTTTCTGCGTATGAACTTGCGAGCTCCGCAAGTGGGCATTCATGATCATAATATGGCGCGTACTAGTCTCCGTCTACAATAAGTAACATCTTCCTACAATTTCAAGTTTCACGGGTAAGTCGACCGCGGTTGATCGCTGTAAAGAATCCATCTATACCGTGGCCGCAACCTCGACCACAGTCTCGCGTAGTCGCCATTAAAAACAGGCAACGGCATTAGCTTGCACGGCCTCGCAAGGCGTGACCTGCTGATGGCAGGTAATTGAATATCTTTAGCGCCTCTTTGAAGATCGACATGCCGCGTTTCGATTCGTCTCGCTTCAGAAAATCTCCCTTCATACATCCCCTCTCTGGCAATCTCTCAAGTATCCTTCGTTATCTTAATGGCTTATTACGTCCCCTTCGAGTTTTACGTAATTTTTCATCTTGTCTCTCGCACATACAAATGCATCTCTCCTTTTATAATTTACATATATATATATAACAAAATCTTATAAAACCGCGCATCAATATTCCTCTTTCAGTTAATCAGCATAGCTTTAGATTTTACAAGTGCTGAAAGGTATATCTAAATAATATTAAAAGGAACATATCTTGATTCTATTTTATTAAACTTTAATTATTATTTTCTCTTTCCTCTCTTATCTTTTCTCTTTCCAACAACCCCAACTTCGATTGCAAGTTTTCCACGAGTCACGATCGAAGCTCCCGTCACATAGAGAAGATTAATTACGATTTAGCAAAGAGCGGATGACGTACGACGAGACGTGGGTGGAGTGCCTACTTGGTCGCTTATCGCAACGCGGGCCAATAACCGAGGAAGAACATAGTACTCGCGCGCCGGCAAATGATAAACGCGCTGATCTATCAAAATTGTAGTCCAACCTGACAATATCTATAGAATACCGAAATTATACGCGTCGGATTTAAATGACACAACAGCGAATGCCACTTTACTAATGTACAGTGATGTACAAAGCTCGGTTATCAAAATAAAATCAAAGATCATACGTAATTTTTGAAACAAAACATACATTACGTTTGATAAATGTATATTTAAATTTTTTACATTAATTTTGATTATTAATATTGAAATTAAACGAGTTGTATAGAAAATAAGTAAAGTAAAAAAAATACTTTTTTTAAGTCATTTGTATATAATATGTTGCGATGTTATCTTTGATATATATTTAATTTAACATTATATGTGTGCCCGCAATATCTTCACGCAATTAATTTGGGATCACTTTCCTATGTTTCAGGCGCGCTTTCGCAATCCCAATTTCCAGTATTCACGATTTACGCTCAAAAGACTTGCCTGGCGGTGAAACCTTGCGAGCGCGCTTGGTGTATCGATAGAGTCCAAGGACACCGTCTTCAGGGTCATGCACGCAGAACCATGACCGCCTCCTCGAGGCAACACTGCCTCGAGCTCTGCCTCGGCGAGCGAGACTTTCTGTGTCGGTGAGTATCCCGCGCGCGATGCGGAGCATTTCCCATCTTATATACGTAAGCGTAGAATTGTCCGATTGCTCGTTTTCCACCAAACTGCTTTCGTATCCGCTCCGTCGCGGATACCGTGTCTATGTAGAGCGAAAAGACGAACTGACTCGTCGTAATATTCGTCGCGAATCGGTACGCGGAGAGAAGGGACGGTTCGAGTAGCCTTCGAAGAGCGTACGCTCCAATGCATTTTCCACTTATTGGATTCTTGGACCAGCTAGACGACGTTACACTACGCTCCCATACACTCTCGAGTATTTCTCAGACACGAAGGACCGTACGTTGGAACGCATTTCATGCGAAAGAAAACGGCTAACAATACCGTAGGGGAAGTTAGAAAGGGTCAATCTAGTCCGTACTAAAATTGCTCTGTTTTCGAGAGAAGTTTCCACGATGGCATAAGTAAGAATAACGTGCAGGATAATCCTAAATTTTATTATACGGAATGATAATGTGAGAGAAAATCTCATTAAAAGGTAAGTACACGGATATTCTAAATGTTCGTATGTGATATTTTTGGAAATAAATTAGTATACATGCGCATGTAATGCGAAAGGGGAAATACGAAATTCAAAATGCAGAGAAACATTATTTAAAGATTTTCTCTCATTATTGTGATAAACAGTAATTATTTTGTCTGTAATTATTAATTTTCTATACGAGAAATATATAAAGTACCATAAAACTCGTCGTAAAAAAATTATGATGCTCGTGTCTCTCTTTCTCTCAATATGTTTATTATTCTTCTAAATGCACGGTGTGATATATTTTATTTCGCCACACCACTGTGACCTTAATAAATCATTATAATAGTAACGATACACCCAGATGAAATTTTTATTGTCGAAGAATTTCAATCCCTTATCATTGATGTATTCGTGAAACTCGAATAATGAAAATCAAATTAATACATTATATAATTGCGGGTAATTTTTCTTCATTCGTATCAAAAATCATTTAAAATAAAATGTTTATTTCGCACTATTTACGCACTCGAGCATCTTACAATGCAATGTTATCGATTAATTTTGACCGCGCCCTTAACATCATCCTTATCGTGAATCATATTTTAAAATTTATAGATCATTTCCGCGTCTATGTGCAACGACCGAAGAAATTGACATAGTATGCGACTTTACTAGCTAATGAACTAGATATTGAAGTGAACCTATACACGCTAGCTATAGGCGCCGCTAATCCTGCATTGACGAACATGTCCTTGTTGCAGATTACTTGCATTGTCACGTTGGTCTTATTTATCGTGATGCGTAACGGTGCGTAACCAGGATGCGATAATGCATATCGCGGAGCGTCCTTATTGCGCTCGTTTATAAATAACGTAGTTCCGCGTGGACTCCGGATAGTGCGCTCTATATGCGCTCGGTGTGATAAGACCGATAGAGCGTAATGACCGATACACTTTCATTACTTGCACAAGGAGCGAGAGAGCGAAAAGGGAAGTTTGAGGGGAAAGAGGCATAGAGTGTCACGAGTATCGTGTTACTTTACGGCACGATTATATTGCATTTTAATTGTTCTCTTTCGCACGTGCCGCTGTGGCAAACTCTTCCCATCGTGCATTATTACGAATTATTGTATTTCTCGTTTAATACATTATAGATATGAAAATCGCGTGAAAAACGGATATCCCGTTTCGGTAGGACGGAAGAGATATTTATGGTATTACAATACTAATTATGCCACGTGGCGTTCTTTCGATAATCGGATTTATTTTTGTACATTAAAATTTGCAAATTTTATCCCGTAAAACGTTCGTGCACGCGTCCCGTATTCCCTCTAATACACAAGTTGAACGTATCGCCACACAGATATTGCCGTATTCTTGTTCTTTCTAATCTACGAGAGGAGAGCGTTTTTATATGCGCATCGTTATCGCCAATTCTCTTTCCCCGATCGTTATCATCGGTTACAAGCGAACGTCCAGGCAAGAATAATCTCTTGTGCCAGGATCGACCGTTAGACAGACATTTGAGAATTTTTCTCTCACGGAAATAATGATTATATCGATCCGGAGACTTTCTATGATTCGCTATATGTTGATTTATACGCTAATCCATCTACCAATTACAGCGCCGATCTACAATTGTATTGTACATTCACCTTTCAGAAATGCGCTTTTTACCGCATATCTTAGTAAGTATATTTTTACTCGCTTTAGAATGCTCTTTGAATGCGCCAAGCGTTTCAAATGTAACACGTGCTTGCTCAATGCAATAGCAAGTCACGCGGGAAAAAAAAAATTTTTTTTTTTTTTGTATGACTTTAATTGAACTGAAGATACTTTTGTCGGTTTTACGTGTGCTTAAAGTATACCGATCACATGTTACTTTCTATATCTTTCTAACACGCTATTAACTTTACACACACGTTCTGCAACGCTTCTTTCTCTCACTCATTATTAAAAGAGAACTACTTGCAATTTTCTACGCGGTGTCGCCACGACATAAATAAAATTAGATGGCTTAGTTATGGGAAACCGAGTGTCAAGGTATCAGACACTTTTCATTGGCCAAGTATGCGGAAGACGATGGATCGGCGCGTCTTCCGATTCCGATAAAGCTCGATGTTGCAGCGAGCGTTTATGCGGTATCACGCCGACGACGCGTCAAGGTTCGCGTCCGTGAGGCTGAGCGTGCCGAGTGAATGTGCACGTATACACCTTGAAAGAGCCTCCAAAGCGAAAGGTCTCTGCCAGCTGGTCTCTCGCAAGCGACTCCAGAGCCTGGCCCCCCGGTCGACTCCGACCCGAGACAAGGTCGAGAGGTTCTTGGCCAGGCGGAACCGTATCAAAAGTGGCATAGCTACGCTTTTTGAGGCCTCTCGCTCGGTGGTTGAGGGAATCGTGGAAAAGAGAGCACCGGCGTGAATATATGCATGAGCGACCCAAATGCTGAAGCAAATTTCCTGAACAAGCGCGCCATCCAGACTGCAGGCATAATCCGCTTTAATCTTCTTCGAAGAAATGGAACGGCGTAAAAAGAAAAGAAGAAACAGCCAAAAAAAATTGAAAATTTTCTCCATTCCAGAATTTTCGTAATAAAACTAGACGGAAAATAGCTAATTGCGGTTACGTCCTTTTAATCCGATTCGTTATGCGAGAAGAATGCTCGGCTATCGCGTCTGCCATGCGGAATTCGGTCAAATAATTAGCGTTAATTTATTTCGGGGCGATTTATTGCGAGTGCCGGATGCAACGTTAATATTAATTGGCATTGTAAATTGAATAGGGGAATAATAATTATTCGATATACGCTCGTTCCGGAGGAGGCTGTTTAATCGCGAGCATCCGTATTTATAAATGCCGCGGAATAATTCGGCACGAGAGCTCATAGGGCGATATCGACTAGAATCGTATAAATCCGAGTCCCGTATCGAGCCGAAGCGATCGACAGAAACGTGCCGCGCAGTCCCGCCGCGGCAAAGAGGAACAACAATGAAACATTTATCCATGAGATAATACACGGCGAGATAATGCACGGATTCAGAGATCATTGCGCGCCGAGTACAGGCGCATACATCCTTAGAGTCATCTCAGTATAATCTCTTTCTCTCTATTCTAACCCGGCTAACCCTGGAAGGTCAATGGTTTATAGCGGTAGAAAACATTTAGGAAATTACATAAATGCATACTCTCTGTCGTTCGGGAAAAGTCAGAACGGAATGGAAGCGAACGGTAAGCGAGTGCCGCGAGGAAGGTGACCTCGGCCCTTCGACATCGACACACGGAAGAAATCGCGGGAAGGAAGTTGGCTGTTTCGTTAAATGTAGATAAATCTCGGCAGCTGCGCATCCTCCATAATCAAAAAAGAAACCCGCGGCATTACATTATTGCGCAACAATGCACGCGTGTGATCTCGAAAGTCGGCGTAGACATCGTGACGCTCCGGTTGTCTCGCACGAGGTAAGACCCATGGCGTATTCTCTAAAGAAGAGCGCCGATGAAGATTGTATTAACGTTCTATGGGAACGGGTATTCCCTCCGTGTACAATCGCCTGATTAGACATTGTCGGCGCGGAATTCGTTCGCGGGAACACCCCCATTTCCAACGAAGGCGCTTCGCAACGCGGGAAAAGGTCCTCACTAACGCTCCAACTACAACGGAATTATTGACATTTATTACGTTGCAGCTTAAGATTACGCCCGATACGTTAATAACAGACACGATTCATTTTCTAATTACGTTTCGCGCATTATCAAAAATCATTAGCGGATTCTGTTTCTAGGAGATTTTTCTTCATTTTACGCTTTATAAATACCGTTTTTTTTCGACATATTTTCTTCATTTGTCGATAAATTATTTCATAAAGCTGATTTTTCTATAGTTTCTGTCGTTTACAGAAATTATAATATTTCAAGTATTTGCCATGTACGAAAATTTATCTCTTATATGAGATTATTGGAACTGAAGAAATTTTCAAAGCCAACCGAAGCATGAAAATGATGCGATCGAAGATGCATCGCTGAAACAGATATATATTTCTTTTGTTCAATGCATTGGTGATTTGTTGCGAACAAATAGTAAGGACTGAGCGCATCCCGAGTGATGTGCTCTAGATGAGCGTTCGAGAGAACCGCGTTCGAGCGTGCGGCAGAGAATAAGAAGAACGACAAAGAGAAAAGACGGGGGAGGAAGAAAGAGGCTGAGAGATTGTTGCGCACGCTTACGACCAGCGGGACTGGTCGAGCAATCGATCAAACGCGAATCGGTCGTTCGAGAATCGTTCTGCTGCTACAGGGGGCTTGAACCTGGGCAATGGCTGTTGACGAGAGATAGATTATTACTGGCGGTACGTTGGTATCGGCGTTCTCCTTGTTACCAGGTAATCAGTTTATTATTTAAGAATCACGCCGCGGAGTTAGGTACATGTGCTCTCTCTCTCTCTCTCTCTCTCTCTCTCTCTCTCTCTCTCTCTCTCTCTCTCTGCAATCAATTACAATAATGTAATATAATCGTAGCAAAGTCCTGTGGCGCGTTATGTATAATGAGGTCTCTTCTCCCTAATGAGAGTATTGGTTCGCATGTGGCCTCGTACTCATTCTAGGCACGTACACACGTGCCGGCATATATATTCGAGTAACGCGCGTGTAAGTACGGTAAAATGCACGAACGATATAGTATCGTAGATGTATCCACATACCTTCTGTACGCGTGCGTGCATAAGGCGAAGCGAAGCGAAACGAAAGAGCAGAGAGCGAGATAGCGGAAACATTCGCGCCAACTTTCGCGTATGCGGGTGCGAGTTGTAAATCTCGGGAAAAAGTTTAGTCGAGTGCCTAGCGCGCGCTGCGCGTAGATAAAAACTTGCGGAAAGTTCGCGACGAAAAATTCGAATCTTACGTCTCTCGACGACGGCGGAACCAAGATTCCCAGAGATCATTAATCTGACGTGTCACATTGGACATAGCTTAAACGAAGAATCTCGGAAACAGCAGACACGAAATTCCTTTTATCTCGAGGTTAACTCAACGATCCGAGAATTCAGATTATTTGCATTGCTGATAATTGTACAAGAAAGCTTTCTTATTTCCAGTAACGCCTCGACGCGTGAATCCGTACCGATCGCGTTCGGACGCTTTCCTAAAAGTAGATATTATTCACCGACATACGCAGACTCTGGCGCGTCCCGTAATATCCCGTCACTTTATTCGCTCTTTGACACCTCCCTTGTGCGTTCAAATCGAATTCTACAAATGAACGAAGGCCGAAGCTGGCGAGATAAAGAGCACTTACGCATCGTCACTGCGCCGAAGTGCCGAGCGCGGCAAACTTTCTGAATAAAAAAAAAAAAAAAAAAAAATTAACGTTTTGAAACGGCACGACGTCAAGGGCACTACAGCATGAATGAGAGTTCGGCTCCGGCTTTTATCCCACAAAGTCGAGTATTACGGACGGGATTCGTTTGGGGAGGAGCGGTCCGAGCAAGAAGAGAACGTGTGGAATGCGAAATGTGGCAACTCGAGTATTTTTGGTGCGAGAGAAGGATGAAAACGCCACCACGCCCGCTATACTAATTGTGACATAATTAGGAGGAACGGCGACCGTGAATTATGCAAGTTTCTCGGGGCATAGTGTTTCAAATTTATATATAAAAAAGGCTGGGAAAATTTTGATACATGGTCCCGCACATACATTAATCAGAAAAGTCATCATTACTCTAACATAATTTTCACTTATAATTCTGTATACTTTTATAATGCTTCTAAATTTGAAATTATAATATATCAAAGCCATAAAATCGATGATATATATTATAATTTAAAGTAACAATAAAATACATTAAATTAGCTTAATTTTGCATAATCGTAAATTGTTCATCGCAATACAATTAGCACAAAATTAAGCTAATTAAATATCATTTCTCTTAATCCTATACGGACCCTTTGACACATTAAGCATTATTATTATTATTTTCTCGATACCGCTCTTCTATTATTACGCTTGTACAAGAAGATTGGTCCCTCTCGCCGTGCGCTTAGCTATGCACTTAACGTTAGGAACGCTGCCCGACATAACATGTCCAATTATAAGTGTGAAATTCATTGTTAGAGGATCCGGGAGAATTCGACTTACTCTCAGGCGTTTGAAAGACTGCCAACAGGCGAGATACGCTTCGGTACAATGTACCGGCGAACTACTTAGAGCAGCAACAATCTCGAAGTCGAGACACTCCCACGAGAAATCTCCGTGAATCGTGCACCGAAAAGAGCGTTGGAAGAAAATAACCGCAAAAAAGCGAAGGGGACATCGGCATATCGAAGAAAATTAAAGCGAGAGAGAGAGAGAGAGAGAGAGTAATTTGATAGAATTCTCGGCAGCAGAAGCAAACAATGTTTATATTACACGTGGATAAAGAGATAAGAAAAAGAAGACATATAAAGAGAAAAATATTGTTATCACGCCTATTGACACGCTAGGTAAGGGAGCAAAGTGATAATTGAAATTATCTTTGATTATGAAAGGAAGTATGTGTTATGTCGGCAATGTTCAAAGAAACACGATTACAGCGTATCGTGATGATGCAGCTTATACTAGAAGATATACGCCAACCATAAATTCGCGAAACACGCCATTTAATGTCGCATCACGGATTAACTCTTTCTATTGTATTCGGCTTGTCACCCGACTGTACCTTGCGACGAACAGTAAATCTATAGATATCTATAATGCTCCAGGTATCTTGGTACACACTACAATTTGCTCCAATTGCAGATAATTCTGGCGACTGCGCGCTCGAATTCGATGCGTCCTTAATTTTCGCACGATAATCTCGGCATTCGCACGTTTCTTCGCAATATATATTCGCTGTGTAATTTTTGTTCCTGTTATCGTGAGTCGTTAAACATAAATAGCTGCGTGACTAGATACGATCGCTGATGGGGAATATGATTGCAAAAGGTTGATTGTGAATTCGAGAAACGAGGCGACACTCCAATGGTATCGGCGACACAAGCGGCAAAAGTCCGATAACCAAGTTTAAAAAGACACGAATCGAATATGAAGAAAGTTCAAGATGGGTTAAATGAAGTGCGGTAAGGGCAGTTTGCATGAAGGGCGATAAAATACGAGAACGATGTTGCCGATGAAGAATAAGCTTGATCCGAGCCTATAATGTGCAACAGCACTTCTATTTGGTATGCAACGAGCAATTATCATCATGCAGCCGAGTTAGAGACGCTCCCGCATGCGGCATACCACTTTCCGCGGTCGCTCACCGCAGTGTGTGAATATGGGAAAATTATATAAAAAGATAGTCCAGAGAGAGAGAGAGAGAGAGAGAGAGAGAGAGAGAGACTTGTTACCGCATGAAATTCATAGTTACTCGCATCGACAACTGAAAAAGTCACAACACGCTGACACGGTAATTGCGACGAGAAGAGGGACCGCGCCGAGAATCGCCGGAAAAAGGCAAATTATTGCCGCATAGTTAAGAAACTGAAGACGAGCCATGCGATGCGGTTTTCAACGTCTCGAGATTTTTCGCGACGAAATAGATAATATATAGATAGGATGCGGAATGTGTTGGGAAGAAAACGGACGTCGGCTGAAGCGACGTGTGTGCACATCGTATAACATACACATGTAAATACTTGAATAAAATTAATAAAGATAAACGACTGAGCTGTAAACAAGATGGATTTTGGCGTCGAGAAGCATCGTTAAAAGTGTGGAACACACGAAGACGGGAGTGAGTTATCCGCGCATCGGTAGGTTGCAAGATGCGAGAAAAAGTATAAAAGGATAAAAAAGAAGAGAAGGAACGGATAAAGCAGCCATCTCCCGCGTGGATAGCATATCTCTCTGTGAAAAGATTTTAACGCCGGCGAGCACAAAGCAATCAATCATCCGGCAAAGTTGTTTAATCCCAGCAATAACTTGCGCCACGCCAACGTATCGTGCCACGAGACCAGCGTAAGCAGCGACTTGTTATCGAACGAGAAAGACCTCACGTGAGAAAATTATAACTTTGAAAACAACGCGTGGAAAATTTATTTGGCTCGCGCGCGAATATGAACGCCTATGAAATCGTTGGAATACCGCGTGCCGGTAGTGTCTGGACGCTTGGTCGGGCACTAACGGCAGTTCCCGAAGAAAGAGGATCCGCCCAATATGTCTAATTAAATGCACTCGCGCGATCACGAAGCGTAACATACGCGCGTTAATTCCGGCCTCTTTTGATCTCGGTAGCGCAAGCACCGGTTGCATCCCGCCCTCGAACCATCTTTTTCCGGCTGCCGGGAGATCGTTTCGTCGTCAACGTTTCTCCTTCCTCTTCGCATTCGGCTTCCCCGCTTTCGTTTACCGTTGGACGCGACACGCTCAGCCGGCCCTGCGAATTCGCTCCATTCTATCCGCGTCAGGTATTATCGCGAAACCGCAAGAGTATTTTTTTCCCAACCGCGCCAAGCACGCAGCTGCGCGTTGCGCGGTTCCGCACGGGTACACGCGTAATTACGCGCGGACCGATGTCGAACCATTCTCGAGGACACGCGCGTTCTCGAGATTATCGTACGCTCGACCACGAGCGTACGCAAGCGCTCGTATCACCCATGGAACTTACAGCGTGTACCGAAATGTGGACCGGAACTCAGGTCAGTCTGTTCGAGCCGGTGAAAGAGCAAATGATTAAGAAAGATACAGAGAGAAAGCGGAATCTGACCCGTACACGCGGCTAAATAATCGTCCGGACCTGCGATCCGGTATTGCTCTCGCGGCCTTCGAGATTAAATTGCGATCAAGGACTTAACGATGATTCCCAAGGCCGCGATAGAAGTACGTGACTGATTTCTACGATTTATTCGCGTTTGCAGTTCGTCCCGCACGTATTATCGATTCCATCCATCGGATTCTGTCTGCTTCCACGTGCGTTCCGTCGTACGTGGAAGGATGCCGGTGGACTTTGAGGTCGGATGATTCGGAACATACAATCTCGTTCCCGTGTAGAAACTCTCCACTGGCTCGCTACTGTCCGCGCTACCGAAATTGAAGCGGGGATTAACTTTACTGTCCGACTGGGAAAAGAGACTTTATCGGGGGACGGATGATATTGGCGACAAGGAGTATTCGCCTCGCAATTGCTGCTCTACTCGCCGACAGAGTTTAACGAAGGATTTTTGAAATTTTCCCGTGTGCTTGGGATATACGTGGAAAATAGAGAATTACTCTTTATTTGTTTAACCTAATATATATTCTACGATAATACGCTGTGCTATATTATTTTATACTTTAATTTGAAATTGACATATAAGATGTTTAATTGAGATAAAGCAATTTAATCTTGAGAAACTTTATATATATATTTAATATAATATGTGCATTTAATTGCACGTATAATAAATTTTATATAATATTCGACAATTAGAAAATATTGTATTTATTATCAATTTAAAAATACTCGTTTATTGCTAATTTATCAAAATAATTATATATCAAAAATTGAAATATATATCGTATTTATAACGATAAGAAAAGAAATATGCGTGGTAAAATCCGAAAATATCGTAATTTTGTATCAAGCATTCGTATACAGTATTATATTATATTTTTCATTTTGTTAGTAATATATACGGTAATAATAAATGCTAATAAAAACGTTTAACGCAAAATCAATCAGGTTCTTGTACGCACAAAATAGGATAACTAGGTGAACCGTGCTTTGAGGGGCACTCCGTACAGTTCTTGCCGAGTTTTACTGTCGTTAGAAAGCGAAAGCGTAACTGTCAGTCTGTCCACTACTACATTCCATAAGTTCGTGTTTATGAACATACCCGAAGATTATATACGCGATCCATCATCGTTTGTTAGCAGCTATAAATCACGCCTGATGTAGAGCCGGGCCGCTGCGGTCAAGGTTTAGCAAATAGGATATTTTTTTCAACCAAATGCGGTCAATATCCTTTACCGAAACACTCGATGCATTAAGGATTATCGCTGACATTAGCATCGATTCACAGATTGGCGACCATTCATCGCAATTTTGCCTTAGTCTAACGGAATGTTTCGCACCATTTGCCGAAGAAATTTATTTCACGGCGGCGTAATGGCATCGGGAATTCGCCGTATTTAAACGCGGCACCTCGCTGCGATGATCTCGTCCTTATCGCGATGGCAGATAGGATACTTAACAGGCCGGGGAACCGCCGCGCTGCGCGTAAAATTAACGGCACTGGCCGCTCGCATAATCCAACGGACGAGTAACGGCGTTAGCCGGTAGCAATTAGCCCGCGGAAAATACACAGTCGAACGGAGGAATATTCGTGCGTGGTATATGCACTATACCGAGAAAGGTGGAGCCATAATGCGAGAGGCGGAAGGAGGAAGTAGGCTTGCGCATCCTCGACGACACCGTTATCCGACGATATTCACCATTGTACGCGACCTACCGTACGAAATGTCGTAACGAAACTTACAGATACATACACACGACCGGATTTCACGTATACGCTCGGCCATCGGCGCACATCGTGTATGTATATGTGTGTGGGTCACCGTAAACGCATATACATGCGGGATACATAGCGGTGGACGCAAGGTCGGCGATCGGCGATAACGGTAATCCTTGACTTTACGAGTTGCGCGAGTTCGCGAGGCGAGAGAAAAGAAAAGATCGAATACCGTGAATTCTTTTTCCTTTTACTTCCCTCCGCCTCTCTTTTCCACCGCGAGCCACGTCATACTGTCGCGTACCAAAAGTCCACTCGTATCTGTTGACGCTCGTTAATCCCGTTGCTCTCGACCGAATCGCGCGCACGGCATTCGCGCCATCCACGATCGTCGCCGATAGCGATAGCGGCCCGGTATCGGGATGGCTATCGCCGAGTGTCATCGCGATCATCGCCATATATTCGCGATGCATCACGAGCGGCGTGCGGTTCACCGACCGAACAAGTACCCGGCTCTGTCCCACTTTCGGAATGTGCGCTCGGCGTATATCTCGTTAGACAGCCACCCACGTGGTCCGAAATAACCCGTTTTAGTAGGATGCAAAGCAGCGAGCGAAGCAAGGAGAGATGCGGGAAGAAGGAGGAGAGACCGGAGAGAGAGAGAGAGAGAGAAGAGAAAGCCCATCGTGGTAAACGGCGAGCACATGCCTGTCCGATCCGACATAGCCGCTGAGTACAAGGTGGCATTGGGGATACAGCCGGTCCCTCGATCGCGGTCGGCCGATAGCCGCCGCATGACAAGCCCAAGGGGTGTACGTAAACGGCTGAATCTACCTACCCACCTCTCTACTCGGGACGATGCGAGGAGCCTCTTGTCTGTTGTGTCTGGCCGCATTCCCTCATTCCACTGTCTCTCTCTCTCTCTCTCTCTCTCTCTCTCTCTCTCTCTCTCGCTTTGCATGAATATGTACACAGCATGAATGTGTCTCTTCTTCTCGTACATCCCCTCCCCCCCCCCTCTCTCTCTCTCTCTTCGTTCTACGTTATGCTCTTAACTGGATTCAGTCGATAGCCTACATTCCATACCTCGATACCGACTATCAATTCGATGGTAGAGTACACAGTACCAAAGTACGAATAATCGAACAGCGTAAGCGTCGGTAGCTCAACTCGGCCGATTCGCACGGACGGCTTGTTCCCGCGAGACGGCAGGCGCGCAAAGTGGCGTGGATCTCTTCTCTCGGCTTTCTTCGAAGGGAGACTACGTGGGCGAGAACGAGGACGACGAAAATGACGGGGACAGTCTAGACCGTATGAGACGATATCGTTTGACCGACTGGCTGCTTGATTAGCAATTCGTCGCAATACAAATGAAGAAGGGAAGACGGGTACTATCGTGACGACGACGCTACGTCGTAAATACGCCACGTCGTATAGCAATCGTCGTATCATCGTTGCGCTACTGTCTATCTCATATCTACGACATGAATACTTAGCTTTTTCGTCCTGTTGTCTAGTATCGACTTTGCTTCTTCGCCAAGTTCGATTAGTATTTTAAAATATGTCGTTGCGCTCGACAATCGCAAAAAATATAGACGCAGAGAGAGAGAGAGAGAGAGAAAGAGAGCAATTACGAGCAAACACACTTACCATACGCGTGTAAATATTCTGTTAATTATTCCGTAGATAAATTATAATTAACAATAAATTTATTAATTTTCATTAATCGTTTCGAGTAGCATAGTTTCGAGTTGGATTAAATGTGCTTAGTAATTGGTTTAAATGAGTATCGAAGAAATTAAATTATTCTTGTCAGAAAGCAATATCGGAAGAGAACTTGATTGATACTGAAATTGTATTTCCATATCTTATGTTCGCGCGTGTTGGTACGTTACGAATAATGCACATTAATATCCTGCGTACTAAGTAAGAAACTCTAACTCTAACTCTCTCTCTTTCTCTCTCACTCTCGTCTTGTCCACTCGCCATCGGATTATGACGAATAATACACCGTTACCTATGCGTGGCGGGTGAATTAAGTAGCCAATATGCATTCTCGCATAGATTCACGCGTACACGGTCATGCGTTGAGAAGAAAGGAAGCACGTTATTCGCGGAGCGGAAGTGCCCCGCAATGATTTTCCGTGAATTAGATGCAAATCATAAATATACATATACGTATTGGAAGTTATGAATACAAATAGCATTAACGACAAGGTATCTCGCTAGAAATGGAACATGATCGAATTCGCCCCTTATCGTTGCGCGCCATGTCGTAATCCTATTCATTCGATACGATCATTCACCGCGGTCAATTTTGTTATGGCATTTTCCTCTCTTTGTTTTTATTGGGTACTTGCAAGAGATATCGCGCGGCGATACGTAACGATACGAGTAACAAGAATTAATATCCCGCGGTCCCCGTAGGGGAGAGAGCGTTCACTTTTGCCTTGTCCGCTCGGAACGTCGTCCCACAATAAATACATCTTCCCTCTTCTTATTCTACTTCCTTTCCTATGTTCGCGCGCGCACGTCCGATTCTCGCGAGTGCGCTTGCGCTCGCGTATATATGCGCAGGAGTAACGACACTAAAGGAAATTTGTAATGAAACGTACAAGACATAATAGCGAATGGCGCAGGAGGCCGGGGGAAGCCACCGAAGCGATTTATCACGAACGCGATGTGATCGGTGCTCGCTTCTAGCGCTCGGACGTTAATAACGCCGGCTGCGAATCACGAGAGCTCTATTCGCCACCATTTCCTCTCCTCCTCTTCCTCCTCTTCCTCCTCTTTTCTCCGCCGTGGCTACTCCGATGCATACCTAATAAAGCGACTGGCCGCATCGGCTGACGTTGCATCGGCATCGCCTTTTCCGTACAATTGCATAAGAAAGGCACGAGACGATAGCGATAACAAAGACGGCGACAACATGCCTCGATGACGGTGAGGAGAAAGCACGCAAGGTCGCGCGATGTACATAATCGTACGACACGTGATTTCGACGATCCAGGATTCGAAAAGAACGCAAGACTCACGGATACGGTCGAGGCTTCTTCCATCCGTGGAAAAATGAAAGCGCTCGCAGTCTTCAGATTCAGACGGTGCCGGCAATTATCGTTGTATCCGCACGATATAACTGGTTTTCCATTATTCCCTTTTGAGGATGACTAAAAGCACGCCGTTACGCACCGCGGTTAAGTTAAATGACATAAGAATTAATTTTTTTCTCACATTTATGCTAAATTCACTATTACTTCGATATTAATTCAACGTACACGGAAAATAAAAGTTGATATGGATAAAAAAGAATTATAATTATTAATTAATGATAGTTGCAAATATAATATATTATAGCGTACAATGCAGTATGCACATTGCAGTATCAAAAATTATTCCATCATGCTATTTGACGTTGAGTGCAATTTGGAGAAGAAAAGATACGAAAACTTGATTTGAAAGAGCAGCTTCCAAGCTTTCTTTGAACATGTATCTCTTCGAAAAGAAAGGGCATTTACTCTTCCCAAAGACTATTTCTACAGTCAGCGGAAAACGCGATCGTTCCCGCGCGACGCGTCCTAATCGTATATTGTCTCGGAAAGAGCGGCGAGATGTAAGCTTCTCTCTCAAACGTACTTTCCTTAAGGTCAGATCAGAGAAGTACGTAATAGAGTCCACTGAAAAGTTCGTGCCCGGTATTCGTAGCAGCGGTTTCTACACCGCGTTACGAGATACGTGTACTAGCGATCGAGTTAGTCGATGGAGGTCCGGAACTGTACGGACGGATGTATCCTGCCAGCGGGCTTAGATAGCTCCGGCATGGTTGAGTTGGTTGGAAGATGAGAGGAAGAGTACGGAGGACATTTGCAAAGACAGAAAAAGAAGGAAGAAGAATAAGTAGTGAGAGAGAGAGAGAGAGGGAGGGATAGAGAAAGGGCGAAACAGAGAATAATGCCGATGCTAGCGAAACGATGGCGGTAATATGTGTAACAATCTCGTGATTGCCGGGTTCGATGCTCACGGTTCTCCTTCAGGATTTCCTCCTCTTTCTCTCCTTTCTTCTCCTTTGTCTAATTTCGCACTCGCAATTGCCTACACCTCGCAGTTTCGTGTCGATCTATCGCAGAACGCGAGAGAAAAAGAGAGGGCGAGAATACAAGAAGAAAGGATACAGCTGATTAGCGGAGGGTCCGCAAGTGGATAAAAAAAATCCGAGGCAGTGTATATCGCGCAGTGAAATAGACGTTTTATATAAAAATAAAAAAAACAACCCAGTCGCGGCATGTTTTGCCGAGCGAGGGAGTCCGAGGGAGTGGAACGCGAACGACGGAACGAAGCAAAGAATCGAAACGGACCAGCTCGCCAGCTTGGCTGCAGATAGCCTATCGAGTTCGAGTCTCGCTCAACGAGTTGGCAAACTGTTCGTAACGTTGCTCTCGTTGCGCGTTGTTGTATATAGCTCTGAATCACCGATATATAACTATCCGAAAAGAGCAAACGAGATACGGCTTAAAGAGAGAGAGAGAGAGAGAGAGAGAGAGAGAGAGAGAGAGAGAGAGAGATTCAACTTAAGCATTGCATTTCCTGTTCTCTTGTAACTTTTATGATCCGCGTAAAGCAGCGATTTTCACTGGTTCCGCTCGCCGATCTCTCCTTTCTCTTGCTTTTTACACTTTTTTACTCTCTCTTTCTTTCCAGCATTCTCTTTCTCTTCTGCCTTAGGTTATTCGTTTTACCGTATGCTACATGCATTCGATTAGACCGTCTTTTTTATTAACGCGAACCGATTTGTAGTTGCCGATTTCTATTGTACAATATGCTCAATGACATATTATACAAAAGAAGAAGGTATTAATAATCGGCAACGATAAAGTAGAAAAAAAAAAAAAATTATATTATATCGTGTAAGTAAAGAAATCAACTTTAATTATCTTATATACGTTACGAATGTCAGCGTGACTATCATTTGCAATAAGGCCCTGAGGTAAAATTAAATCAGTTCTCAACTTGACAAATAAATCGTTTAATGGGACCTCGCAATTGCAATCTCGGAAACTCTTGGAATCGTCTCGGATATATATATATACACACCAAAAGCTACACGGGGTTCAGGTTATCCTAACTCTGTCTCCATTTCCTGTGGACTTTACGACTTTGCTTGGCTTCGCGTGCCGAGCAAGAAAAATGTCACGGAAACGATCGAGGCGCGTCACGCTCTGTTCGATACGAAGGTAGTCGTGAAATTGGGGATTTAAGTACGGAAAGCGTGATTCGCGTTGTCGCCTCCACCTCCGCTATACAAGAGTTTAATTGAGTCGAGCTTTTTACCATTCGCATAAAAGATTCGTTTATCCTGCCCGGGTTTTTAGCAAAAAGAGAAAAAAAAGAATGCGAAAATTAAGAAAGACATTACTATACTCATTAACAGCCCCCAATGCGTCCCTTTGATCAAGTTATTTCATCATCGCTGAATGTAAAAAAAATATTTTTCTCTGGGAATTTTATTTTACCATAATCCGTTTGCAGTTATATAACCAAACAATGTATAAACAATTGATAAAATTTTAAATTTTTTGAAAAATATCTACACTTTTCGAAAATTTCAGATATCGGATTAAAGTCAATCAATGATGTATACTATACTATAGTATATACGTATATATTTTTTGAATACAAAGGAACGGCACAAATGTAGGAAATTTTCATCATGTTACTGTCTACCTCGACCATCTGTCGAGACCGAAACAGAGTCGGGAGTCGTTTTTAACAGACGTCTTTCCGCGAGCAGGAAAAGTAATAGTGTCATATATATATTTGCGTAACAAGTGTTATACTAGAACTTTATCTTGCAAAGCCGACAGATGGGTCGACGTTTCAAGCTTGTACCGCACGATGGAAATGAATACGCCCGGATATACGTCTAGTTACATATGTATACGTGGACACGTACCGTTTACGATCCCTTTTGGCTTTCTAGTGCTCTGCACGTAATCCCTTTTACACTTGTAATCTTACCTGTAACAAAAATAAACACAAAAGAATTAGCGGTAAATTAAGAGTAAAAATAATTGTGAAAGAATCATGAGAGCAAACATTTCGCGCAAAATCCTTATTTCACTGATTATTCCTGCGGAATTTTTCTCCATACATCTGATCAACCTATTGGTCTTGTTTTTAATCGAACCAGCAGTATTTTGAGGGCCTAAACTCGATATTATCGCAGAAAACCGATTAAGAAGCCTTATAGCTCATGTCGGAGGGTGTGGTTAATTGCCGAAAATAATTGCTGACTCGCTGCAGGCTGATACAGTTCGGAACCTGGTATTAACATTAATACACGGTTTGCAGAGTAGAAAATATCACATTGTGCTGTCAATAATGATATATACCGATTACAATACGCGACAACGTCGTTATTATAGTCAATCTTTTCATCATTGGAAACGGTTTTACCAGGTACCAAACACTGGCTAGGTGGAAAGGCGACAATTAGCGTTATTACGTACCTCGTTTGGCTTTAATGATCGCTTGTGCCATTTCGTAAGCACGAGCAATAAAGAGATGGAAAGGGGCAAGTAAAAAGGAGCTGTGCAGTGGCGACATCGTTTTCACGACTGCTTGAAAGATAGCAATTTAGCTTTCAGCTTTCACCTCCTCTTCCTCCACATAGCATAATGTATATAAACATTGCCAGTAAGTCGTGTCCATCGTCGTTAATTGCGACAGAAATGTTATCTTAATGAACTTAAAGAAGCCGCTTTTATACGACTATATGCCCTCCTTTTTACTCGACTTTTCTATGAACTGTTTAATGTAACAAAAAATAAGTCTTTCGTGAACGTTATCTGTTATTTCAATTACATAAATAATGTGACATTATATATATATAATAAGATATTAAATGAGTTGGAATATTTTGTGATTCTAGTCGATTGCAAGTCAATGTTATTATATAACATTGAAAATGTCGTCAGCAGCCAAGGCGCGATAACCTTATGGATTTGGTATCTGCACCGGATATCGACGTTTTTTTTCCCCAAAAAAATGAAAGAGAATCTGATTTCAATTCAATAGTTCTCGTGCAAAAGCTCGTTTTGCGCAATGTTCTCAAAGATTTCTGCTTTTCTATCGTGTAGGACTTCTTCTATCTCTTCCTATCTCTCTTGAGTTTTTATAACCAGTTGAATTTTTGTGACGCATAATGCAGAAAAAGGAGCGGCATTTTTTGACTGAATTTAGTAATGCTAAAAAGTTGATATTCATAGTATCTGTTAATCACAGAATAATACATTTTTCATCTTTTATCGGCTATTAAAAAATATTGCATATCTGACGTATATATTATTATAATTTGAAAATGAATTTTATCAATTACATTCATATATCTTTTTACTAATATCGAATTAATGCGGATTATTAGCATATAAAAGCATATCGTTCGCAGCCTACTACTATAAAATAAAATTTTAAGCATAATCCGATTTAATGCATTAATTTCGCGGGTCTTGATTGCGCTTGATTTTTTACCCACAACTCATCCAGAGAAGATTAAAATGATATGGCTATTGAGAATATTAATTAATCTATCCAAGAGATATGCTATGTATAAGTTTAACGTAAGACTAAGCCTTAATCGTGGACGACCGTACGACTATAATTTTGCAGCAAAGATCCGTTGTATATAAAGTGCCTCTCGACCGCATGAAATGTCATAAATTGTCTCACAGCGCGCGATCCGCGAGAATAGTTAATAAATCGAAATAATTATCTTCTATTTAATGTTTCACACGCTTTCTGAGGAATGTCTCGTTACTCATCGACCGTTGTATCCGCGTTCTTGAGCATCACGAAAATTCTTACGGCCTTCAGGCGAGGCACCTTATGCGTCTTATGCACTCTATGCATATCGTAGATAGCAATAGGCACCGCAACGGGGGTCCTTTTGTTGCGAAGAATAACTAGGAATATGTGGGTATAGTCTTCTAGGTATATTAGCATAGTTATGCGGTGTTTCTTCGCTGTACTTCTGTACAGGCCGTACAATACAAACAAAGTAAGCATCGTAGAATTAACTTCATCCGTAACGCCGCTTGTCCATTTTGTACATCGCTTACATTTCTATAGTTGCACATTCCGAAAGAAGCCACGTACAGGATATTTTTTTAATTTTAAAGGCTAATTTGCATCGACAATGTCGATAATGAAATTTTACTTACTGAGTATTCATGGGAATTTTCTTTTTTTTTTCCGCTATGCTTTTCGATTATAAATTACATTAAGAGATGGTCGATAATAGTGTCTTTCGAAGTTTATTATTTTTCCTGATTATCCAAATAGAAAAAGATGTAGAAAGATCATGTTCGCGTAACGTTATGATTGAGAAGATTCTATAAAATGAAAAACTTTTCGCAGATTTCATAAGATAAAGAATAAAAGTTCAGAATTATGTAAATGATTTCTATGCCAGTCAATCTGGGAATTGTGCGCTCTGCGGAAACTTGGGTCGATTACATTAATATGCATTCGCCATATATCATCAGTCCGCTTGGCATAATTTAAATATAAAGCATAATTCTGTGCAATGATATGATTTTGAAATGAGATAATTTTGTTTACAATCGCATTGGAAACCGCAAATTGGAAATACGTTCATTATGTACGTGCAGACATTGTGTAATTTTTAAACAGATGTGTAAAAGGAATGATGATTCGTAACATACATGTACATCCAATGTAAAAAAGCCCTCAATAGCCTGGCAAAATCGAAAATCAAAAAAAACTGTGTGAGTTTTTCCTGTGACACGTAACAAGACGAAAGGTTCGAATCGATATAAGTGAAATTCCAGGATGCATCTATCTTCTTCCGAACGTTCTTTGTGCTCGCTTCATTTAGTCGGGTAAAGATAGATGAAGTCGAAGTGACTGAATCAACCGCGAGTAATACGATCTACCGTAGCAGGAAAAACTATCGCGTCATCTCACGTCTCTCGTAACTCTTCTGACAGCGATCAATCCGGCAGCCTAATATTGATTTCGCGTCGTCGCCTCCTCGCAAGTGTTTCCCCCGCGAATAGAAATCGTGTAGAGGCGCATAATCGTAACAGAAACGTGCGGATACATGTATGCATGCGGTGCATGCGATGCGCGTCGCGTCAAAAGGCCGCCGCAGATTTCTCTATGCAAATCTCGCCAAGGTGACGTAACCCCTCTAAAATAACCGTCGAGAATAATGCCATAGATTGGTGCGGGACGAGTTTAGCGCGCGTACTGCGAGAAACGGACAATATATCGTTGGGCCGACCATTACGTAGGACCATTAAATAGTCGACACGCCGAGATAACGAGCATTAGCCACACACAATTGCCACATTAGGTACATACATACTCGCCGCATATATATACGCAAAGGCGCAACGCATCTGTAGCGCATCGCACAATCGAAGTTCGCGCGATATATAAATACATATGTTTCGTTTCTTTTTCCACCTTTCCCATGAGAATATTTTGTTCGTCCATTCTTCTCGCGTGTCTTCGCGGTAATCAACGCGTTCGAATCGAGTATTTATTCCAGATCTAATTCACCCAAATCTAAAATCGATCTTTCGAATAATCCCACAGCTTTCGAGTCTTGCAGCATGTATTATCGATTCGTAATTTATATACTGTACTTATATATCTCATGCTCCAAAAATAGTATTTTTCTTATTGAAAAGATAAATCTGACATTATCTGTATCATAATATCAAATTTATTTTAATATTTCTAGAGATATATTTGTTTCTGTGTTCATTAATTTTCATATATATCTATATGCGTATGATGTATAAATAGATGTATGGATTTTCTCAACTTTATTGGAAGAATAGAATTTTACACTTAACACGAAGAATATATAAGATATACAATACATAATATATACGACAACACAATTCAAAGGGCAAAAATATTCTCTTATTGAAGAATATCAGGCTTTGTTACGGCAGCTTGCTTTTCTTTCCAACGTTTCTCTGCCGTTTTAATTGGCTTTCAAACAACAAAGAGCACGTCCTCATTACACAGCCGAGTGTGCTAATATTGTAACATTCGATGCAGCGAGGTGATTTATAAAATGGACTTTATAGAGTTTCGCGAGTAAGCTCTAAAGGTATTTATAAAACAGAAAATGTATTCAGGCTAAAATATTCAGGCAAGATGCACTCTTTGCGATGCAGGACATTTCCTTTTCCGACGAGGTAAATGTCTATCGGCTTCGGTTAGCTTCTTTGTTACCTCTTCCCGCCTCCTCATCTCCCAGACACGCGATGCCTCTGTTTCATTACTAACCAAGAACACAAATGCCCGGATTTCCCTCATTCTTCCTACACGCGTTTGTACATCTGCCGCAAAAAGATTTGATTCTCGGTCGATGATAAAGGTGATAAGAACGGATGCGTACCGCGTGCACGCTAACTGTACAACAATAATAGAAAAATGCCAGATGTAACACCCTTTGTTTTTGTCGTTACTTGCGGTTTTAGACACAATTCGATTACTTGTGACAATTGATTCACGCAGCATGATGTACGGATAATCGAAAAGAAAGGGATTAAAAGGAAAACGAAACAAGTTACAAAGATGCACAAAAGACAGGGAACGTGGACGAGACATCGAATTATGAAAGAACGAATAATATTGTCTGCCGGACTATCGGAAGTAATCCAATCTTACGATGATTTACGAAACTATTTTCTCAGCCTCTGCTCTTTTCGCCAAGGCGCAGGCGTGGCGTATCGAGATTAAAAATTTCCAAAGTCAATTTTCATCGAACGAACGATCGAGTAATGATCGAGTAATGAGGAAGAAGACAGTGATTCTCGCTGTTCCGTACATCGGATAATTATTATTTGATCCTTTGCCTTATACGAATCGCGTTTCAACTCGACCTAATGTCAAGGAGAAAAGTTATTTTTCAGACCGCGAGCAAATATAGAAAATGTAAGATATACTGCGAGAATACTCTCCGAATGGCCATAAATCATTCACATTCTCGGAATCATGTACTTACTTTCAACCAATGAAAACGGGATAATAAGATTAATGCATGACATATGCAGGTACAGTTAGGAAAGATAATTTAAGAGTATATATATTATATACATATATGAATAGTTTTCTAAAAAAAAAAATGGACATTGTCTGAAAATTATGTTAATTTTATTACAGAATATTCTCTCTCTCTCTCTCTCTCTTTTTTTAAATATATACGATTGATAATTAGGCGGAAAAAGAGCCGGAAAGAGAGTTGCGCGTGACGACTTGGGTCGATCCTACTCGTAAGTTGTTTTTACTACTGCGATCCGTACGTAGCAATGAGAAAGAGCACCTCGTTAGTTTCAAATCGGTCAACCAACCATCGAATCTAGCAAAGAGACGAAACCATCGTTCCCCAGAGCCAAATTCCGCAACAGACGTCGACTTTTCGAGCGCTCATGCGGAATCTCTCTCCTCCCCGTGTGTGAGCGTCACAAAGGAGAGCTACGGAACGGTGGTTGCAAAGAGGATGGCTGATCGTTAGGCGGTGCTTCCGAATGGCGCCCAAGTAGCGACAGAAACCCGGTAAAGAAAGAAAAAGGGAGAAACGAGACAGCGAGAAAAAGATGAAGGAACCGAAAAGAGAAGGAGAAAAAAAAGCAAAGAGAATGCCGTCGATCTCGTGGATGATCGCACCGTAATCGAATCCGCTTCTCTTCACCGTCACAGTCTTCGGGGAGAGAATCGTCGTCATTCCGGCATGGTTCTTATCACTTTAACACACGGCCGTAGAATTCCACGGTGGGGATAACACGTTGTTACTGCGCGTACGCCAAATAACGGCCATTCCACGATGCTACCTCGACCGCACGAGCTATTAAAGTGTAAATTGACCGACGTTCGTTTGACTAAACAGTCATCAGAGGCTTCCTCGCACGGTTTAGTTTCGTAGTAACGATTATTCTCTGTACACTCTACAGAATCTGGAACGTAGATCCCGACACACTTATATGCATGAAGAAACCGTATTCTCATGTATAGTCAATAACGTCTCTCGTTACTTAACGGAAATCTTTCGATAACCAACGTCCGATGCGATATATACACGTGTATATAATAAATAGTCGGGGCATTATCTGAATAATATTCAACTTTCGTTGCATGTAATACAGTTACTTCCGGCTCGTAGAAGCGGTAATGTAGTAGATGTATCTGGTCCGTAATATATACGCGGCCTACGATCCTAACTCGTACCTTTCGCGGATGTACGGGCGCGATGTCCTACGAATTACGGCAATTGAGCAAAGAGTAATGTTTTTCCATCACGTTCCGAGAGCACGCATGCGATTCGGACAATCGTGGATCCGTAGTAGGAATTCATGCAACATTCATCTTTGGCGTTCAACGCACCGCGCTTCCGCATCTATTGTCAGCTCATACATTAAAGCCGCGTTGTTGCCTATCTACCTTTTCTTTTTTCTCCTCTTCTCTCTACGGTCTTATCTGTTTGAAGACATCCGCGGGTGATCGCGTTGGCGATAGTGCGCGTAAGGCGAACGTCGGAAGGATTAAGTCGTCGTTGCATTCGTGTATCATTAATCACGCGATAAGCGGGCACGCTAGAAAATCGTTAGTAGTTGAAGGGCCTTGGCTTTGCTTAGGTGTGGGCGTTGCGATGCGCATCGCTATGCACCGAGATTCGGATGAATAGTTTGAATCGTAGCGGGTTAAAGGACCGTGTGCGAGCTCTAATTTAATCTAATTCTAAATAAATAGTTGCATATAAATCCTAATTTTTTTTCCTAGCACTAGAATTATCGAGGTCGTTTAAAGATACGGGATTTTATGCCAGTAGTTTCCGTTTGTTATTACGGTTATGTGCACGAGTTCCGAAATTGCAATTTTCCCATGTACGATTGTATGTATTATATTAATGCATTCGCCACAGAAATCACTGTTACGATCTCGCGGAAAGAGTTAAACGCCGTTTGAAAGAATAAATTTCCGGATACCTCTTGAGAAGAAGTTACGCTCGATCTGCTAACGTAAACCGATAGTTGCTCGATCCTGGTAATAAGGAAAGTTTAGTCGTAACGATGACTAGAAACGATGAGGAGAAACGAGTTAAATCGAGAGAGAGAAAGAGATACCCAGAAAACAAGGAGGAAAAGAGTTGAGGGGAATAGGTTCGTTTTTGCTGATAAACGCTCTCTACGAACGTTAATTGCATTCCGCGTGAATGCCCGCGATCGAGAGATTTGCCATGGTTGCCCCGACGAAGCCGGCCAAGGCGTCGAGGAGCTTTAGTTGAAAGCATAGTATGTCTGGCTCTTGAAATTCCTCAGAAGGGTAAAATTATGCGGAATGGCGGCGCGCGCGACCGCGCGCCAGCTCAGTTACGGTGGTAGCCGTGATTACCGATTCAGAAGATTTTCAAGTTCCTACTCTCCCATCAGTTATGTCGATATTTCAGCGGACACGAACGCCCGTTAATTAGCTGGAACACCCTGCTATCGCTTTCTTACGTTAGTCTTTCAATTACCACCGTATCTTGCGTATCGTGTTTTGCGGTAATCACGAACGAAGGGATTTGTACTCGATGCATAATATCCTACGCAAGGTAAAACGATTCGCCGCGTATGTGCGCTCGGTCCGTTAATCCGGATCTTCTTCTTCTTTTTTTTTTTTTTTTTTTAACCTCCATGAAATAGTGGAGCGAAATGCACGCGTAAATAAAAGCATTTATTATATCTATATGTATGTATATACAATACATACACACATTCTAGAATATAAAAATTATTAGATATACGCGATTTTATACGCACGCTATATAAAAATACCATTTAAATATTATAGATATTTTTTACTAAAAATCTGCTTCACGTAATATTTTCGCAAAGATACGAGGCAGCGTTGGCGTATCCCAGCAAATAGCAAAAAGGAAGAGATTTCCTGTGATGTTTAAGCGCGCATTAACCTGTCCTTCTGTGCCGTCTCTTTAAGAATACATCAGAGAAGAGCTTTACCGAGAAATAAACGGTAATGATTATTTTCGCGATATGTAACGACATGGGTGTTTGCAAAAAAAAAAAAAAAAAAATAGCGATTAAATACGTACGATGTAAATTATATACAACAGATTCGCGGAAAGTGTATTGAATAATTCTACAAAAATAGAGAGAGTATGTTCTAATACGAAAATAATAATAATAAAATAATTAATAAAAATTAACTTTATATATGTGTGTGTACGTTAAAAAAAAAAAAAATATATATATATATATATATATATAATTATTAAACATGATTATTTTATTAACAGTTAATTATACTCCTATAAAAAGAGAGAGAGAGAGAGAGAGAAATGAAGAATTTTAATACACTTCGTGAATTAAACACATTTAATATTTTATCAAAATTATTACAATTAATTGATCCTTTTTACGGATCTGTATCCATTCTTTTATATAATACTTTTTACAAGTGCAATTATAGTAGACAAGCGCACAGTAATCTTTAACAGCGATGATATTTTTACAAGCGCACAGCGATGAGAAGGGAATTTCATAAAGGAGATTTTCTTCAAACTGTGATTTACGAGCGTAAGGAATCAATGCCCATGAAATAGTCACTCTGCGTTATCTCCGACGAGATGCGCCTTGAACGTAGAGTAGGTAGATAGGTGTACTCAACGTAGAACCGGCGGCATTCGCACAATCGCCCATACTCATCTCGGCGGGTCGAAACCCCCGCTGGGGAGTTATCGCGCCACCCCCGTCACAGATCCCGCAGTTCCTACAACAGTTTGATGGCAGTGACAGCCTTCTAGACAGCAGCCATTGCGATCGCGCGGAGACCACCACACACGATAATACCTCTCGCCAACAACCGGTAGTTCCTGGACGACTATCATTTAAACTCGGCGATTGGAGAATCTGAGTAAATCATTCGAGCCGCGCGGTCACCTTCTTCATCCATCTTCGCCTTCTCGCGCCGCCGCGTGCACGCGTTTATATAAGTCTCGCGACGATTTATTTGCTAAATCGAATGGATCGCAGGATCGCAGCACGTTGCCTCGATAAAAGTCATCCGGTTATAATTGCCATGATATTCATTCCCCCTCCTCCCTCCTCTTTGTGAAAAGGAAGATAATGCGTTGCGAGAGATAGAAAACGAGCGGAACGTGTCAAAAAAACCAACACCTTCGACGTTAAAGGCCGTGATTTAACAAACCGATTTGTTTTAAATACGATCGAGAGGCGATGCACATTTGAAGAGGATACTTTACTTTCGCGATCGGCGGCGCGAATCTTCCTTTTAACTCTTTGTCATTCCGCGCGACCTCACTCACCCCATGTTATATTCCGTCATGGTTCACGCGCCGTCTGTAAAAGGATGTCGTTATTATTGAGAGATAGGGACGCGCATGCAACACGAAGATGACCCAGGATTAAATTATATCTCATTGATAAGTGTGTGTATGCGCGCGCGCGCGCGCATGTATACGTGTTTAGCAATACACTGGCGATTGCGCTCTTCTACTGATCGCACAATTCTCGCACATACCCGCGACTTAGGGAGGATTACGACCGAGATAGCAATGAGGGCGATACGACTTTATATCGTACATCTACATATGCATCTCTGAACCGCCTCTCTGTAGCATGATACCGAAACAGCGAAAAATTTCGTTTCTTTTCTCTCGCTCGTCCCACTCGTCTCACTTACTTTGATTGGTGTCTTTTGTCATTCACGCTTTTCATTAATAAAGTAATTTGAAAAAAAAAAAAAAAAAAAAAAAAAAAATTTATGCGTTATTAATGAAAATATATTATACATATACAAGATTTTTTCAATCTCACATTTATATAAATTTTAATTAAACAAGTTATGCGACCGTATTGGTCCTCTACAATTGACGTGCGCGTATTAATGGCGGCATTGCTATCCACTGTCGTTAACAAGGACTGTTACAAGAGCTCACGATAGAAAGGAATTCCGCGATAAGTATGAGATATGCTCGGCATTGCTCAGCACTTCTCGTTCTGCACCACTTTATCTCTCCTTCGCGCATAGTCGTGTCGGCGACGATGGTGGCATTAACCTCCTTTTCTCCTACCCTCCTCTCTCATTCAATTCCTTCGTGTCTGCAGGTCGGTTGTACAATTTGCATATGCAAATGGCGTGATATAAGTAATTAATTCGCAATCAGAACGGCATTATCGTTTCGTTATATATCGCGCAAACAGACCGCGATTCATTAGTCGTGGCGTATATTTATTAATTGGTACCGCTGACATATAGATGAAGATTAAGGATTTAATCCTCGTTATCGATTACCGCAATGCGCCTTTCTTTGATACTTGATTGCGTTCCCCGTCTCTCGGTGCAAAACGTGAAGATTCAGTGGCTGTAACTCGCCGAGAGTGTACGCAATAAATTAGCAAACTGTGGTATTTTTTGCTTTTGATGTGATGGATCGAGATACAACTTACGATTAGATACGAATCCGGGATTCGAACTCCACGACATCTTTGGCGGGAAAAAGCTTGCGGACCACACGCGATCAAACTTTTGAACTTTCGACAAAATATATCCGGTTTAATCGTCACACAGTAGAAAAGCAACTGCCAACACTATGAAACTCGCGAGATAACACCTGTTACACATCCCCTGCCTTTGTCGATCGACCGCGGTACCAGCTGGGCTACCCGACACCCTTACATTAACTTTATCGTAATTATATCTAGAATCGTATACACACACACACACACACACACACATCCGTTGTGTTCAAGTTGGTCAACGCGCATGTATGAATATATATCGTCATGGAAACATCTATCCGGCGAACGCATCTTTCGACGCCTTCCGTTTCCCAATCTGCGATAGAACAAGTTTCTTCATCCACCACCCGCTAAACCGGTCGTCCTATTCTTGGAAGTATCGAGATTCCTCCGAAACTCGTACCGAAGATACAACGACGCTGTGCCATTATCGGGATTACGCTGGTCTGAAATTTCGTTTCCGCTCGTCAGAGACTAACTGTGTCAACTCGAGACAATACGCGATTCGATCGTGTTTGCGTTTCCTAGCAAACAAGTTTACTTCAAGAAAGCAGCGATGGAGCGTCAGAGTCTCAGTCAATAGAAAACAGAGAATTGTTTGATATACACTAGGCTTTATTTTATTACGATTTTTATGAGGCGGCTTTAATTCGGACAGCTTAACGCTTTCCTAAGAATAATCGTCATATTGCGAAAGAGAGATAAAAGCAAAATAATATAATAACGTATAACTCGAACATAATGTAATACGAATCCAATATATATCACGATTAAATACTATTATTCTCTTCGCGCTGCGCGTCGCAAGAAGAGAGAGATGCTGTTTCTATAACAATCAAATTACTTAATCATGCTACGAATAACACTTTCGAATACCATTGAAACTTCCATCATCTCATCGCAATAATAACCTTCTGGTATCAACAGCAGATATTGCGTCGCTTCGCATCGAGTCGAGAGAAATGAAATTTCTCATAATAGAGTAACTTTTTAATATCGTTTACAATAATATTTTCTGACAAAGTTAAGACACGTTCCACGGAGAGAAAAATGTGTATCTCTCTGGAATATACTTGTTTTGTGAAGGAAGTAGAAAAAATAAAAATTACCGTGCGTGCATTGGTATTGTGTTTGTTGCGTCGACAACCAGCAGCCCGTTTAATTTCGTATAATGGCGCCCTCGCCAACAGTGCCCTAACCGGGGCTGTATATCCCGTGAAAGCCGCGCGATCGCGACGACAGCTTGAGAAAGCGCGCGGCGACGTACTCGTAAACGATGTCTCGTTTTGCTTCGGTGGATAACTCATGGACGAGCGAGTTCCGGTTAACCTTCTCTCTCCTTTCACCCTTACGCGTCTATCGCGATACTATCGGGGAATAAGAGAGAAGCGCAGGAAAGAAGAGAAGAGAGAGAGAGAGAGAGATGGAAACCAGATAGGGAAAGAAACGAAAAGGGTTGCGAGGATCGAGAAAAGCGAGAAAGAGGAAGGCAAACGACGACAGAGTGAATCGTGAGAGAGGGAAGGTGCGGTATCGGACGAGAACATCGGAAAGTAAACGAACGACTACTCGTGGTGGGGTGCACTTTGTCGAAGAAGGGATGGCGAGAGAGGCGCGGCTAACGGTGTCGGTTATGTATTGGCACATGTACGTAATTGTGGCCATTTGTCGAGAAAGCGAGAGGAAGGTTGGGGTGGCAGATGGAGAGAGAGATGGTGAGGGATGAGGGCGAGAGGACAGAGAGAGAGAGAGAGAGAGAGAGAGAGAGAGAGAGAGAGAGAATTTCGTGGAGAGGGCGTCTCGCAGTCGCGGCTGAACGGCGCAATGCATCACGGGATTGCGTAGACGACGTATATCTCCAAGTAATAGCGAGGAGGTACAGGTTGGTGGACCAAAGCTTGCCGGCAGCTACCTAAATGCTCGCCGAAATCCCTCACCCTCTCAGAGTGGCTCTCTATCCGTATCCTTTCCCATCATTCTGTAACGCAGCATTAAGCCCTTATCTTTCATCGGGCGGACATTAGCACATGCGTCACTGTAATTTTAATCATGAGGGATGAATAAATTTGTTTAACCATTTCCTCGTCACGCATTGAATAAAATGAAATATGATAAATACGTTAAAATCGTATGAAATATGGATTTTCCTGCGTTAAAATCCTATAGAATTATGTGTGGCTATTAGCATTTGGCATTATGAAAATCGCATTTACTTGCAATTTACATTGCAATCAAGATATTACGAATCTCTCTACGCGGATAACTGTTATTATTAATAGGATAATATGACTATTAATTAATCATTTAATAACTTCAATCATAATGTAAACGCAAAATAGTTAGGTGGTAAATTAATTGAACATAAAAGCTTGTTTGACGTAAAAATATCATTCTTCAGTTTTTCTTCATATATGTTCTTAAGAATAATACAAGGCAATCTCTGCATAAATTACGCTCTTCTAATAACAATTTTCGTTATATTATTTCATTAAAGAATTTGTGAAAGCTGTCGTCCTATAAAAATACTTTCCGTCAGATTCTTCTTTCAATCGCTCACACAATTTGCGTTGTAAAACGCTACTATAGACGCGAGTATCTTGTTGATATATGTTTATGAATAATACGCAGGATTTTCCCCTCCAATGTTCCGTATACATATATACAATATAAAGCTGATTAGTTCATTCCAGAGAGCACAAGGCTAAATAATGTTACCAGATATGCGGGCGCGGTGGCGTGCATGAAATTTGCCTGGTTTTTACGCAACGATCATTAATATCGTCGCTTATCCGAGTCTAGTGGGATTACCCAACGTTACGGGTCAACGGTCTAGGGCAGAGTGAGCAAACACAAAAAAGTAATGCAAATTAGCTTTGCTCTTTTATTGGCCGTTTATACTCCGTATATGGATGTACTTGAGATACGTCCGTACATAACGTGACATGTCCAACACATTATACATTTTGTTATCGGATATTGCAAATTCCCCCATATGGTTTTTGTACAACTTCATTATTTAGTTATTATCGTCGATTTGCGATCAATGGCCTCGATTTAGAATGTACAAAAACTGAGAGTTCATCGCTACATAGGATGTCGTAGCAACTCTTTTTATGCAATTCTTTCGCGATCTCCTCTTTTTCTTTCAACACTTTCCACATTAATTGTTAGCATTAAATACATATTGATAATTAGTCGTGAAATTGAAATATTCTTGAATTCCCGATAAACTTCAACGGTATGCAGAAAAAGTTTAATCTTGCATGTCATTATATGTCCTATTGCAAATTTTATTTGACAAAAACGTCAAAAATTCCATTCTATCGATTTTCATTAAAAGAGTCTATACCGGAATTGAATAAAGAATGATAATAGGGATAATATCTAAACCATATTTTTTCCACGATCGGCATTAACAATGCGATAAAAGTACCTTCGCATAGTTCTTTGTCAATCAATATTTATTGGATGAATTCAAAAAATCAGCACTCATATCGGCAAACGAAAAACTTGGATGTGCAAAAATTGTTTTTTGCAATTGACATCTTTCGAATACCTTCGCCCCCCTGGTTTGATCCGGCCTGTCTTTTTTGTCTCGCCATTTGTACGGAATAGTAAGACGTAGAAGTGTGGAAAGAGAATTACGATAGAGCGACAACAGGGAGATAGGGGAGAATATCGTGGACGGAAAAAAGATAGCAAGTCGAAGAAAGGAGAGACGGACGGAATGTGGTCCCGTCGCAGTTAACTTCGCATTTAACATCTGCCTGGAAGGTTAAAGTTTCCCCTCGATGTTTATTCTAAGTCGTACGAGACGCGAGTGCCGGGTAACTTTTGTCCCGAATGAAGAAAAGAAAATCAGAAAGGGCTTTGCTCGTTGCGCAATAGACTTTCAACTTACTCTCATATCTTTTCCTGCGTCTCGTGCCACATCGCCAGACTCGCAGTCGGAACTCGTGTTGCTCCATCCACAGGCAACAGGAATTCTAGTCGTGAGACAGAAGAAGGCATGCCCAATATACATCAGGCTCACCGTAATATCCTCTTGGATTTTTATATCACTTTGGAGAAAGCTTTCTTTTTATGAGAAAAATCTCGCATAAATTGCTTTTGATTTACAATGCATTGAAAACAAAAGTTTTTCGCGAATTAAATTGAGAATAGATAATACACTTTCTCATCCATACAATAATTGAGGAGTGGAACTCGCTTCGCGTTGCAAAGTATATGCGTGGACACAGTGTCTCCCCCCCCCCCCCTCCACCCCGGCCCCATTATAAGGGGGGCTCCACTTCCAGAAGATATAACCTCTAACCCAAACTTCAGAAATTCATGTAGTCGTATATTAAAAGATGTTAAGAAACTGCGAGAGATAAATAAAACATATTATTGATAAAATATTCATAACATGATTGTGTACCAATCCCGTAAATGCAAACAAACATTTTTTCGTCTGCTCTACAACAAATACAATATACACAAACTTCACTTTTCCTAATGTTACTTCATACCTGAGAAAAAGCATTAAAACTATGAAACTTCAAAATCGCATATCTCTGGAACCAGAAGAGAGCGCCAAAACACAAAATTGAAAGCGTATATTACAATACTTATGAAAGTTCCCTCTACAATATATGTAAAAATGAAAACGATCCATGAGATGTAAATTAATCCGAATATTTAGCATATATTGTGAAAAAGAATTCAATCGAATTCTTGCTAACAAATAAATTTAGTTAGGGAAACGATAGACATGCAAGGAGATACGAGTACGAAACACATTGTGTAAACTGTGCCTTTACCCTTTCATCTATTAATTTACCATGTAAGATACCCGAATCGCCTGTCCGAAATAAATTTCGAGAGGCCGGGCCTTTAGTCGCTGTATCTCCTCGCGTTTTTTTCCTAAGTAGAGAACGTCTCGACGATAATGCCATGAAGAAAATTAGCTTGACGACAAATAAAATATTTTATACGAGAAAAGATCTCTCTTAGGTTGCCTCAAACGTAGAGTTATCCCTAAAGTATTCGTTATAAAGTTATAGAATTGATACGTGAACCAACAATAAGATACTACACAACATTAAAAATATTCTAACTTGCTTTCACTTTGTTTTTCTAATTTGTGAAAAAAAAAAAGATTAATTAAATTTATAATTGTATAAATTTTTTTATTTTTTCTATATATGCGTGGTACGTTCGTTATTCATCGTGCAAGCAATGTAATAAATCTCGTTATACTATAAATTAACGTACCATGATCGTTACAATGTCAACCTGTCAGCACGGTAGACAAAAACATTTTACAACGCAACATTTTCATTGTATAAAGTGATATAAAAATGTCATAGAAATTTAAAGCACTTTATCACGATTATTTTTTTATCAAAACGGTTCAGTGGATAATCATCATTCTTTTTCGTCAATCATATATAGTTATTTTCTTCGTATAATTAATAATTCGTGATAAACTGTATGAATTATGCCTGGAAAAACTGTGAGGTATATCGCGACTTTTAGTTTTGTAAGAATGATTGACGTACTCCATCATTGTTAGCGACACTGCGGCTTTGTTGCAACTTACGGCAACTCGTTAGCTACAATTTCAATGTGTTTTTATTACAATATCCGATATATTTTCAACTCAGTAGCGTCACTACAGCTTTTCCAACATTGCGGTAACGCGGTTTCAAACTTTTTAAATAGTTTTTGCACGTCAACGATAATGAGATGCCGTATCCAATGCAAATTCGATATCTTCATCAGCGAAGCACAAATCCTTCGGACAGTACGGACATGATCAGTGAATAGGCTAAAAATAATTTTTCGAATAAAAGCGATTGTCCGTATTTGCGTGTAAAATGAATAATAAACGACGTAATAAACGATTGCGCCGGAGAAAGGATGAAGGATAGGAGGGGAGGCAGCATACAGAATCGGACAATTATTGTATTTGAATCATGGACCAACAATTGGACCAAAATTTGTTGATTTAACGAGCAAATATTCATTCGTATATACATATATTTGATGCACCAGCGCCATGAAACAAAGCTGTGGGGACGCGTTTTTCGCGACCCATTCATTCCATTTCGCGTCGCCGTTTTTACTGCGGACTATTGTCGCGGAATCGCGCTCTGTTCACGGCGGTAGCTCCCTTCCCCTCCTCCATCCCATCGATGGCTATCGATTCGCGAAATGGCAACGTAGACGGGACGGAATATGTAAGGACGAGAGGCACATTGATAATCGCGGGGGAGCTACAGACGGCCGCTACCGATTCGATTATATTTCTCGATCGAGTCCCGGGGTTTATCGCGCCCGACCGCATAAGATCGCGGTGATTTTTCGACTTCGCCTCCGCACGACGGAGTGCCAGGAATATTGAAATCATAACGTGGCACCCATGAATATTATTCAGGTCTTAAGGCAATATAATCCAAAATCGATGGAGCGACGTGGAATAAATTTTGGCGGCCTCACTCTTCCCTGCTAAAGCCCCGCGGGAGCGGCTTCCACCCCATCACCGGTCCGGATACCAGTCGGAAGACAAACTTTGATTCGATGATGATGCCGGTTGAGCAACTGAGAATGCCACGAAAGTCTTGTCTGCGATTTTCGTCTTTGCTTAGTCCTTCCAATTTTTTTTGTT
The DNA here is from genome assembly GCF_030449975.1 of Polyergus mexicanus. Lineage (NCBI taxonomy): Eukaryota > Metazoa > Arthropoda > Insecta > Hymenoptera > Formicidae > Polyergus > Polyergus mexicanus. Next base: position 368,742 of record NW_027223332.1, read on the forward strand.
CGGAAGGGAGAAAAGACGGTAATGATTTCAATGTTTCGGCCAAGCCGAAAAGTATTCCGTATTATCTGGGAAATATTCGATGCGGGGAATACGTAATCCCGGATTATAGAGCGGCCAGAGGTGAAGACGTGATCTCGAGATACAAAAGAATCGGAGCCGCAATTTTCCTGGATTCTTGTCTCGAAAGTATATTGCGTATGTTGAACACGCGTTTACGCGCGCTACATCAAGCGGACGCGAATATGGTAGAGGAAGTTGCGGTTGCGACAAGAATGCGACCGCGCATGTTCTAATGGACAGCGCGTTCTACGCCTTTACCCCTAATATCTTCTCGTTTCCCTATATCGATTTACAAAATTGCAGACCCGAGAAAACAGATTATAAGTAATCATAGTGGAAAATTCTCGGTTGTTCGAAAGAGTAATCATTTACTTCGAGAAAATTAGTTAGATTACGAGAGATTGGATTTACTGCAGTCATTGTATAATTTTCTAAAATTTAATTTTTGTAAACGGTACATATATATATATATATATATATATATATATGCTGCGTTTGTATTGGTCATAAAGCAATTGTCAATACGAAATATTCCGTTTTAATTAAGCCGTAAAGCAAACTATCGGTATGAAATATACCAAAATATACTGAACATAATCATATACAGGAATATCATAGAATGAATATAGGGAAAGATTCAATAAAAATATAACAAAAAATATGTTGCTGACTGTTCTATACAACGTATGAATAAAATACTATCATTTCCCACCGATATATGTATAAAGTTGCAATATAAATGTTTACAGAACAATTCTATAGTGACCAGTACATATATGTACGCAATGCAGGTTCGAGATAAATATTTGTTTAACCACAAATAATTCTGCCGTCTCATATTTCAAATCTTCCATCATTTCCGATACTACTATCGATTTCCGAAACTGAAAAAAAAATCTATATTGATCGTTAGAAGTTATTCACGATAAAAAAAAATATTTTTCTTTCATTGGGACAAGATGAAATATTATTGCTATTCGCATTATACGCCTGAGAGAAATATTTTTGTAATCGTGAATAATTTTTCCGATATTTTTTCAATATGGATTTTTCTTAGATTAAGATTTTTCTCGTGGATTTTTATGTTTCGAAAATCAATTTATTATTGTTACAACTTAATCAGAATATATTATCGGAACATTCACGTATCATATAATTAAATTAAATTAAAGGAATTTCAATAAACAGGAAATTTCAATTATAATAAATAGGAAATTCGAGTGTCGATCGCTCATACATATTATCACATCGTGTTCATATGGCGTTTAAAACGTTAATGCATCGTTTCATCATTTCAATGATCTATAATGATAAGGATGAATGAATGGATGTTCAATTTGTCAAAAAATGGTTACACAAATTTGTAAATTATTTTCATCGTTAAAATTTTAGAAATATTGGCATATCGTAATGTATCTTTCTTTCGATTTGCGCCGAATGCGCAATATCTATGCAATGCACGTGGTACGCGTGAAAGAGAGAAATAAGAATGGACCGAACGTACGACATTCTCTTTTTCCCTCTCCTCTTCTCATCCCCAAAGGAGCGTTAATAAATTAGCATCTTCTTAATTGTTCCTTGCTTAGTTCCGTTTACTATCATTAACCACGCATTATTACGGCGCCGTAAAGTGTGGCGGAAAGCAATTATTCCAGCGGACAGACTTTCTGCCGTCGCATCTCCGCTGCCACTTTGAAAACGAAACCCGGATGCGCGCTCGGATTTGCTCATGCGTAGGTGTTTTCTTTAAACTTACCGTCCGAGATTAACATGGGTATGATGATTATACGGAGACAGCACGTGCGTCCTCTCATGTTTTTACATACTGAGACGAGTAACGCTGTTCGTGACAAATAAAATGGATTGCATTTCTCTCTTTCATTTTTGACTTCTGAATATACCGTGCGCATTCAATTTTCTGTTTAGAAGTGACACACATATATATATATATATATATATATATACGTGTGTAGAAGACTGTTATAATATTTGTTGAGATAGTTTATATTTGAAAATTCGTTCAACTATTTTTAAAAGATAATATTTATTTTTACATTTTATCAATAAAAATAATATGATAAAAATATACAAAATTATTGGTGCGAGATAAAATATTATTACTATTTGCATTACACGACCTATGGTCAATATGGATCTTTTATCAGTTTTGGAAATTGATAAAAGTTCCAGAAATGATGAAAGATATGAATCATAACGGCAAAATTATATCTAATCGTTTCTCGTGATAATTTATCGACGAACTTATCTTCTGTGCAAATCATAGATAAGAAGCTAACGTAACTCGTTATTAGCTTTACGGCAAATATACGTTTATGAGAATTTTCTTCTGGATTTCAGATCTGCCAATTATGTCAACGCCACTAAGCAATGCGAACTATCGGATATGGATAGGTTGACGGTTGCCGGTTCAAATGCCTTCCAGGCAGCGAAGGGAGTGGATTATTTGGAAAACCATTGCGTGGAAGAGCCAGTGAAACTTTGCGAATTTAAGAAGCTAACCGGCCGAATACTAAAGACCGTGGACTCTGTTTATCAGGATGTCGGCACATCCGATGAATGCCGGGAATTGTGCCTAAATTCGCCATTCCGTTGCCATTCTTACGATTATGGTGATACTGGTGACATGGTCTGCCGTCTTAGCCATCATACCCGTGCCACTCTCTCCGATATTCAGGTAAGAAAAATTTCATATTTTGCGAATTTCATAAAAATATTACGCAAATTCTGTGATATATACTAACAAACGGACAATAATAAAATGGAAAAAAAAACAAAAAACAAAAAAAAAACAACAACTTTGGCGAATCAATAATAAAGTTCTTGCTACGCGAGAGAAATAGACATTGTCATGTTCCAATTTTATTTGCTCGTGAGCGCTTTATGTGATTTAATTTATCGGGAGTGTTTAAAATAGAATCCCACGAGCAGCTCTGCGACCGCTGCATCGTTTCGCTCATCGCATCGCAGAGCGGATTCTTGAAAAGGCCAGTGGGGATTTTCTATAAATGCGATTACGTCGCACACACGCAAACCAGGTTGAACAATTCGCCGAGGGGGCATTCGCGGAAAATCGAGTTTCCATCGCAGACGCTTTCCCTATCGAACTCTCGAATAACACTCGAATTCGTCCGAATCGTGTTCAGTATTTCGAGAGAAAATCAAAAGAAAGATTTAGCGACCACCGATTCATTGGGAATTCGATTATCCGCGCTTTATACGGGAACAAGTGGTAATACAAGCATTAATCAATTCTGCATAAGCGAGTAATTGTTGTAATGAGGTATTTAAATAATATCGAGTAAATTGAAATATCGCATCGACGTCACAATATGAATAGTTTATTGGCCATATGGGATTTCATAATCGATTATTCGTTCGGAGAGAAGCAAATAATATATATTGTATATAATGGCAGGATGATCGGCATGCGCATAGAAACCGTGACTGTTTCCATGGGCGGTTATGCAAGCATCACGGCGGTACATCTCCACAAATGTACAAATTAGTAACTGCAGAAATAGTACGAACTGTCAAGAGTATTTATCAGCGCAATATTTGATTAATTTGTTTCGTCGAAGAGGACCATCGAGAGCTTCGAACGGAAAGCGATAAATAGCGTTATGTAAAGCGATTTCGGATAATTCTTTGTCAAGTGACATGCACGTGAATCAGAGCGGATTATCATTTTGCGCGACATAAATGAAAATGCACGTATACGTATATCATTCTGCGATTGATAATTATTGGTTTTTGATATATCAGATTAATGGAAATGCGATGCTTTAGATGTTGAGAATAAAGAGTATGGTTAATTGTTTGTACAAATAAATTATCATTTTGCGTCACATATTGCATTAGAAATGTGGGAATCAATTTGATAAGATACAAAATAACATAGTTTCTGTTAGATGGAGACGCAACAAATTAAAAAAAAATTAAAAATACCATTGACAAAATTTTCTGTATAAAATTACAGATATTATACGCTTTTTAATTTATGTTTTTTTGGAGAATACTGTAACATATTAATTGCTATGCGTGCTATATCATTGAAGATCAATACAGTGCGTGGAATTTCGATGCACCCTTTTGGTCCGCTGTTCGATTTTCGTCATAAATTCTCTGGGAATTTTTGTGTAAGCCCGATGCAAGCTATCAAAATCTCCCAACCACGTAAAGCGAACAAAATAGAAGAGTGATCAATAAATCATGGAGTAGCTTCGTGAAGTTTAATTGCGAAACATCCGCATGCTTCGCGTACTTTGAAATTTATCACTATCGCGCCCGCTATAATTCTTTTAAATTAATACGACAAATAGCATTAATGCGCGATTTACGTCAAACGATACTCGGCGCGAGCAATGAGTAACGGTTAAAAAAATAAACGATAATTTCAGGAACCGTATCTCGATGTACCGGAGGCGTCCACGTACGAACTGAGCTCCTGCTACAACGTGACCATCGATTGCCGCGCCGGCGATATGGTGACCAGAATTCAAACGAGCAAGCTATTCTACGGCAAGGTATACGCAAAAGGTTCGCCCAACTCGTGCGTGCAGGATGTCAAGGGTGCGCTCGATTTTGAGCTGCGCATGGCATACGACGATCTCGAATGTAACATAAGGCAGCAGGGTCTCGGCCGGTACTTGAACGACGTGGTTATTCAACATCACGACACTATCGTCACCAGTTCTGATCTCGGACTGGCCGTGACCTGTCAGTACGACCTCACTAACAAGACCGTGTCTAACGAAGTCGATCTCGGCGTACACGGCGATATCACGCCCGCGTTGTCGGAGGAGGTGATCGTCGACTCACCGAATGTCGCCATGAAGATTACCGATCGCAGCGGAAACGAGGGTATCCCGTCGGCCGAAGTCGGCGACCCTCTGGCGCTCAAATTCGAGATCCTCGATCCTAACAGCCCGTACGAGATTTTCGTTCGTGAGTTAGTCGCCATGGACGGTGTCGACTCCAGCGAAATCATCCTAATCGATTCCGATGGCTGCCCTACCGATCACGTCATCATGGGACCACTTTACAAATCGGCCACTACTGGCAAGGTAAGTCTCAATACATTGCATAATTCTGAGATAAACGTCATTTTTAAAAATCAGATCCAACTTGATTAAACGGCCCATACGAAAGAAACAATAAATACGAAATCAAAAAATAGTTAATCGTCGAACGATAGAAACGGATAAGATTTTACTTTCGTTAAACATAGCGCTGCTAGCAATGAGATACTATTCTCAACGAAATAAATGTAGTCGGCACACTTGCGCTAAATGTCCCTCTTGGCACCGTTCTAACAAGAACGTCTTGATACTCGATCATCTCGCGCGTCGCAGCTGTAAGCGGATGCGAAGTGCAATAAAGGAAGAACTGCGAGAGCAAAAACTATCATTTTATAAAACCGCGGGCAGATATGATATTATATATACGCGTGGCTACTTCGTGGCGGCATCGTTATAATATATATACTGATAAATACTGATATTAATTTGACGATCGTATGACAGCTGAAAACGACAAGGTCTTGAGACGATCAAGATGATTGACGCCGATAAGGCTTGTCAACACCTTGGGAACGCGCCACGTGCGTTTACTCCTCGAAATACGCGCGGCTGGATGGGAAAAAGACGAGAGATGGAAGCGAGCACGAGTCAACCGAGCGATCTGACTTCGTGCTAATCAATCATTCGGACGGATTTTATGATGGAAAGCAATTTGCCCGAACTGTAATAGGTCGCGTCGATGATGCGCCGCCGTCTTGACGATGACGTGCCGTGACATACTTGGCACGCGGGCACATTCGTCTGGCAGCGATCATTACTTTCGCGTGTTCCATAATAGGGAGCGTAAGATCACTCTCGGTGCTGAGTTCGAGCTTAAGAGCGGGATTCGTTCGATCATCATCCGTATCCTTCGTATTATTTCAATTTTCATCAATTATTTGACGGACATTGCCATAAATATAACTTATAAAAGTTATATTTACACGTATAATGAATACGTTTAAATAGTTGAATATATTTTTGTCGCGTAAATTCTCGCGAAATCCGCGCCTTATACGAGATTAGAAAGAGAAAAGGAAGGAAAGGAAAAAGAAAAATATTCGCAGATGACGCGCGTATATATTTACATGATTGAGAACGGACGTTCTTCCATTCAAATATATGAAGATGGATCATTAAATAATGGAACGTACCAGTATGTGTTGAAAACGACCGAGTTCGTAGAACTGTGATTATTACTTCCGCGTTTTCCGCATAAGGTAACACGGGAATTGACTTTGCGATCCCATTAGATCGTACGAAAAAATAGTTTAATCCTCTCTCCTTTCTTCGCAACGCGTAAAGCGTAAAGTATCGTGGGTGAGCTAGAGCGAAAACGCATTAGAGCGGAAGTACAATAATTCTTCTTACGCGGTTAATAGGTAGGCAATTGCCACGTATATGACCTCGATAGACCAATTACACACATACCGCTCGTATATTTTGCACCATGACTTGTACGATATAACGTCAGGTGCGTGCGCGTGCGCGCGCGCGCGCCAGAGCGAGAGATACGATCCCGCGATGCGCTGGAGCGCATTAATAAACCTGCAAAAATGTTTCCCGATAATTCGAGTATTCGTTCTTGCATTCTGTCCGGCTTTTCCAATTACATTTTCTTTTGCATCGAGAGACAAGTAACGCGGAACAAGGGGTTTTCTTTAGCTACATTGTGTTCGAGGAGCGCGCAGCATTCGACCAGCTGTGCCATCCGTGGACCGCGCGGATGATGCTTCGTGTGTCGACGAGTAAAACAAACGGATCGTTACGATAGTGGCAGGTAAGAACGAGCATTGGAGCGAAGGTGGAGCAATAAGAGGCATACGGGCCTCGTTAACTCGTCGTTCCACATCATTTGCTCGCGCGAACATGGTCCGCGCTATACGGAGCGATATCGCTTTATTAGAAAGTAATAACAGTCGTGGTTAGAAACAAAGAGTAAATTTATATACTGGGGTATATATACGTAAGACGCCAAGCATCAAGATATATCACCGAGCCCGTTTCTCCATCAAGCGTCGTGCGGCGCCCTTTTCCGGTTTCGAACGTGCACACCACGTTGCTCGATCTCGTTTCCTGACCGCAGCTGATCGCGAGAGCTAACCCCGTTTCCTGTCGAGCGTCAGATACGAAACTAGAGATCTCGATGCTGCTAATCTCTTGCTGAATTTTGTCGAGCGAACAAGAATGTGAGAAAAGTTATATTTAATTTTTATTTCCCCCCCTCTCTCTCTCTCTCTCGTTTAATCAAATAGGAAAAGGAGCGGGCGTATCGATCAATTTTAATCTGCAGAAGCGTAACGTAATTTGAAGAAATTGCATCAACATGTAATCCCCCCGCCGTATATTATCTTACCTGTCGACCAGCCTGAGTGATAAAGTGTCTGAGATAACTTTGATATATCAGCCGCGTTATCAGCTATCAATAATCTCCGTCTTTTACGATAGTATATCGTCATTATAGATTTGGTAATAAATGCTCGCAACGTTGATTCTTGGTAAACGAAGGGCATCGTTTGACCCGAGATATATCGATAACAGAGGAAGTTACTTGTTGATTCTTTGTCTTTCTTAATATCTGGGAAGCTGAAAGGCCTTCTTCTTTCGTAGTAGCGGTTACGAGCTATAATAATAAATGACTCTAGTAATTAATTATTACCAAGAACACTAGGTAATGTTAGTTTGAAATTGATAAAAATATTTATGATGTATCGGTTACCATTACAATAATAAATTATCTAACAATTAATATCTTGATTAATGTACAATTCTTCGGAATACACGTAAATTAATTTAATGCATTGAAAACTGTCAGGCACAAATTAGAAAGTTAAATATGGAATGATGTTATTTTCTAATGACAATGTATAAAATCTAATGTCTCGGTCTTATTAAATAAATTTTCTAAACCTAAGACAAATCATAAACTTTGATCCGATTTATTCGTAAAATATATTTATCTCTATATAAATTCTATCGTGTAACGTATTATGTGCGAATCCAACTGTTTAATGGTCAAAGATATAAAATCATAAGCTCTTTCTGTGAATTTCTATTCTATTAATACAAAAAAAATCTTCACACATATATACTTTTATATATATATATATATACAGAATGTAATTGTTAATATGAATTTCTATATAAATGGAAAGTAATTGTGCATAAATGTAAAAAATCCTGCGATAAACGCGTCGCGAAGAATAAGACCGGTACATCGCCGTTGGATTTTATTAATCCTAGATCGAGAGAAAACGCGCGAAAAGAGAAATGATTGTTGTCGGAGGAAGCGCGCGAAGCGGTAGCTCCATAGGGTGCCGCGGCATTGCGTCCCGTCTCTAACCAGTATTTGCCAAAAGTTCGGTTTTCCGGTATGTCCGTCACGTAACCGGGCCGCGCTACGAGGCTCTCTTCCATTTCACAACTGGTTTGAATGAAATTGGAAACATTTCTCAACCGCCATACGCCACACATCTGTGTACGTAAGCTCGTACGGAAGCGCGTATCTACGTATGTTAGGACTAACCGGAAGAATGAGGAAGATGAAGAAAGGGTGAGGGGGAGGGAGAGGGAGAGAAGAGAGCCCGCGGCCGACTTATAAAGCAGACAGGAGGATCAGGTTGAGCCGCGCCGTAAAAGCGCGGGCGCGATCCTTACGATCTGACTGATCTGCCGCGGTACATTTATGACGGATCCCCTCCCCCTACCCCTCTTGCCGTCCTTTCTTCCTCGTCCTTTCTCATCGCCGACATCGTTCCCACTGAAGGAGACTTATCGTCGGCGCGTACCAGATGCCGCGGATACAACCCGTGTTTCTTTTCCCGGCGTCTAGCTACGTATTTCTCTCTTTTTCTCCCTCGCGGATTCGCGTCCCCGGGCTTTTCTATTCCCTTCCGTCTTCCTCTTCGATCCGCTTTTACGCTCTTCTTCTCTCCGCTTCGGATGCAGCCGCTCGCTCTCGCTTTTCTCCCGCGGAGAATGGACCTTCCGCTACTCTCTTTCTGCGCGGAATGACGTTGGGTTAATAAAGTTCCGCTCGTTCCACTAGACGCGCAACGCAGGCAAAGAAACGGTTAAATGAAGCTGTACGTGGAACGAAGCATATTTTAATGTCTTACTTCCCGCCGATAATATACGCGCTCGGTGTGTAAATACGATGCGCCGCAGAAACCAGTTTTCAACGTGTACGTAAAAAGCGTGGCGCTAACCCTGCCTACCCCAGGCCTTTCACAGTTTCAAGAGGGGAATGGATTGGGAGGAACGCATCGGGGGGGCTTGACAACGCGATCTTATAAATGATCCGAATGAAGAGAAATCAATGATGCGCGTTACGTACATCCAACGGCGGCCGCTATGAATATATTACGTCCGGTGTTTCTCGGTGAAGCGATCCTCGCGAGCTTATTTCGCGGACGACAAGTCTAACGAGCAAACAAGAGTGATTATTATATATGTTCGTTTTACAGAAGAAAGACTACGGATAATAATATAAACTTCTTCGATACGTGTAGAGATCAATACCAGCTATCGCAGCTATCAAGAAGCGACAAAAAATTTTTTTTCGCCTAATGTATAACTGTAATAGAATGTACACGAATGAAAAAAAGATTTTAACGGATAGGTCCGCTTGTCGCGAGAAAATAGGAATTGCAGCAATGTCGCACCATTTACCAGAGCGAATATAATGGCGCGCGTAAAAGCGGGTACTTGGGCTGTTTTTCATGTCATAATCCTGTGTAATTGCCGTTACATGGCCTTACCTAATAAAGAACAAAAAAATTCGACGCAGCTGTCGCGAAAAACCAGTTTGAAGCAATCATCTCTTACGTATATTGCGTGTGACGGCCAACGCCCATCGAGTTACGCGATATCCCTGATACACATCCGCAATTTGTATATATATAATCCTTCTTTTGTAAAAGCTTGTTGTTTTTTTTTTTTTTTCCCCTTACATTGTCCATGTTTATGACGCGTCATGAGTGAAATTACGTCGTTCGTGACTTTGGGATACAGTTGAAAATTTATATAAGAGCGACATATATGGATAAGATTATTCCGCATCCACGCTGAATCCTGTAATCGAACGACCGCGTCCATGTCGGAATTTCAAAATTAATACGGCACAGCTTAGTCGAGTCGACGGCGTATGAATTACGAGTGTGCGAAATAAAAAAAAAAGAGGAAAAAAGGAAGATACTCGTGCGTTGATTACGTTTGTTATTGTTGGGCAGTTCCTAACTTCGTCAAAAAAAAGTTAGGAAAAAATCTGACATTTCGAAATCTCCGACGCAAACACCTCTCAATTAACATAGGCACTTGATGGCACTTTAATTTGTTTCTTTCGCGCAATCAAAAAACCGCGCAAAATTGTACACGCAGCTACCAAGATAATAAAAAGCGGCGAAAGAGAAGGAGTGACGAGGAGGAGACGTGCCGCAAATCTCATAATATCAGCGCTGTAGTTTGCTAACGGTATGCGAGCTCGGTAAAAGCGTCCCCCCCCCCCTACTCTCCTCACTCCCCCTCGAAAGGCGAAAGCGTTGCGTTCCGAATAGCCATTCGGCACAGGTGTTTATGTATTATCCGAACGACAGGTAACGGCGTGAAACAATTGGTTACGTGACTTGCAATTCGTCGAAAGAGACCCCGATAGGGTACGAGGAAGTTCGTTTTATTACATTTCACGTATCGAATTCTTCTGCTCCTGTGAAATGTATTCACTGCGCTGTACGCCAAAAATTAGAAGCGAAAATTATGAAGTTCATTTAGGGATCATTATTACTGATAGCTGAGAGAATTTAATTCATTTATATAAAAACTTTAGATCTCTTAAAAAAGGTTTTTCATAATTAAATTCATTTACCGAAACTGTGTGGCTGAGTTCAATTAATTTAAATAATCTGAAACATAAATTTGTATCCCGTATCACTGTATTTTTTTTTTTTTTTTTCTTAATTGTGTGCGTTTAATTGTATGTTTAATTGTGTGATCTCTCGTATTCATAAAATTATAAAACATCTTCGATGGCTTCGCTATTGAAGCTTGTGATCTATATAATACCTTGGTCTCGATGTATGCATATAAATATAATTATTTTTTCATTCATATAAATTTTACTCTAAGTAAATTCTTATCATCTTTTTTTTCTCTGTGCTTCCATTACAGATACTGCTATCGCATTTCGATGCCTTCAAGTTCCCGAGTTCGGAAGTGGTGCAATTCCGCGCTCTGGTCACTCCGTGTATGCCGGCCTGTGAGCCTGTGCAGTGCGATGAGGAGGAGACGACTGGTGAATTACGCTCGGTGATCTCCTTCGGCAGACGCCGCCGCCGCCGCCGTTCCACTGCCGCCGTTTCCCAGAGCCGCGAGGATCTCCTTTTGGTGCAGTCTATTCAGATCACGGACAAGTTCGGCTTCGAGCGTGACGGTAAGTTATCGAATGCCTCCGCGACGAGGGACACCGTTTTCATCGAAAGCGAAGACATATCATCGACGATGGGCATGTGCATCAACCTGGGCGAGGCCATCATTGCCGGCACGGTCTTCCTTGTCGCCCAGATTGCCATCATAGCGGCGTGGACTTTTACCTGGCAGCGACGCCGACAGATGCTGAAGCATCAGGAAGCGCTCTCGGTATCTGTATCTGTGCCCGGAATGCATTCCATGCCGGGGCGCACCGACAGTCTTTGTAAGTTATACGATACCGGATACTCCGGACGTCGTTTCTGAATGATTTTTCCTTCCATCCGATATCATTCGTCAATCTCGTCTTCCTGCGTAAAAATCGTTATTACGAATCTTGGGCTGACTCTTCGCACGTGAACGTGAGTTTTTTAAATTCAAGTCCCTGGGAGATTCGCGCGCGCGTGTCACGGTTCTCGAAAGCGATCAGCAGATAATCACGAATTTTCACGACTCACTTTAAATTTTTCTCCGCAATTCGGACGAAGACTCTACTTTGCTATATATATCATATATGTATATCACACTTTTACGAATCTGCCGCGTTGAAGCCAATATATGTAGCTTTTAGTGAAGTATGCCCTTTACCGCCCACGCTTACCTTGTAGTCGGGTGGAAGCTTTGCAGAAGCGTTCTACTAATCCTAATTAGATTTGGTTAGAAATGAGCGAATCACGAAGTCTGTTCAAGTAGAGAAACTGATCGTCTCGATCAGAAACAAGAAAATGTTCGCTGCTCATTTGTACGAATGTTTTTGTATCCATATACCATATCTTTATTTTAGATACTATTACATACGCATATTCTTTTTCTATTCAAACTTCATTTCGACGCAGCTGGTAGCATAAGGGAATCGATATCATTATATCACTTAATTGAAGTTGTTTCTACGCTCATCTTCCCGGGTGGAGCAACGCAATTATATACGTACATTCGCATATGCACACGTGCTAATAATGCCGGTGGAATTACCAAACGAAATAATTAGCACAATTGCGCTTGATTACTTGCTATCTGTCGTTTATTGAGGCACAAATATCAGTGTTTGCCGTTCGGTATTCCTAGCCAAGGTCGCGGCGTAACGAATCGTATCGAATGTATCATCAATCTCGTCGTTCTGTCTTTGGTTCGGCCGATTATTTCGTGGAAGGAGCAAGACTGTAATTGCGATCCATACCGGCAATCTTTAATTAACGCGACGTTCAATGTCTAAGCGACCTTCGTGCGTATACCCCGGTTCAACGAAAGTCGACATCGTCTAAGGAGAGACGTTTCTTAGAAGCAGATTGAATGGGCACGATAGAGGAAAAGGAAGAAAAGGGAAAAGAAGAAACGTCTCGTAATATCGCGTCGATACTTAATCCGTATCTGATGGTGGCATACCAAGAATCACACGCCTCGCGCCGTGGTCAAATCGATTTCTTACTTTATTCCGTGATGAAAGTGGCGATCTCGCCACACCTCTTCCGATGAGCAGTTGATAACGTAACGGTGCGAAAATTCAGCCGCGAAGAGAGTAATCGATTTCGCGCGCGAGTTTGGTCGGTTTCTTACGCCCACGTGTACCATCCTTTCCTCGCCGCTCTTTCCTATTCGTTTCGTCTTGCCTTTAAAAAGCGCTTTCACCAGCTCTTCATTTCGCGAGCTCACGTAACGCGATGCGAGACATCTCTCGACACGTTGTGGCTCCACATGATGATGGAGACCGACGTGTATTCGCTACGTCGGATAGGCAACCGGTGTTGGCCTCTAATTAGCATTGGGAATTGGGCATGATTATGCAGATGTGTAGAGAAGGACATCGCACGAGGAGATCGGGCGGCGAGTTAAACACGGAGATGAAGAAGGAGAAGGGATTGAAACGGAACGAGAAACGGTAGTAGGATCAAAACGTAGTGAGTTCGGTGAAGAGGGATAGAAGGTACGCGCGCAAAGGGTTTGGCGGAAGGTTAATTGCCTCTTGTGGCGTCTCGGGGTTAAGCTAAGCTTGTGGGAGTAACACTTGATGGGGTTGAGTCTAGCTTCCGGAGTAAAGGGGAGACGAGAGAGAGAGAGAGAGAGAGAGAGAGAGAGAGAGAGAGAGAGAGAGAGCACAGAATCACATCAAGGATAGCCATCTCTCCATACCGGAACCAGGTAACCTCGATTTCCGACTTAACCTTAGCCATATCCCTTATCTTTAATCATCCCGTGGCGACCAGGTTAATTTACATCGCAACACCTGAGTTTATCAATCTAGATTGGCTTACTTGACTTGAAGGAAGCTATGAAAAATTTGCTTGATATACAATGAAAAGAATTTTCTTCGTACTGTGATTACGCACTGGTAAGCAATAGAATAATGCGCTCTATTGGTCCGCCATTTCATCGCTGGATATCTTGAGAGAAAATTCTAAAGGACAATGGCCGCATCGATAATGTCAAACGCAGAAAAATCCAGTTCGTAACAGTTATTGTACATTTTCTGTATAAACCGCAAATAAAATGTATTTATCAAATTCGCGTTACTTTTGCGGCAAGTTGAGGAAAAAAAAAAAAAAAAAAAAAAAAAATTATCAGTTTGTACACGATATAAAATATTTCTCAAAATTAATAATCAAATGGTATACGAGATACAGATTACTAATTTATGTTTTAATTTGTATTTTATAAAAATAATTGAAATAACTGATTAATTTTGCCATATCGAGATTCAAATTTTATCTTTCTTTAAAGTATGTAAAGCGGAATAAAAATTAGCATCGAATTAGTGCGTGTAATGCATTATAAAAAAGGGAAATACAAATCGAATAACTGTGCCAGTGGCACCTTATCGATTTCACCAAGGCACACAAGACGGACTCAGAGAGATCGGATTAATTGAGGAACTTGAGGATTAAAATACACTCGTTAAGACAAACACGGGGCATGAGAGAGACGAAATGAAAGCTTCCAATCGTTCTGAAGTGTTTGCATTACGGTTAACCGAACTTTGGATTGTTCTGATGTTTGACGTTTACTTATGGGATGGCGAAGATTCGTGTACTTCAGACTTTGCTTTTATTATTCATCGCATCGAAACCGTTATGTACGCAAACAATCATCATGTGCTTGCTCGCAACAAAATTTTATCTTTCGCGCGATAATGTTATCTAATAAGAACTCGATCTGTTAAATGCTGAAATAATCGTATAAAGAATCAATTTACGATTCGCAAAATTTGTCATCTAATCATATCTAATAACTAATAACCACGTGTAACGTTTGCCGCACGCGTAACTCACTATTAACGTTTAGCGGTCGCTAACGCAACGACAATAGCCAAAATTGAACGAAAAAGGATGCGCAATGGCAGAAATTGCGCGTATGTTTTGTCCATCCAAAATTCCAATGCATGCTTTAATTATCGGATCTAATTGCCGTGGATATTGCTAGGCTTTGCTGCATTGCGCGAGATCGTTGGAGCGTCGACACCGAATCAAATGGAATTTCGACCCTTAAATCAAGCACCATTGATTCCGCGAAGCACGCGAGGCAATGATTGAAATGCAGAAAACACAAGCGCGATCGGCGTTTTTCCGGTATATTTCCGCGAAGTGCGGTTTAATTACTTTCGCATTACGGATGTAAACGAGTACGCCGATGTTCGTATCGTTCTTAGTCGCGGATGCGACTTGCTCCATAACTTTCTTTCCGCTTCACTGCTGCTTCTATGCGTGACTCGCTTGATATAAGTATATAAATACAAGTAAATATATAAATATAAATATATACAAACGTATACATATACGATGATAAACATGCGAACGAAGGTGCCCTACGCGTACGTAGGATAAGACATGCATAACGCGATTTTATCTTTTGTCATTTTTACTTTTTTGAAAGATAACCCTTGAATTATATGGATTTACGTTTAAGAATTTTTGCGCTAACGCTGCAGTAGTATATCCAACCTGCTTGTGGTGAGAGGGTAGAGCCAATTTTATACATGTTCGAACGATATTTTTGTACGAACGCAATTTCTCAAACGTGGTGTTGCGCGCGCGAACGCGCGCACCGCGCCAATGCGTGCGTGAACGCACTCGAGGCGCAAACGTGCGCGTGCGGTCGCTCCGCGCAACGCTTTAGCGATGTAATTTCAACAACGTATATATGTATGAGCGTATATATGGAGTGACGCAAGAAAAATCTGACAATTCTTCGCCTCGCTTGCGAGAAGCGGTCTCCGACTAGAGACGTCGAATGCGAAAAGAGATCAAGTTGTCTCTGGTGTAAAATGCGGATACTTGCTGGAATAGATCCTAAGTCATTATTCTTCATGGGCGAAGATGTGCAAGATTTTCTCGCGTCACTTCGTAGACAACAAGCGTTTCGAGTATAACACGATAACGAATGTGTGAGCACTTTTCATCGACTTGATCGAACTGTATGTGCGCGGCATGCACACCATGCTCGATCGCTCTGACGTTTGATCCAACTCAATGGAAACTGCCGAGTACGCGAAGAGTATAAGGACTATCATTAATTAATTAATTGTCTTACATTTAATGCGTATACGATGAACGTAAAAGGAGCAATCATGTTTCATCAATATAATAACATAATTAAGATTAAGTTAACGCGCCCGCGGTCTTGGCGCTATGAGATCGAGACCGCGGAAGGCAATTGCGAAGGAAAGATAATATTGGGCTCGAGGACGATCACTTCTCTCGATGATATCAACGCGCCTGCAATCCCGAATGGCCGACTCGGGTAGCCGCGAGCAATTCAACCACTCGCTTCTTCTTCATCTCCTTCTTCCGTTCATTCCCCATCCCTCCGCTCCTATCGCCCATCTTAATGAGGATTATGTTTATATCGCGTACTTTTTATCAAGAGTATCCACGAGTTTGTAGAGATGTCGGTGCTTGTCCTCGAGCCTGAGGTGCGCGCCTGCTCCGTCGTAAGCTCGAGAAGCTCGAGTCTGTTCTGTACCATGATAAGCGTGTATTTTTGCTTCTTCTATGTCCTACACACGTCATCCTTTCCATCCCCCATCTCCATTCTTTATATCCATTCGTTCGTTTTCCCTTCCTCCCTGCCATCCATTCGTCTTCCCTCCATTCTCCTCTCCTTGCCATCCTGCTGCTGAGAGTGCGCGTCGCCTCTCGCTAAATTAAACCATTTTCATTCGTCAACACATACGTCACGTACAGAACTTACCCGACGATCGCGAGCGTCCTTATATATTATATCCGCGCACCAGCATTAATCGCTTATTTATTTCTTACGTTAACGTATATTGCCCTTCAAGAATACTCGTACCCTATCACGCCTATTTTTCTTCCCCTGCCCATACATGACCGGCATACTAACTACCGTTTTAATAATATACCCGTCACACCAACCACGCACTGAAACTGCTATGCAATTTAACGAATCACTCCGCTGACGTTAAACGTAATGCGTGCGTGTTTCTAATTAATTTCCATTTTTTTTTTTTTCTACATTATCAAGACGTATCTTTCTTCAAACGTCGTATATGTCAGTACCGTAACACACACGTTGTACATAGCATATATGGTACAGAGAAAATAAACTCATTTTATAACGAAAATCCTTGTTTTCTTTCACATACGGATTCTCGCCCTTCATGATACGTGTAACTTTCCGCCAGGATATAAGATACAACGTTGGATCCCGCCGACATTAGATTCCTACGTAAGAAAGGTCCTTGGGATGACTCGCGCAGGCAGAGAAAAGATTTGCGACGAGAAAATAGTTACTGCCTGTGGCAGTGTGCCCAGAAAATCGCCGTTAACGATAATAAGCCATCTGTCATTTGGCGAATTATTTTCATGTATGTATTGTTAATCACAGATTAATCAGTTTGACAGATCCAACAATCAAATTATTCGAAAAAAATATTCGCTCGATCTTTCGACGCAGAAAACATAAAAGCAAGAATAATTATTTCCTTGACAGAAGTATAATGGAAATAAATAGGTAAATATATTCGCACATATATTAATGTAAATATTAATATAACTATTTTTTTGTTATTAAGAACAATTATTTAAATCAAATTACAGTAAACAATTTGATTTTACGACATTTAATATAGATATAAACATTAAAATAGAGATAGACGTTATTTTTATTAGAGTATTATACAATATTTAATAATTCCTTGGACAAAAATATCCATACACATTCAAGAAATTCATTTTCCTTTCATGTGGCTAACAATAAGAAATATAGCATTACCGAGTATTATACTTTATGCAAAATAACATGTAATTTCAAAATAAAATACTTCGAATTTGAAATTCGTATACGTGATTAGCTTACGATAGCAACGCAACAATAACTAACAATCGATATTTCATACATGTACATGACTAAGTAGCCCATAGATTATACATTCTGTTAACAACGATCAAGAGTTTGAACACATAATGGCCGCGGGCATTCACCAAACTCTGCTGACCAATGAAAATTAAGTCTCTTCGTGACAGTTATAGTTTCAAGCGCAAAATGATTTGTATCAGGAAAGAGGACTCGCGGGCAAAGAGGAACGCGGATGGGAGAATATAAGGTGAATCGTGCTGCACGAGCGAAAAGTAGACCATGTAAATGTACAAGATCACTGGTTTCCAGCCTCCGTTAGTTCACATCTGCGATGCGCGATTCAATAAGCGTGAGAATCTTGTCAAGTGCCAGTGAGAAATATTAGAAGAATAGTTGAGAGGAGAATATTAATAGCCAACATTCAGCCAAACTATTAAAAAAACCTAGTTTTTTTTTTTGCGTAAAAATAGAAAAAAAAACCAAGTGTCGCGTAAATACAAGCGTACATATGAAACGTTAATCTTATTAATTACAATTTCGTAAAAAAAAAAAAAATGAAATCATCTTAAACTATAAAAACTTCAGTTCTTTCTTTATTCCAATAAAGATAATATTTATTTTACTAATATAATCGAGCATTTTTTTATTATTAATTTTTACGTCTCTTTTTATGTAAATTACAAAAATCCACATTTTATAGATACCATAGATGCATAGAGAAAATTTAGAGAGAGATATCTTTATAAATCATTTCTGCAAGAACGGCACAATAAAAAGCGAACAATCGAAGAGAATTTGAAAGTGTACATTAGAATATTGTATGTGAGGGAGGAGAAAGAGAGTCGAAGCAATCGACCACCTATTTAATCATATTCTGCTATACACAGTCAAGCATATATTAAAAAAAAGTTTATACCACGCTATTTTACATAGTCTCGCCCATCTAGCGTAAGATCGCTTCTTCTCTTTCGCAGCGATGCGCGACGGTAACGAAAAAGAAGAATATACTTTCATCTCATCTGGAAATCGTGCCACTGCTAGAGTTTTAAGACAAGCTCCGAGATTACCAGCGTCTGGTTCCCTCCAATCGAAGCGCTTCGCTAGGATGCAATTTATCGCGCGTAAAACGAGAGCGTAAGTTGCCCAGGTACGATTTGGCGAGTCCATTCGGTTGGCTATGTTAATGAACCGGATCGAGATAATGCCACGCGACGCTCCTCTAGTTTACGATTCTGCCGACGCGGCCGGAAGTACGGTATATAGCTATCGGGTGACAAGTATAGCCCAGCGTGTATCGACCCGGAGGCTCGCCGCTCGTTCGCAGGTAGAAACGGAAGAAGCAGCGAGCGGTGCGTTACTTTGACTTGGTGTAAAAGTTCCGATAGATTCCGGGATATTTTCCGGATTTTTCGTTTCGACAAGGCATTGCTGTTTTCGTCATCATCGCGCGATAACGTCGCAAGTTGCGTCGCAGATATCAAACGCCTCGGTCGTACGCTTTTCTTTGGTATGTGACGTGCGGAGGGAGAGGCGACGGTGGCAGAACTTCCGGCAATATTCGGAGAGAAAAAGGCAGGGTCTATATATATACCCGAAAGCGAGGAAGAAAAATGGAAAATAGGATTGAACGAGAATAGGGATACGTACTATGTACGTATGGCGGTTCGAATCTCTGGCTAGAACGCCGAAGATTCGTTTTTCACCACGGCGACATTGTGTCGCTGCGAAACGATTACGTTGTGTTTATTTTGCTGCGGAAAGATGTCACAGAATGATATCTCGTATGCCGATATATGTCGCGATTACGCGTTCATATCCGTTTATTGATCAATTATAAATTTATACACTTGATTATATCCACACGCGCCAATCGCTCGTAAAACTAACATTACATTCTGATTAAAAGTTTTACGCTTCGTTTTCACGGTAAATCCAGGTAAAATGGAATATTGTTTTGTACTATTTATCAGTGTAGCATCGATATCTAATAAAAGAGTATTTTTCGCAAAAAATGTAAATATTGTAAATATTGTAATAATATCAATTAATATTTCAGAATTTTTTGTCAGCAATAGCTTATGTCAATAGTGACGTATGATATAAACCATAAAACGCGCTGGGCGATAATAATTTTAACAACAATATTAATGAATCTAAGGACGATCCAGGAATTCGCAGTAATATTCAATGAACGACATAGAAGGACTAAAAACTGAGAGATGTCTCGGTAATTGGAAATCGCGCTCTATCCTAACCGGATAAGATACCAGCAGGAAAGTGACGTGCACACGAGATCATCAGTCACTGCGTCATCGCGAATGAGAAACGCCGGCTATAAGACGTTCACGTGGAGCAGCCATTTGTCAAAAGCCGAGACAATCCTATCGAAGTGTCTCTCCGAAATTATCTTCCGGCGGCGCCGGACCCACGGGATTCCGGACAATCTGTCCCGGTCGAATTATCCAACATTAACCCTCGGGTTATCGATCTGCCAATTCCACTGTTCTCTACTTCGCAGCACTACATTCTCAATCCTCATGCGATTTCGACGAAATATCTCTTTCCGCTCTTTCTCAAAGTAGATGCTTTCGCAGCCAAAGTTTCTTTTCGCCATTTTACGAGTCGCCATGTTTCAGGTAAAATAGAATATGGACTAGTATAAGCGTTCCGAGATTCTTCGCTACAAAAATCTAACGATTAAATTATGTTAACAGTGATCGAAAGCGCGATTAAAGGAAAATATAATATGATCCGAGTCGTTAAACGCGAACTTATATATATATATATATTGCGTATAAAAAAGAAGTATCCATCGCGATGAAAGATTATGCAGCGAAAGTCATTTGATTCTAAATTCATAGTCTATAAATGTTGTGATATCTCTTTTAAACGCTTGGTTCTAGTCGTACATCCTAGTACGCATTTCAAAGATATAGCCCAATAAATACATCGTAATTTCTTACGATTTTGTGTCTTCTTCTCCACATATATACCGTCATACGCTGATATACCGCGCGCAATCCACTTAAAGTTCGTCCCTCGTTCGGTCACATCGAAAGTTGTAAAACAAATCGGAATGCGCATCCGGCGATCGAGGAAAGCGGTGGCAGAGTAAATAGCGGGGTGGTTTTGCCATCGAAATGTCGATGCTCGGGATCGGCAAGGAGATCGGAGTAGTGCGACTACCTCGAATGACAGGATTGCCTCGCTCGTCTTAGCTACGGTTGTACTTGAGTTAGATGAGGATTGTTGCGCGCGGCATTCAGGTAAGAAAAGACGACAAGCAAAACTGGAATGGAGATGTGACAAGAAATAGAAGCGAAATCTGGCACATGAAAGGCGACGAAGAAAAATAGATAAAGAAAAAATTGTACGCGACGGCGGATCAACGGCATATACGAACGATCATATACTTTGCCATTTGCTTGGAACCTTTTGAAAACCGCACAATTTAATTTTTCACAAGCTATGTATAATATACTATGGAATGTTCAAACTACTCTGCGACTCTACTTAAATTACTTTGCTCGCGAGAAATGAAGTGAATATATAGAAATGTATTATTTTATTACTATAAATTATATCAAAAGATATGACGTTTACTTATAATTATATTTATTAAATGTTAATAAAAAACATCAAGATCTCTAGTAGTAACATTTATATATATATAGTATTTTAATTAATAATAATACGGAAAAGATAATAAAGCGTGAGAAGATAAACATACTTTTTCTCACAATACTAAAACTGAAGGAGAATTGATACTGCTGCTAAAATAATATACGTAACATCGTATTTACGAATCAGATGGATAACAATATCCATCTGATTCGAATACGATGTATATAACAGTAAAGGAAAAGAATGGCTAAATGGCATTGAAAACAAAGGCAAAAGCTAGTTTGTTGTTAGAGCTTTCGCATGGTACAAACTAACGGAATAATATACAGTTCCTTCCTTTCTGTGATACATTGGATGGATAATGTCAAAACGTAACGAATGGCCTGCGCTGTCGGGTAAACTCAATGAAAACACTTTCTATTTTCGATATCCTATGCTGGTTCAACATTTCACCAATTACCTTCGATGCATCCAACTATTCTCTTGCATTTTTTATGTTGCTCTAAGCGAGTAACGCGATATCATTCTCCGATATCGAAAAGAAAAACGTGTATATGTAAACGATACGTGTTGAAAATATTTAAAAAAAAAAAAAAAATTGATATATTTCTAGCACACCAATAAAATAGTAATTGCGACATTCATTTAATTACTTGTCCTTGTTTAATTAGATTCACAGGTAATATAAACATGGAAAATTCCCTACATCTCCTTTCGCTTCAAGCTTCATAAACTCTTAGATCATTTTTTTTTCTCTCCACCACTTATGCTTATCTTTCGTCGCCTCCTTCTCGTTCGCTTTTCGCTCGAATGTCTACCTTTATCTTCCAGTCATACCTCCAAGAGCCAATCCGTCCGACTTCTCGCCGCGCTCGTGAGTCTCAAGTATTCTACCGATTGCAGCCACGCAAGCCTTACTCGGAAAGGCCTCTTCGTTTGTTCGTTTGACTGGAAATAGTCTCGTCGAATTCAGCGTGCTCTTCTAACTTAATGCGATAAAATCGTGTCAGGAAGTACTTGAATAACCAAACAGTGATTGCAAAAGAGAGATTCAGACGCATTATTTTCTCACTAAGCTCAGCCATTCAAACGATGATACGGTACGTCAACGAGACACTAACAAAATACTTAGATAAAAGATCATTCCTCGCCGATCGCAACTACCGTCTCTGTCGTAGGAGCGTGTTTGTTCATTGCAACGAAAAGTAAGTAGATTTTCATCATTCAGCATTTGCATTGTCTATGATGTGGAAGTAAGAACGCCATTCGAACTTTATTCGGACGTATATCCGCACTCACAGCCAATTATGCTAATGGTTAGTTCAAACTCTTACGAAATTAAATTGGTTTCGCAGACAGCCAATTTCAACTTGCCGACTTTCGAGAATATCCCGCGTGGTTTAATGTAAACTGCCATCTACCATTCGCGATGGTATATAGTAGTTAACAGACTAATTATGGCATCGCTTTACCAACTATAAATTTCGAAATCTCCCGATGTACCTGCCATTGTTTATTAATTACCATTAAATTGCTACATACATGCCGTACATTATCGCTGATAATATATTAATTGCTATCTATGTCTTTTGCAAATCTATCCTCTAATACGGTAATACAATGTTATCAAATAATAAAATATTTTTTTGAAAATTCTATTTTATAAAGATTCCTGACATATCTTTCTTCTTTTATATAATTCAATGTCATTGTAATGCGTTTCATTGCAAAATCAATTTATAAATTAGCCTAAAAAAAAGACAAACTCTATTTTTCTTGAACAAGAATGAATGATTGTATCACAGTTAATGTCGCGCCGGAGATAATACAATCAATATTTCAACGACGTCTCTGAATTTGTGACAATTAGTAGCTTTTATTAGAGATCGGAACATCTTCGAGAGACTATTTCTGCAGTAACTGATTTCCCGTGGGATGTTAATCCTATTCTGGAATGGCAACTTTTTGTTATCAACTAACGAACACTGTCCACCTTAAAAGAGATTACAAATAAAACCATTATGCAGGTTATATTTGTACTATGTAAATTAATTAAATCCTGTATATTATTAACTTACATATACACTCTTTAATAAAAACTGCGAGTTAAATATTATTTCTAAATGTAAAAATGGTATACGCGTATACGCGTATTCTTTTCACCGTTGAGAAAATATTATTCAATTTTTATTATTCTAACAGAATGAAATCCTTTTGTTAATAAAACAAGTACACGTATATATATATTAATTTAAGATATTATACTTTACACATTTTAGTTCATTATGTTCGTTCCATGAAACAAAGCGTTACGATCCTTGTAAAACACAATTTCGGAAAACAAATATGATTTTCGAAGGCGCAAACTCACGCTGTCGCTTTAAGTGAGTTGCCAGTTATGATCGCCTAAAGTTCCCGCATAGGCACGTTCCACGTGAAACTTGGTTCCCTTCTTCAACGAATTATGCAAATCTCAAAGCTGTTGCTATCCGCTGCTACGGCTGTCGATTCTGTTTCTTTTTTAAACTAGCATTATTGAAGACGCAAACATCTTTATTCGTCAACGGGATACTTACAAGAAGAACGATGAAATTTAAAGAAGCGACGAAATACAATACTGTAGATGTAACTTTGTTTCCCAAAATAAAATTAATAATAATTTTCGTTACAATTCCAATTATGATTTTAAAATCGTAAATTTCTTTTAAAGTTGTTTCTGTCGCGCATCATGTACAAGGATCTTAATTTTATATAATTTTATATTTATATGTTATTGTTATGTAAAAACGATGAATATAATTTTTCACATGAAAGACATAACAAAATTATATAATTATAATTTATCAGAGTAAAATACGTACGAGATGTGATATAAATGTATAAATTTTGTAATACAAATGCATACTTTATCGTCAGATAAAAGACTAAAAAAATCTCGCATTCTCTCGATAACGGACCGTCGAAAAGCCATTTCCAATCGTTACTTTTGATCGCGATGGGACCATTGGATCGACCAACGATACTCTTTCGATTGTGGCACACTCTGACGTAGCCGCTTTAATAAACGGCGATCATATCGGCCAACAATATCCGCGTGGAATATAAAGAAACATGTATGCGTAGTTGTAACACTGGCCATGCCAGTAAGAATTATGTAATTGCCAAACAGTAGAGAGTACGATAATGACGTATGGGCCAATGATAACATTTCGTTTCAACGAACTGTCGACCGTTCGTGGATGGCCGGACGGTATATACCGGTGGGTAAATGTATGGGAGTAGAGGAGAAGAGAAGGGGAGGATGAGAGCGAGCGAAGGGATGAACATAGAGCTCAGGGGAGAGTAAAAGAGAGACGAGGGGCTGAACGTAGGGGTAGCTGAAAGCGGAACGGAGGACCCGTAAACGTGCAAGCGCCAATGCAGCATAACGACACAGCCAAATGGTTCGACCATTACCGCGCCAATATTACCTGCTCAACTGAATTATTGTGTCGAGCGGTCGCGCGAAATATCTGGCATCGATATTGAATCGGTGTGGTGGCCGACTCGCCCTCTTTATTCTCTCTCCTTCCTTCGAGGAAGGGGGTGGTATACGGCAGCAGAGAGCAAAAAAGCCTGGCGGAGGAAAAAAAAGTAAAAAAAAAAGTGTTGACTTTAACGAGAATGGATCTTTGCGGAACAAAAGCCCAATTTTATAGAATAACTCTCAATAAATTCTATTCTCGAATAATGCCGTCGATAAGCGAAAAGGAATAAACGCCGAGCGCGCTATCGTCCGCGTTCTTTGAACCTCTTTGTCTTCTGCCGTCTTAATTATCGCTCATATAATTATATGAAATAAATTACCAGCAATCTCGTTCAATAAATTAATTATTTTTGGTAAACGATGATAATTCATTTTGTTTTGTTAAATGTTCTTGCAGTTTGTCGCTCTGTTTGCGCGCGTCATCTTTCGTCGTTCAATAAAAGTTAAAATTAACAAAACAATCGAACGGAAACGGGAAAATAATGTTGTTTCCGAACTTAAAGCCTGTTCGGTTAATTTTCACGATCGAAGAGGAATGAATTGAGCAAATAGAGACAGGAGAAGAGTAAATAAAAGCGTTCTCCAGCGCGACTAACAAAATAGGATTAAATATTCTGGCACGTCAGTTCTGTCCATTAACGCAACGATGCACGAACGATTCTTCATATCAATTTCGCGGATGCTTTCCGAGGCTACGTTCGGCAAATGGTTGCAGCTAAACCATGAACCGTAGAGAAATCGGATTATTCGGTGGGTGGTAGCCATTTTCCGTAGTGTGATACTAAAGTTATTTTAGTAGAACGCAACGGCGCATACTGGATCTCAATAAAAAAATAGCTATTTATAGTCCGTGCATGCAGAGTCTCTCACTAATGTTCATCGAATTCATTTCGAAGAGTCCCATCAATTAAAGTTGTTGGTATGGCTGGGACGAGCGCGCCAAACAACGACTCTCCATTTCGAGAACAGATAGTGACGATTATTTGTTGTCATTATCACGTACTGCAAACGAGAATTGTTTGTCAATTTTCACGGATTTTTGTACATGACGCATGGAGAACGTTTAAAACAACGAGTTCAGAGAACAGAATCGATTGCAATTAATGTCGTTGATCAATTTACTTTCATTATATTACAATAATTTATTATATTACACAATCATATTGTATCAATCTTTTATATAATTATTGCAATTTGTACTAGATATATTTATATTATTTATTATATTGTAGCAATAAATAGAGCACTCACAATACCTCGCTATTTTATTGTGTATATGTGTGCATATTTGATAGAGAGAGAGAGAGAGAGGAAAAAAGAGAAGATAAAATAAATAATATTTTTCTATGCAACGCTGAAAAAAATAAAAATTTGTCTTTAAAAAGTTTAAAAATTTTATAGAAAAATTATATAGCTGATCATCATTCTCGCAAAATCTTCTATATTCTTTGTAGAATAGTATCATAAATAGTTATAGTATCATTTTCACTAAATATATTTACGAAATGTAAAAATTTTAATTATTTCGTGAAAATATGACAAATACGTACGACGCGTTCATTTAATAGATTTAAATGAGACAGAGCAATTAAAAGATACCTACATTACCGCGGACAATTACTATTACTCAATCAGATGTTTGTGGTTTATAGCGAAACACTTGGACGGGCTGTCGAGCCAGACGGGAAACATCGACATAGACTCCATCAGCAAGAGACCGGGATCCCCCGCAGCTCTACGGCCGGCTCTTGGTCAGCTAATGCAATTGTTATTACACATATTATCTCTGCGCGAGTAATCATGTTTCACATTACCATGGCTCGTTCCACGATCACGCGGCCTCGGTTGAATCCCGCTGTACAAGCGGTGCCCGTAAGACGACTTTGGAACGCCCACTCATACGCAAATCACCATTCGCAGACGTGTGCGTATTCTTTCTACACATTACTACGGAAATGGAGAATAATCAAGCCGCAGTGTTGGTATACGAACGTAGTCTTTGTATGCTAAGAGCAAGCGATACCAGCAGGAATAGTTTCCGGTCGCATGGCAAGTAATTTACATGCACGAAGGCACAGATATACGCTCAAGATAAGTTGTAACATCATTTGTAGATTATGAAAGAAAGGAAAGAATGGATTGATAGATTCCTGAAGCCAAAAGGTACCTATAGGTCTGTAATATCTTGAATAGCGTTAAAACTTAAAATTTTGTGCATATTTATAAATCCAGAAAATTAAATAACAATCTGTTATCTGTCGAATAATCTGTTAGGTTAACAAAAATATTTGTATGTATAAAAAATATGTTGCTATATTAATTTTCTCGTTTTAGTAATTAAATAAAAAATAAAGAACCAGTTTGAAAATTTTCCAATTTAGATATATACGCACATAATATATATATATAGGTTTAAGGATAACATAATTTTTTATTAAGCATATTAAAGATAATACAATTTATTATATATTTATTATATAAAATTTGTGTGCTTAAAATTTTATAAAAATATGGTATAATTGGTACATGCATTCAAAAAATAAATTTTGTTAGATAAACAAAACATCGTGGGAAAGTTTCTCGAATGTGTTTTTGTAACAAAAAATTTTATAAAAAATTGACAGAGAAAAAGAGAGAAAAAACTGTTACTAAATAAGATATATATATATATTAAATGCTAATAACATTACTTTGCCAATCCCCCAAATTGGCATTGTATCTCTTTGCATTATCTTTCAATATTAATCTCGTCTGTTTATAAAAAGTTTGCGAGTAAAGAAGAAAGTTTAACGGGTGATAAAGTAACCGATAAACGACGAAACGTCAGCTCTTGAGAACAGCTTTATCCAAATTTAATTCCCACGATAAGTGAAACATCGATGGCTCCGCTAAAGGAGCTCTGCCTCCGCGTCGTCGTCGCTTTTTATTATCGCTAACTTCCTAAGCCGAACTTCGTCCTTCTCTTTTGACGGGATATACGATCCTTATTCGATCTTAAGATGCTCACCGGGAGCTATATCACAATCGCTGCCCATCCTGATTATCCACTCGCAGAGATCGAATCGATTGAAGGGAGCCGTGCTCGCATTTTTCCAACGTTACATCCCATTACCGTGGAAGCATCCAAGTAATCGGTGAGAGAAACTGCAGATAGTCGTAACGAGATTTACCTGATAGAATAGTTCGAAACGCGACGCAGTCAACGCGAAAGCAGATTTCAGAGAATCTCTACAAGAGAGTTATTACGGCGATATAATCAACCTTCGTAATTACAACCGATTTTCTAATTATGAAAATAATCGATTCAATTATAAGATAATTATATGAGAAGCATAAGCGTATCTGCAGTATTGCGGGATAAATGCTGAGCAGCAATTCATGCCAATCGAATCCGTATATAGTCCATATAGCGTATTCCTCCGTTTCTCTTTTACATCGCAACGGTTTCGATGTTTATTGCTTCATATCGATATCCTCGATTCTCTCTATTATATATATATATATATATTGTTATATAAAATATTTTTTGTTATTGATAACGTAATTTTTCTCCCTTGTTTTCGATGCATCCTCAATTCTTAAAAGCAATGAGCTCAACGATGCCGAATAGCAAAATCGGTACGCTAAATCGTATACTTGATGGATTTTGCGTAAAACGCGAATCGAGCTTGTTCAGTCGAAATAAATTCCATTCCATGAGGATCGGCTAAAGTGACTTTTCCGAAATATGGAAAGCTGTATTACGGCCAGTTTTTCGCTTCCATGCCAATGGCGTATCCGAACCTGGGAAACTTCGACAAGAAGCCGCGTTAAAGATTCACCCGCTCTCACATCGATCGTGTTACGATCGAACGAACCACTTTGCGGATGGAGATTCGAGAATATACGTATGTATAGACGAATATACGTGCATATCACGAGTAGCAATTGAGAACACGACGATAAAATTCTTCACGGACGCACGACGTACACGTATATACGCGCGGCCCGCTTAACCATCGATTTTATTTACCTCTTTAAATGCATTCCGACATATTTCTTTCACTCTAGATTGCAGAATGAAAACATAAAATACGTATACGCTCTTCGCACGATTTCGCAAATTAAAATATCTAGCGAACTAGGACGCATTAAACTGACACGTTTATACGTTAACCGTTATTTTATGTTTGACGCAATTCATATTGACGATGCATCGACAATTAAAGAGCAAAATAAAATTTTAATCGGAATAACGGTTTGTATTGTCTCTCGCGTACAATGCATGCCATAATAATGCAATACGTCTTTTGTGCTGCTGCAACGTGCATAGCGTGTATCTATTTATTATGTCTTCGGCATGTAGGTATGTATCGTACATAAATGAAAATGGAAATTTGCACATAACATTCTCGTAAAATTTGTTTCATTTTCTAGTTTGACAGTTTGAATATTTTATAATGTACGTGTTCCAAAGAAACCATTATAGCAAAAATAAATGATGGTTCAACACAGATCATTTGTCTCCGAAACTATACTGTAAGATTCAATATAAGCTCAGGTGTCGCTCCCGGCAAGACCTAAACAGTATTGGGATATAATTTTAGTAATCTTGGTAATCAATCTCTCCCCGTCCCGACTCTGAAGGATGACATAGACGTTGTAAGGGTGTTCACATCTAACATACACATGCATGCTTCTTATGCACACGTATTACTCTCAAGATACTAATTAAACTAGTTAACAAGCAGCAGATACTATTGTATTGTAGATATTAACCGTATATGCGCGAAAAGTTGTATTTAAATTGGCAAGTGAAGGCAAGTGAAAAGGGGAAAAGGGGGAACAAACATCAGCGAGGGAAAATACTTCCTATGGTTCTCGAGGCGAAAATTCAAGATGACTGCGCGATTGTGTCCAAGATGTCTACCATACGAACAAACTTCGTCAATTCTGTCTAATTGACCCCCGTACAGAGACCAAGTTTCCTAGGAAGCGGTAAAGTTTCAAGACGGTGTCTTCTATGT
This sequence comes from Polyergus mexicanus, assembly GCF_030449975.1. NCBI lineage: Eukaryota > Metazoa > Arthropoda > Insecta > Hymenoptera > Formicidae > Polyergus > Polyergus mexicanus. The sequence continues at coordinate 398,807 of NW_027223332.1, forward strand.
GTTTGACCCTGGTATAACCGCGGTTTCACCACGATGTAGCGGTACGCGTGTATTCCGGAATCTGCACTATCGCGTTTCCAAAACAATGGGTATCGATCCAAGCCGCGTTAACATTATGCGGTCTACGGGTTTACCACACAAATATCCATAGGAGCGAATTCGATTTCCAACGTGCAATAATTTGTTACATACATAGATCTTTAGCTGCGACATTAGCAAAGTAATGATTATATATTTCCAATTCATATTATGTGACATAGCAAAAATTATTGGTATCATCATTCGCTTACACAATACAAGACATTTATTATCAAATAAGATAAAAAAAATTAAAATACTAATGAGTTAGTTAAAAAAAATATTACTCGTCTCAAGAATGTATTGAGGTTTATGGAAATTAAAATAATAGACGTGTATAGCGATCGCTATGGACAACGTATAACAATTTATTGTATCATTCATTAGTTTCTCTTTCTCTTGTTATCTAAAGCCAAAATCCCGCAATGGTCACGTAGACAAACTGTTAATGGAATTAATAGTTTCGACCTGAAATTTACTCGGAATCGAGACATTGCCAGAACTCTCCAGTAATTAAATCTCAGCCACAGTTCCCGAAAGGCTGAAATTGACATTTCGTTACCAATACAATGTCCTCTAAGTACTATTGTTCACATTGGGACAAAGATGATATATGCTATTAATTTTGCACAATGAATAATAAATATTTCGAATAAAATTATTTGCTTAAAATTTTCGTGATATGATATCTAAACCGATAAATGTTTAAATATTAAATATTTTTAATAAGAACATATTAAAACTTTATATTTTATAAGTTCTTGATTAATTATATACAAAATATCTATATATATTTATACAATTATATTAAAATAATGTTTATTCACGGCAAACGTATAAGCTTTTGAACCGATTATTTATAATTATTTAATCATAAATATTTGTTAAACATATACAAGTACAAGAAGGCACAAAATAGATATTTTATCCACAATATTGTAATTTAAATTGAAATTTATCAAAATTATATAAGTCAATTATTCACATTATCTATTCTATTTTGTCATATAATCTCATCTCATGCTGTAGCTTGCTACTCGGAGATTTGTAACCGCAATTACATTTCCGTCCGCAAAATACACCGGTATGACTAGTTTATAATCTCTTTGCGAAGGAGAGGGAAACATTCCTCTTTGTTGCGTTTGTTGAGTTTTCTCGTTCAATGATTTTACGCTAAATATATTATTAAGCTTACTCAGCAAAGAACGATCTCACTAAATATTAACTTTTCAATCATGATAATATTTTCAAAAATAGTTATCAAGAATAATTTACTGGTAAACATTTTCCGATAAACAAATTGTCATAAAAAGTGACGAGTGCTTATATCAATGTTTCGCTTATTGCTAATAGAGATGAGTTAGTTTCTATCGCGTACCAACGTTTCAACGAATGCGGGAGTATACGCACGGGGACACAGAGGAATCATCGGCCCGTGACAGATTCACGCATGGGTGTTTTTCAATGGATCGATTAGATCGACATGTTGTCTTCTTTATATACGCCCACCTCCTATACGCACCCGTTCGGCACGCTTAAATGCATCCACCCGATTTTATCGATAGCTGCCACTTGAATTATGGCGCCACCCACTAACAGCTCCCGATCGCATAAATTATTCAATACCGATTCCGCATCTGTAACGGAACAAATCAGTTCCGTGTAAACAAGATAGGTCACACATTTGCAATCGTTTCGCGGTTGATTCGATCTGTCGGTAAAGTTTGAACATTGAAACCACTAAACACGCAAATAAAATAATTCAATTCTCGAATCGATATCTTTACCTTCTCTTTCTCACTAAATCATGTTAATTAGATTAATTAGATAGATCCTCAATTTTTATAAGCAAATTTTTATTATGTACTATCGTGCTAATGCATGATACTGTACACAGGTTGCTATCGTTTTTTCATTAATCTCTTTTATTAATAATAAATTTTAAATCAATATTTTGTTAAAAAAAAATTATCAATTATGTACTAACAAAATGCTTAATGATTCGTCGATAATTTATATCATATTGATTCATTAAAATTTTGAAACAAAGCAGTTTATTTATGAATGTGCTATTCGTATCGATGTAAGAATATTTCAATAACAGAATGAAAACGTTATCTCTCTTTATCGAACGACAATCCTAAATAAGAGAAGAATAGCCAATTATAATATAATCAAGCGAAAGGATTAGAAAAGAATAGAATCTCCGTACGCGATAAAGTAATGCAGTAACGCAGTTAATAAAAGATTAAAATTGAAAAAATAAATGTAATATTTAATAAATGAAATTCCAAGCTTATTAATTAATATTAATTTATTATTAACGTTAAAGAGCACGAACAGAACAGTCGTGCTACAACACAAAGATATGTGTGTCGCAATTCTTTCAGATTTTGCGATGAAAAATGTACGCGCTTATCGCGTGCGAGAAAGCTCTAGATTTTTTTTTCCCAGTGGCTAACAAAACCGCAATCGACCGTGTGCACGCGTGTAATTGGGCCTGTATGACGGTCGTCTCGCGTTGTTTTGCCTGCAGCCCGACTCGACTCGCCCCTGTCACACGAAACAGTGACGCGCGCCACAGCGGCAATTGCATTCAATTTGCATCCGAGATAAAAGGCGCGGTTAACGCGGCATCGGCCGCTATATTGTACAATGGTGAGGGGGTGCGAACGAGAAAATCGGTAAACTGATATTCCAACGTAACAACGACATAGCGAGAAGCCGTCGCCGCAACCTGCCTTCAATTCCATCTTACTTCGGCTACATCCTGCTTTAACTATAGCTAGCTGCTTCCCATCGTGGGCACGCCCTTCCCAGTGCAGGCGCGATGTACCCTACGGTGGTGAGAGTGCCGAGGTTGAGTTTATTATGATTATGAGGCGAGCGCGCGGAGGTGAGACTCACGATTCTCGAGAGAGAATCCCGGCTTTTCTTCCTCGTCCTCCTCTCTTTTCCTTCTTTACTCGCTTCTCCTCCCGTACCAACTCCTCTGCGCCCGGTCTTCGCTCGCCCGCGCTCTTTTTTCCTTCGCTTTCTCGTCTACTGATTCAAGACGTTTGGTTTCTCTCCGCATTGTGAATGTACCGCCTGTGAGCAACGAGGATTTCCCTTCCTCGCGATACTCCTTTTCTTCTGTCTTGCTATCTAACCATCGTTTTATTTCCATCCATTCTTTGTTTGTCCATTCAGAGTCTTTCGCACTAATCGCAGAGGTAAAATGAGATTCTAAGAAGCGTAGTCAAGAGGATGCGCCCCGACGCCTCGAGCTTCTCTTTCAATAAACTGTTGCGAGGCTCTATTCTCTGGTCTCGCTTGCAATGAGAGCGCCGTAAAAAGTTTCAAGTACTACGTCGATGCGTCGGGAGAAAGAATTGGGAAGTAAGACGGCAGCAGCGGGTAGATAGTAGACCGGCACGAAAAGGGTCAGACTGGAGAAACTAAATCTAATCGAAAATAAATATACCGAAAACTAAAACCAAGTTTACGTTTCCCGCTTTAACTGTCTTAAGTTCGAGAGCGAGATGTACTTGAACTCTCTTATCAAACTTACTTAATTTCTAAACGTTTTTGTCTCAGAATATAGTTTAGATAAATTACTGAAGGCTAAATATTATATTAACGTGTCATTTAATTAAGAATCATATATTAATTCTTAATCTCTTTCGCAACGCGCGCACCGCTATCCGATGAATAATTGCCGCGATGAATTATATCGATCGACCACTAATTGAAATCCAGCTTTCAGCCCGTGAGGTGAATCGATTTGTATGCAGGGCGAGGATAAACGTCGGTAGCTTCCGTAGAAGAACAGGACACAGGATGCGAAGCGTCGAGTCACTCGATAGCGGGCTCTCCTTATCCTGTGGATCTTAAGCCACTGCCATTGCCGTTTCCTTAATCCATCGTATAAACGCACGAGAAAAATACATCTTTGTGTGCTGCGCCGCAAAAGAGAATATTGGCAATAAAAGTTCGAATAGAGCTACGAGACGTCGAAGGATAGCAGGCGAACAAGCGTGGTCCGCGTTTCGATCGCAAACTGTCGTTGCTTTTAATATCACGGCTACCAGCGATGAGGCCTCGCGTGATGAGTACACAGTGGGCTTCGTAAAACTCGATGCAACAATAACGATCGATCGATATGATCGATCGACGATGACGGTGCGTGTGTGACGGAAAAAAGTATCGAGCCATAAGGGAAACGGTGCGGCATCGATACAGTTACGACGTTTCCCCCTACGGTCTTCTCGCGTTCTCGCGAGTCATCGTCATAACATATCGACGGCATCGCATCGCATCGCGTATGTTATATTTGAAACAAGACTCGTCGGAAGCGAAGAGCTGCGTAATACACGGTTCGACGCGTTATCACGATTTTTATCGAGTCGTCGAAATGAAGGAGCCAACGCGCGTCAGACAACGCGCGTCAACTCATCGCTGCCGGGTAATTGCCCAGCGAGCATGGACAGTCGAAAGAATAATCGTGACGAAGCGCGCTATAACTCCCGCTGACACGACTCCTGCCGATTATAATCGTTAATTAATGCGATCGTCTAAATAAAACAAAGAATTTCAGACATGCGACGATGGTTGCCCGCGAGATTTCCGATAGAAGTACGGATAACGCACGCTTATCGCTCGCGATGTAATAAGACAACGCGAAGGAGAAACAGACTTGGCGTGTGGGGACTTCGCTTGTCGCGTCTACCGCGAAAAGAACGAGACGCTTCAGCAACGACTGGGGGAGAAATAAGAGAGAAAGCGGGTACGGATACACGAGCGGCGAGCGAGTCAGCGAGCGCTCTAAAAGATAAAGGAAAAGGGAGAAAAGAGGCGACGGAGCTGATTAACGCGCGCCGTCTTGTCTTATCCACCTACTCGCGTCCGCAATCGTTTGATTCGGAGCGATAAACAGTTTATGAAGCCGCTGTAATAGATTAAATGCAACTAAAAGAGCGACGCGAGAAGAGACAGACGAGGAAGCGAAGAAGTCGCGAAAGAGGATAGGAGATTGTGGAGAGCATGGTAAACAATGACGGTCAGTCTCTCGCGACCGCTAACTGTCGCCGCATTTTAACATAAGAGCTCATTACGAAGTCATTACCGAGTCTCGCGTGAGCGCATCTATACTCGATTGCATTATAATACGGCCCTCTTCATCGTCGTCAAAGTGGCACTGCTACCGCCGCCGGTGCTACCACGCGCAAAGGAAGATCATCGCGAGATCCGAGTTTCTTCGCCCGGCCATTGAAATTGGTAGATCGGTGGTGCGAAATAGATAGCAAAAAGGAGTTTCATTAAGAACATTAAGCGAACGTACGCTGCTAATGGTGCGTAAGTGCGCGACTACAATAATAAGCATGTATAAAGTTACCGCGGGATTACAATTAACTATAAATACGAAGCAGGTATAAAAATATATACATATATACAATATTAAACGAAGGGATCTGAATCTGGGTCCCTTGAGCGTGACGCGAATCAAGAAACTAGGTTTGTTTGTTGTCGCGTCTACTAACGGCCGGACATAGCAGTCGGCAGTTTTCTACGATATGGTAAATTGCGTGCGAAACGTCCGGTCTATCGAGCAATTGCCGTCGTGCAAAGGATGCCAAGCGCGAGAAAGGGAAAAGTGCGAATCCGCGTGTTACGTGCCACGATGCAGAATATACATCGGTGTAAGAAGAACGGAAAAGGCAAGAGAAAGGGGGACACGAGGGGAGGCTCGAGGAGAAGAAAAAGGAGTTATAACCGTGCTTTTCTTGTCGCTTCCATTCACGTGTCATCAGTCACGCGGGTAATGAGTGTCGGAAATACAAGGTTTCTTGAGTCAACCGGGGCCGTTTTCTCTTTCCGCCCACTTTTTCCCCTTTTCCTTTCTTCCCTTCCTTCCACCTGACTAACTCCCCGACGCTATTTATTATTGTCCATAAGCGTATACGTGCACGGAAAGTAAAACGTGTGTCTTCGGGATAGACGTCAACCTGCCTAAGTACCCATAGCTCGTACGTACGTACGTACGTACGGAGAGAAGATGTTCGTCATATCTGGCGCAGAAATCTACCATGTGATTTCACCCGCTGTGCATATATTCATTGCGGCGACCAGCGGATAAAGGACAAATGGAAAGATGGTTTGAAAGATAAGCGAGATTACACTGTATTTTTTTGTAAAAGTTATTGTATGTTAAGCGTGTGCTTAATAAGGATACATTTCGCGTGTGGAAGGAATAGATTTAACAATATATTTTTCGTACCGTTCATTCAAATTCGTAATATAAGTTTAAAAGATTTATGTTATTCGAGTGTCAAGAAAATATCGGTAAAAATGTTAGGTGAAGAGTATACCACTCAATTTAGTGAATAGTAGAAAATACGAGCAAGACGTGTTTCACATATTTAACGTTTTGATCAATTTTTCACGCTACAATTTCGACGTAAGTGGTCCGTACGAGTCGGTCCGTTGGTTTATGCTGATCAAATGTTTATTGTTTATTTTGAGAAATTCAAAACCGAGCTTCGTTTATATTAATGTTTAAACTTAACGTAATAATCGTGAATATTAAAGTAATAATCTAGCGTATGAATCTCACTGTGTTGAAAGATATAATGAGAGAATTAATATTGCGATAGGCGAAAAACTCATTTATAACGAAGTCGTTGTATCTGGAATATTTCAACTGGTACATTTTTCCATAGAAATTGCACCTTGCGGAATTGCGTTCGGCAAAGTAGACTGCAGTAAGCGCGAAGGAGGAGATATAAAGTGGTACTTTGCTTCCGAGAATCCTCGATTCTCTCGACTCGATATGACACTCGAGACCGTCCTTTCGTTCATGATAGTCCTCCTTGTCGTTTCTGCAGAAGGTAATTTAAAGCGAAACGTCTAGCTGCAATTTTGACACCGTCTCGTGCCGAAAAGAATATAATAGATGGGAAATTGCTCACTGGGCCAAAGGAGCCGAGCGCCTTAATGAGAAGTTGCTCGAAGAGTACTTTCTTTATTAACGAGCGATTCCCAAGTTCGTCAAATTTCCTTCCGCGGAATAATCATCGCTCAACGTGGGTTTTTCGCCCGATAAACTTTCTTTCTCCGTAATCCTAACGATTTTTTAGACACGAGAGAGCGCCAAATCCGGCTTTCCTGTCAACCGATATTACTAATATATGTGTGATTTGCTTTAAATTCAAGAATATGCATGAATCGCGATAATCAGAGGTAATAATCTGGAGAAAATGAAGGCAAGATAATGCGCGGCTCACCATTTTCTTATAAATAGAACCAATAATCGGTTAATATAATTATAATCTGCGGATAAAGCTAAAGTATCGCGATCGGATTATACGCCAGCCATTGAGCGAGACATCGCCATGTTCGTGAAACCAGATTCTAATACATATCCTTAATGAGAGGCAGATTAATTATCGTGCCACGTTATTAAACGCATCTTCACTACTGAGAGAGATCGTCAAAGCGCTATTTTTTTCTCATATAAAAGATCGTCAGCGTAAGTTTGGAAAAATAAACGAGGAGCGATCTTAAGTTACGATAAATATTAACGACGACGATAGTCTTAATAGTTGTGTCTGATCACGTCCACGAGGCCAAATGGGATAACATCTTTAATTAACGATCTGGTTATCAGTGGCCGAATGGCCAGTACCGAACGTCAAACGGACTGGTAACGAGCCTACCTCGTGGACGGCACCCCGGATCATTTAAATTGACCTGCATAACCGCAGGGAGTACGCCACTGCCGGCCGTAGTGGAAAGCCAGTAAAAACATGCATCTATTTCCATATAACAGGTTTATATATTAGGCCGTCACTGGCAGCACGTAGTTACATTTAAATACGATGTCCTAAAGCCGAGAGCTACTGACGGTTCAACGCGCGCTCTGGTTCACGCCAGGGCACGAATTAGCTCCGACGAGAGCACTGCGCACGTGCGATTGCACTTCACCGATTGCAAAATGCAGTTTGGCACTAAGCGAATGCTTGATTTCGGTCTAATCTTACGTATTAAAGTAACGATGAAACGTAATTAAATACTGGCCGGCTTAGCCAGTTTAAAATCATTATAATGTGCGATAATAAAATTAGTGAAATTTATAGAAAGTATATGTATAGGATACAATAAATTTTATTACATCAAACATTTTACTTTATCAAATGCATTATGCTGTTTTCATTAAATCATTTATTTTAACAGACTCGATATAGTAAAATTTTATACATATTATATCATCTCATTATGTCATCTTCAAATCGCTTTTATAATTAAATTAAATTCAAAATCGAGAATAAGATTTTTATGAATCTTAGTAGAGATGTAATAAGATCTGTATACATATATTTAGAATTTGTGAGAATTTTTTGCGAAAGAAAATTATCTGTATAATTGTAGTATGTTTTTATGTGAGTTTTCTCTATGTTGAGCAGCAAGTATGAAAATGTGTTTCACGTAAAACTGTATTATTCTCTTTAAGCTAGCTAGATTCAGTACATGATATCTCATGATGTACTGATACAGACATTTTAATCACGTTACAAGCGAAGCGTAAGCGCCACTCCTTTTCGTTAAAGAGGAACTGCTCTTGTGTCTCGGCGATTGTGGAATCACGGTAACGAATAAAGTCAGGTATGTCGAATGTTCCTTGCTATGAGCGCCCCTTGATGTCTTCATGCATCAAGGATCACACGAATTAGATGGAAAATCTAGGGGAATCGCTCTTGCGTTATTTCTCTTTGCAGATTTATCTGACGCTTCAGCGCATAATGACGCGAAAATTTAATGTTTTTCACGAAACATAGTTGAATAAAAACTTGTTAAATTCTCTCTAATTTACATATCAAATATTTAAATTTCAGTTTAAACAATAAGAAGTTACTAAGGCATTTTAAAAATGTAATATATTTCACAATATATTCTTTTCTCAATAAATAATTAAATATTGATAAAAATTTATATTTTACACAGATCATCTTATAATATTATATATTATTTTTATTTTATATACAATTACCTACAGAATATAATATTTCACTATCTCATATAGAGATGTATTTTTTTTTTTCAATTGCTATTAAATACGTGAGTCTGCACAAGAAAAGTGCAGTATGAAATTAATATGAAATAAAACATACGCGCGAGTCAAAAGATTCTGGAATAAATTTTTACACCGTTTTTTAAAAAGCAAAACTACGCGCATGATGATCATCTTGCGCGCGCATAACATGTCAAGAGCGTCGAGAAAAATATAGTCTTCTTAACAATGAATGAAGTAGAAAGCTTTTAAATCCATATTTATACGTTAATGACTGAAACTAATGCTATTCCTGTTATAAGTAAAACTCACTGCTGCAAGAAATAATGCTAATTCTATGCAATTACTTCTTTCTAAAGATTATCGTTGCAGCATACGCGTAATGAGTTGGCTAATGTTTCACGAACTGTAACGAAAAAGAAAAACAATTTATATTAAAACCAAAATCGTGCAACAAAAGCAATTATGCTATGCAATATTCTATTATCAATTTTTTAAATAAAAATTTATATGTTTATCTAATGTCTTTATTCGATTTTCAGAATATTAAAATATCTTTACAAATTATCACGATAGTATCTTTCATAATTTTAAATCTTTGAACTTTGTTTCGGAAAAATCTCTATTTATATGCATTATTAAATTGCAAATCTCTCTCTCTCTTTAACTTTCAAACTTTGAAGATCTACTCCATTTTGCTTCACTATACGATAGAAAAATAATCGTTCAACATAATAATAAATGTACAACTATAATTGCATCGTTCGAATGCATTCTCGAATTTATAGAGGGTTGTAACAACGTTATCTGCGCGATATGTAATTCTCAAGCCGACAGCCAGGATAAGGCACCGTAAACCGCACTGACGACCTTTTTTTACGAGCTTTACTTTCCGTTTGTAACGGCGGAAGCGACGATCGATGATGGACGCACAGACAGCGTGAGCAGCGCGAATCGTTACGGTCAATTACAAACAATGTAAGACGGCTGGTGCTCATAGATATAGGCGTGTCGATCGGGCGGGCAGGTAGGTAGCCGTACAGTTACCCGTAAATTAATTATTATCTGCCTTATCGATACCGTGATTAAAAAACTTAGAACAAATACATACACAGAATATACCGTAAGAAAGAAAAAAAAAGAGCAAGACCTATGAGCAAGGGATGGCGTTTGCGTCTATTAGCGCTAAAACAAACAGCCACAATGTAATTATCGTGGCTGCGGCGCGCGTAACAGACGAGGACGGCGTAGTGAATATTCGTAAAATAAAAAAAGGGAACAACAGGGATAAAAAAACTCGTAAATAGATAGATAGAGAGAGAGAGAGAGAGAGAGAGAGAGAGAGAGAGAGAAACCTTTGTCAACAAATTCGAACTGTCGTCGCAATGCGAGCTATGCGACATACCGGCGTTGTATTGCATACTGCAGCTAAGTTTGCACGGGGCTTGCTTATCGTTTATCTCGGAATCAAAGCGGCTTCGTGCATGGATAGAGAATTGCGCGTATGTGAGTGGTTAACTACGAGTTTTTCGTTTCGGGGAAATGCCGTGGAAGAGCGGAGAGATTCGAGAAATTTATTGTTTCAAGAATGGTATCTCACGCAATATCACACGAAAGTCGACCCCTCTTATATAATACCGTGTAGTTTTCTTTGAAAAATGCCAACTATATACAGGCGCGAGAACTAGCGAAGCGCAAACTCGTATAACATAACGTCGTACATCGCGTGTGAGACGTGCTTATTTATACATCTCAATTTTTTTTTCCGTGAATTAATATTCATAATTCAAAACTTGTGTAAGAAAAAGATCTTATCTTTGAAAATAGTATTATATACATTTGTATAACGATTTGTGTATACTGATTTGCGATATTTTGCATGTTATCGTAAAGTATCGATCATTGAAGATTATGCAACTGACAGCACATAATGGAGCATGCTAATAGGTTTCAGAGCCTCGACACAGCGAATGTATTAAAGAAATCGATCACTCCTCCTCCTCCTCCTCCTCCTCCTCCTCCCCAAGACGCATATCAGGAAGGATAAGGAAGAAAAGTCTCGCGTAGCTTCGTTGGGCGCAAAAAGGCGAAACCGACGATCACGGCCCCAGGTGCAATGTAACAGTTTGAGGCACGTTAATTTTCTGAGGCTTCTCCGCGACGATAACAATCTCGTTCATTGAAATGTATTCCTGCGATGGCATCTCTCTCTCTCTCTCTCTCTCTCTCTCTCTCTCTTTCTCTTTGAAAATACCAACTAAGGTAATTATTCGCGTAGCGCACTTAGAGACGCTAGACTCTCGACTAGTTTCGCAAGATTTACATAGGCATAAATAATAACTGCAATGCAAACGCATCTATATTTAGCGCATTCTGATCGCGCTCTTACGAGCGTAAAAGGCAACGGGACAATCGACGAGGCGGTTCGTTAGGATGGACGCGAACACAGACCATTACGCACTATATTCCGCTTTATGCCGATAGCGTATTTATTCAACGTCACGTCGAACCTGCTCCGCGCTACGTCCCCCTTCGCGGCCCCTCGTATCAATCGCGATCCGCGTACTCATCCGATTAAACCGAGTGCGGCGCGCGTTCCAGCTTTAATGAACCCGACTACTATTCCCTCTACCCCTCTGATTCCAAATAATGAATTATACGAGCGAATGCTTCCTCACTCCGTACGTCGCGCCGCGCCGCACCGTGCCACGTGACAAGTATCGTCGAGGATATCGACCGGTGGTTGAGGTCGATAATGTGCGATACGATAGCACCGCTACGACGTATCTCGCGCACCGTCTTCGTCACAGAGGTCGAAAAACGAAAGCATCGAGAAAGCAGCGAGCAATGATCCACGGCTGAGGCGCCTTTCGACGATAACGAGTCCCGAGGGTATTCGAATTATCCCCCAAGACTCAAGTTATGATGTTCGGAAAATTAACGATAGGCGGGTATATTACGTGACGAGCCGCGCGAACGTTCTACGGTTGTATCGGTCTTAGGTAACCGCGAGTTAGCGGGGACGACGAGCGACGTATAAGACGCGCAGGACCGCGAGGCAGAAGGACGAACGAAACAGAGCGTGTATACGGGCAAAAGGAAAAGAGAGGAGCAACGAAGAGAAGACTTTAACTATGAACGATCCGCATAGCGGGAGTAGATAGGGATAGAGGTAAGTACAATATATTCTCTCGTTCTCCGAATAAGAATCGATACATCGAGATACGCTCCGGCGTATCCCTCTTTCATTTTCTTTTACCTTTATTTCTCGGTCCACTTGTCCTCCGCGAGGAGTAACTACTCGCTCCTGTCTACGAGGAGCTACTCGCGCGCTTGTATGAGCGAGCTTCTCCAAACGAATCGCATAACATTACACGCGACTGCCAATGTTATGCATCGCGTAAAGTTGCAGCGAGCGACTCGTTGAAAAGTCATTTTATCATTGCAACGCGCTCGTTGCATGATCAAACTGCGCGAAGGAACGAGATTAGAGCGCCCGGCGCTCCTCGTAACCTGTTTTCCACTTATTCGCTTCTTATTAACGCGATATTAAGGCTTGCGCGCGCACGCACGCACGCACGCACGCACTTGTGTTGCTCGGAGAGCCACGAATGGCTTTTCATTCGTGCTTCGCCAGTAAATTTATTACAGGCCGCGATATATATTAAGATTCGTGCAGTTTTAATGTAAATTCGCACTCTCATTCATCGATTCTACGTCAGATATTACAATTTATATAATCGATGGTATATAAATCGAAGCTCCACAATGTACGTAATGATTGGAGCGCGATGATTGGTTCGCGGCATCTATTTTATTTCAAATATCATTTTATGTCTTCCCCCGAGAAAAAAGGCATCCGTTTCCGTTTATCACGATGGAAACAAAATTAGAAAAAGACAAAAAGACGTCTATAGCGTACTATAGCGAACGATAGAATTCTGCACACGTATCTGCCGACTTGATTAGAGACACTCTCGCCCACTCTGTGCCACATAAGTTTTATCTCGCCTCTTGACCGAGAACAATGAGCTCGTAGAGCTTCCGCTTCGACGATTCGAAAAAGATATTGGCGGGAAGGGAATGGTTAGAAGAACTCGTGCACCGTTACCGTTAATCTTCTATAGAGTTCCTCGACTTCAAAGTGACGTAACACATATTCGTATTTATAGGATTAATCACGAGAATATTTCATTGCAGTTTTTTCATAACGTAAATCATTGCGATTTATTTGCAAGCAAATGAGTCAAGAGAGATATAATCCGAAAATAAATGTTTATTCTAAACCTAAACTTCGGAATAAATTCAGGTGACGTGTCCCTCTTCTTCCTCGCGCGAGCAAGGAAGTTGATAACTGGCTGTAAACGAACGAGAGTTGGCGCGAACGGTACATGCTCGAATTAGTTATGTAACACGAGGGAGAAAAAGAGGGCCGCGCGGGATCCGCCGCTGATTTACGCATTCCGCTTTTGCCGGGCGCAACAATGGCAGTGTGACGTGTCCGAATACATACTTCCTCTTTCCACCTCGCTTTCTGTCTTTCGCGCTCTCTGTGCGGTCGCGCCTGTATCCCTTCCCGCCCTGGCTATATACCCGGTTTCTCTCTCTCCCCCCCTCCCCCTCCCCCTTTCCCGGGATTCCATCTCGCGCTCCGTCACTCCCACTCTGGCAGCAGCGCTTCCTCTTCTTCTGGCCGGTTTCTCGCGGCTGCGTTGCGGCCTTGCGATGCTGCAGGCACGGCCGTAGAACCCCTTACCCCGTCGACGCCGGCCGCTGTTGCACCGTTGCAGCTGCAGCATCGACGACGACGGCAACGGCCGACGCACACACCGTCGCAGCGACAGGCAGCGAGGTAACTACAAGGTAGTTGCAGCGACGCTGGTTCACCTCGTAGTACGAGGACGAGACATTGGCCTACCACGCTCGACCTTGCCAGTTCGTTACTCTTTCCCCGCTTCTCTTATGCATTATACACGGCTATCCGCTTCGGCCTGTGTCGTCGTTTCTCTCCGAGCCCCCTTTCTGCCTCATTTTCTTTCTTTCTCTCTCGGCGTTTCTGTCGTTCCTCCTTCTCTTCCCCCTTCCTTTCTTTTCTACCCTTTTCTATGTATCTCTCAGCACTTCCCTTTCAATCTGCCTTCCTTTTCGCCTATTTTCCCTGGTCCATCTCATTCCTGCCGGCTTATCCGTCGCGTGATGGTTCTCTCTTCTCTCTCCCTCTCCCTCTCTCTTTGCGAAGACACTCCGACGCGGAGCGGCAGCCAACGGATAAGGCGCATCGTCATCATACGATCTCATTTATCGTGCCTGGCCCCCCTCGAATCCAGGCAGTAATGGCACGGCCAGAAGTGGCGACTTGTCAGAAGAGAAGAAAGCGATTGCAAACGGGAGCAGGTGGTAATGACAGGATAGCGATAGTAATAGCAACGCGGCCGCCATCGTCAACGTAACGTAGACGCACCCGGTTGCGATCCGTCCCGAATTATAATTAATTATAATTAATTATAATTAATTAACAATAATGTAGCGATCGCGTGTGCGACGACTCGTACGGCGTGCATATAACGTAAGCTGTGCATAAATATCTTGTCCGGCGTACCATTGGGACTTCGTTAACGCGGTGCTTCGTGACATTACGGCCCCCCGGGACTATAAATTTCACAAATTATCCCTATCGAATCGTAAAACGGTTCGCGAACTTAGTATCCGTACGGTAAACTGCCATACTGTAGTCTAGATATTAATTTTGTAACGCGAAAAAATACGATATTTTTAAGTCTCTGATTAAAATATTTTGACTTTTTCATATTGTTGTAAATATTACGAAATATTCTATCGCCTTTTACCAAAACAACCTACTGTTTTATCAATTTCGCTTTTCTTTCCGCGCGATTAATTAAAGCGAATGCCCTCGAAGACGCAGCTTACTTATTAATTGGTCTCGACCTACGGAGAATGACAGGGAGACATTGCCGGACAAATGTTCATGATCGTCGCGCCTGCGTTTAATAAAAGAGAGAGGAAATACCTTATTAGAGTGATCGCTTCTCCTCTCGTTATCGTTTTCGTTAACTCACGACGGCGTTACTATTACTTCCTTAAGGGAGGGGGAAAGAACGGAGGTGATACAATATTTGTTCAACTGAAATTGCTTTCGCCGCGATGTATTTTCTTATAAAACAGTCCGTGCTCGGCGTGACGATAAGATTTTAATATACAGCGGCGTATTGTACGCAGTATTTCGATAGAAATAAAGAAATCGTCCTGATGCGGGATGCTTTTTGCCGAGTGATAATAGGATACGAGCGATTCTCCAAAACGTTGCAAAGCCGCAATCTACCCGTTTCATAATTTACGTCGGTTGAACGAGTGGCGGGTTGTCTTTAAACGACGATTTCAGATTAAAAAAAAAAAAAAAAAAAAAAAAAAAAATCAATGGATCGTATTACACCGTGCCGACGATTTTCTGCTTCAGATGCTGCAGGAATTCACGTTGCTATTGGCACACTGGGTGAATAAGCTTCAAGTAACTATACGCGGCAAAGCGCACGTACCGAGTTTCATCGCGAGATTAATTCCTATGTTATGTAATTATAATGCTCGATAGCTTTTAAGCGTCGTAATCGTGCTCTTGCGAGAAACCGCTAAATCAAATATCGCATATGTGGCGCCAAAGCGTTAATTAAAATCGTTAGCATCGCGCGTTTCTCGCTCTTATCGCTTTTATCCAAATTATCCGTGTCGCACGAGCGAGTAAAACTCATCGTCAGATGGCGAAATTCCAATTGCTCTCGTCCGCGAACAATCGCACGAATCTCCGTATAAGCCGTATTCTTTTCGAGTAGATCGGGTTGGCGACGAGCGCAAATAATCGAGAGACAAATGTTTCATTTAAGAGCGCCGCGCGATCAAATTCCTGCGGAAAGAGAGGAAAGGAAGGAAGAAGAGGGGGTGGAAAGGTGGGGCGACCAGGAGAACAATCTCTTCTGCGATGAACGATCGAAATCTCTCTCTTTCTTGAACTTAACGGTGGCAGGTACCTAGTCCGTGTCAAATTGTAAGTCGATATCCTGCCGCGATCCGCGCCGCGCCGCACCTTCCATCACGCACCGTCCGTTGTAGCGATATCCCAGGACGCGGAGGATGGATGTCGAGGCGCCCGGCTCGTTCCTACTACTACTACTACTACTAGCCGGGCCGGGTGCATTGAACCCGCTCTCTTCTCTCGCCGTAACGCTGAACGCACATCCTATGCTTATAAACCGTAACGACACGTGAAACTAACGGACTTGGCTCACGGCGCGTCTATGGTACACCCGCGGGAGTCCCCCCTGTGCTCTCGTATGATTTCCGTCGAGCTCGTTTGGAATTACGTACGAAATATGCGCGTAAAGATTGATAGGGAAAGAAGAAGCGAGAGAAAAAGAGAGAAAGAGAGTATCTAGACTCGACAGACGACTCATCGTGCGTGCTTGCTCTCCGCGTAAAAAGATACGCGCGATATAAAAAGGTCCGATGATAAATCCTCGCGCAAAACGCCGCGGCGAGTGCGTCATTCAAAAGAGATAATTACTAGCTCCTAGTACTCAACAGTGCGATAGAGTGTAATATCTTGGACGGCCTCCTCAACAGGAAAGGTGTTCCACACTCGTATATTACGTGTTGTAATTTCGAGTCATAATTATACCAGACAGGAACTCTAATTAAAACTTTTCATCGCAGCTCTAAGCGAGTATAACATTTTGTAATTTAATATCGTATAATATGTATGTAATAGTTGCTGAGAAAAGAAACATTTCTCCGGCATTACGTAAATAGGTAACAAGCAAATGTGACATTAACTATAAAAATATGCGTAAATATATTATATCTTTTTACGTTTCTTGAACAAACACCCGACTACATAAATAACTTGTAAATTTAAGGCATCTATATTAACGGTAAATATAACGTAACAGTCTCGAGAGAAGACACAGTCGTAACAAGGTATGTACAATAATAATATTACAGGCAAAATGCTGCTAGCTGCTAGCGGGATTCACACAGATTATCCCGGTAGCGATCGATGATATACGGTAACAGGTGAGCCATGTGTGTCAATTCGATTCACTAGATCGCTAAAGTTTAGCCGGCCAATATTAAGTAAATAAAGCGAGAGGTGCCGTTGCGCGCGTCGCTTCCAAACGAGCACTTTGATCAATTCAAAGTGTACAGTCGAACGCTTCTGTGTATCGCGCCCCGCGCGTGCATCTCTTTCCATCATCCTTTCTCTTTCTCTCTCGCCCACCTTTGACACACAATGGATTCAAAGTACTTTTTCAATTGGTGCATTTGCAATTCGAATCCCAATTTGAAATCGATGCCTAGCGGCTAGATAGCCGACATCATTACGTTGCCGATACGATCGTCATAATAAGGCGAATTCGACGCGAGTCCTTTTTTTAGCCTTTCTCTCTCTCTCTCTCTCTCTCTCTCTCTCTTTTTTTCCAACGATATAGGCTGATTTGATTTCACAGTTCTCACCTTTGGGGCCCTGTCTTCTGACACGAACGTTTTCTCGCGCGCTCGAGTCGATGGCAGCTCGTGTAATCGATGGAGTGCTCGCCGATGCCGCGCGCCGAACTTCTATAATTTCTACCATCTCGACGTGCCGCTGCTCGATACATATCACCCGGGGAAAATGATACCCGCGATAGCACCGCGCCGATAATTTTCAAACTGGCACGTACGATATCATCGTATATGGGCTTAAGTCACGAAGTTGAACAAGGCCCCGTACAAAAGACAGGAAACCGATCGCTCGACTCTCTCTGCAGCGAGATTGATTCTTTTCCTACGGCGGAAGAAGTATTGCCTTCGATAGTAGCGTAACAGGTACAAATGCGGCAGTCGACACAGTCGGTTTCAAATGTATAAATAATGCATAAACATGGATTCTAATAGTAGAATCCGCTCGGAGTATCGAACGAAATCTTTCTCTTGTTCTTTTCGATTATTAGCATACGCAATGAGCAAAAGATGGTAACAGAAGCTAACAATCGCATCTATTGAAAAAAGAAGAACGTAAAAAGGTCGTAATGCGGAAATGTTCAAAAAAATTAGAAAATACTTTAAAATAATTTATAAAAAATACAAATATACAACTCTATCAAGAGAAAGAGGAAAAATAATGATTTTCGCTGACATATTACACACATATATTTTCATATATGTATATTGTATTTGAATATATATATATATATATATATATATATCTTTCAATAAAATGAATTTAATTTAAATGCATCATAATTTTCTATTTGTACATTTAAGGCTTTGAGAACTTTGTCACAAAGCTATTTTATAAAAAGATAAAAATTGTGCTGCCTTTTATTAATGTATTTAAATTCATTAAATTTATTATAATTAGATTATATCACTGTTTTATCTGACTTTTCGTGCGTCGCAAAATTTGCAGGTAATATTGTCAATTTCATGGCTGGTGCTGCTGCAAATATTTAATTATTTAAAAACCAAAGGCAGTATTACACGCGCACGTTTCCTTTTAATATTGTTTTCTGTTCAGCGTTAATTGAAAATGCGAGAGAAACGAAATTTAATTAAAAATGTATTATTTTGGTACATTTCAAAATTTCGCAAAGACAGAAATCAATATAGATATTTTTCTACATATTTATTGTATTAATCGGCAAAAATCTGATCTCTTACATACTTTTTTGTGCATCTATAGATGGATAAAGCAATAAATCAAATCGCCATCGAAACAAGGCGATTATTAATGAGATATAATCGGAGCAAAATGTAGCGAGACAATTGCGTGCGTAGCCAATTTATTACGTCGCGACCGCGTTAAAGGAAATTAAACGTAATATTGCGGACAAACAATAACTTTATGGTCAAACGTATTACGACATTTTGATCCTGTCCGCGTTGCGGTCGAAAGTAAATATTCCACGCGCGATGTTAAATCGTTAATACGTGTAGTACCGAAGCCATTTGGGGAGTAGAAACGCGGTTTGCTTAACTGTACAATCTGTCGACTGAAATTCCCCGTTCGATCGTCAAACTAAATTTGATATGTGCAACATCGTATCGCCGAGATAATCCCGTCGATATACGATCGGATCGATGTCGAAAGGATTGACTCGCACAAAGTAAATGAGATATTCAAGTTGTGATTAGTTAATTCGTAGAATATATGAATAAAATTAGTGGTTAAAATATTTTTCTTTTTGAATGTTCATATTACGTATCAAATAAACAAATAATTTTTCATGTTGCTAACTATTATTCCGTTGCATTTTATAGTAAAAAAAAAAAAATTGTGCAAATTAGAAATGATTGATTACCTGAAAATCACAGTGACGAAAAATATAATTGTCAATTGTATGCAATCAATTAATAAATACCAAGAAGCGATATGTGTTGAAGCGATGCTACAACTACAACGATAAATTAAAGCACAGGATTTGAATCTATTATTCTATTTGTTTCGAAAATATTATGTATAATATTTCTAACAATATAAAAAAAATCATGATTTAATCTACAATAGGGGACTATTATTATGTTTAATATATTATTTTATCGTCTGTTGTTGAGAGATTTGGGGAAAAAAAAAAAAAAAAAAAAAAAAAAATTAATATTACATGCAAATTTTTTTTACAAATATAATGCAATTTGAAATGTTTAAACTACCTTCACTAGTTTATATAGCGTTGGAGATGGAAGATAGGATGGATCGGCAAAGACAGAAGTTTCCAGCGACCTGAATTTTTCACGAGCCATTTCCCTGCGTCTCTACATTTCGCCGGCTATCAAGGACTCGAATTAACGATGGATCTTTCCTTAACGTTCAAGTCTATAATACAACTATTACCATATCGCGCGCGATACTGTACGGAACGTTAAACATACAAATGGTTTTATTTCCGGTTGCTATATTTTTCAGTAACAGGTAATAAACGTTAGCCTTTATCGTCTCGTTTTAAACATTCTGTGGCCACTCGCGGACGGATACGGCCTATCGGTATCGCTCGTAACAAAAATTTCATTTCCATGCACCAAATGACAATATGTGGTCGAGAAACGCGGTTGCGAGTGCTTCTCTGCTGTCTAATCAGGCACCAATGAAAAACGCGTGTCGTAACGTTATTTACAATAACGCATCGCAACTACTGACATGGACGATCTATTTGACGGTATGCGCCGACATAATGAATATTAACGAGCCTTAATCGATCAATAACCGCATGTGATGCATTCGCGACCGATAACATGTCGCGGCGCTGCGTTAATCTCCGGCATTGTCGTGATGAAGGCTCGTCCTGGCACGTTTCGCCGATTATTAAACTGCGGTGTAAGTTAGGAAACGGGCAGACAGGCTCGTATCAAGACCGAAACTCCAGGGACGATCGAAAATATTTTCCGAGCGTGCTTATCCGCACGTGCGCCGCATTCGCCTTGCGTTTTTTCGCGTTTCTTCCAACGTTTTACGGCACCGTTCCAACGTGAAAGATGCAATGACCCAAGACCGACGAGGAACGAAGAGCACGTGTCGACGACGAGATGTGGAAGAGGAAGCATGGTAGATCAGTCACGATCGAAAGAAGAACATCGCTACTCTCTCGAGAAAATAATACCGCGAGGCTGCTCCTAAAGAAAAGTTATTATTGTAAGGAAAAAAGCGGATAGCATTAAATTTTTAATTTCTCGCTTTAGTGAAATCGCGCATCTGTACTCGCTTGCGAGCGATGTGGAAGAAACATTGGATAATCAGCCACTTCGTGTGTCAGGCATTAGTTAATCAATTTATAATTTAATTAATCATAAAAAAAGGAATATTATATTGCGCGCTATTATGACACATGATGAAAGGATGCTTAGCGATTATTGCGATTATTATCTAAAAGCGCTAATTTAATTAATGAGAACAATTGATTATTACATACGTATTTATGTTGTTGCATTTATCATGTCATGGCTTCATTGTTAATTATATGTAATATTATATAATTATATCGTGTGATAATAATTATTACATGATTATTTACCCATTTCATTTTGCGTATGTTACGCTTAAATGACTATTCACACATATGATAATTGCCTTTATTGTTTGATGCTAATTATCTTCAAACAAACACACAGCCTTATTATATCTGCGCAGGGCAACGTATTCTCTTTAAGATTACTTTTCGAAATACTCGAGAAAAAGATTTAAAATATAAGAAGCAATACAGGCTACAGATCTGCTCTGCATCGAACAATGGAACATTGTACCTGCGTAAGCAGGTATAAGACGAGTGAATAGCATAAAATTTAATAAGCCGCCCATGCGAGCAACGTTTTCTCCTCGGGCCAAGATCGACTATTATCCAATCACCGCAGCGTTCCCATCATGCATACAAGTTATGACTTAATCCGCTGGTTGCGAACGCTAAGTACCAAATCGCACGAGGTAATGATCCCCCGATGAACGACGATACGCTTCCAGGCCGCGACGGGTAGGCGAGGCGCGCGTATAATGCACGACGACGAGAGAGTTGGCCATAAGCAGGGGTGCGTTACGTAAAATACGTGACGGTCGATGATATCGATCTTTCGGCTCGATCGAATCTCGAAACAAGGCTCTGAGAAACGAGACTCGCCTCGATCACGACGGACGCGCGCGCGCGTGCATCTTCCGAGCAAATCGGAGCTTCACGCTCGCGTGGCCGCTGGCTAGGAGACTTGCTAAACTCATCTCAACGTAATTCGACGATTGACGGATAAGGGATCGGGAGTAAATCCGCGTCCGGGCCTAGCGCGGCTCGCTCAGCATCCGATCCTTTTCTTTTTCCTTCTTCTCATAAATGTTCAATGTCAGAAACACACGCGCGGAACTCTTTCCCGTCATAGTCAAGATTTATGGACACCACGGCACTGGTATTTAAAAGAATACACGAATGAACATAAGAGAGGTATCTTTGATTACTTCCTACGCGGGTGACTTGTTTTATTGTCTCTTCGCCATATATATGGCGGGAGATTTATCGTTTTAGCCACAATAAATAATATCGGCTGAAATCGATGATTTCAGTGAACGCGGGATCGAGACAAAGTCGGATATAGAGAGGGAGAGCAGGCGCGATATTATCTCGCGATTATGTCGTGCTGCTGATTTGTACGCTTCTACGATTTTTCATCGTTCGATTATCATCCTCGCGAAGTATTCATAGAGTATTCACGAGACATCCTAGTGGACAATAAAATTATAGATAATCACTATTGCTGCAGCGCACAACGCAAAGAAAAGGAAGATGTCCGTAAATGAAGAAATAAACTATCGCGAGACTGACAGTTCAAGGATAAATTCCTCTCCCAGATGTTATTAACCTTCTAGGGACAAAATTATACTAATTCTCCAAGATAAAAAAGTTGATTGCGCAGAAATTAGATGCAATTGACTCCGAGAATTCTCAAATGATTATGTTTCGTGTTAAACAGGCGTCTTTCTCAATGTAAGCCGGATTTCGCGCAAACGATAATAAATTGTCTAATAAATAAAACCGGTTTACATTTGATTTCCCCACGTAAATTGACACACGGTGCCGTAGGTCTAATCGTTCAACTGTGCTCATTATCGCGACGCTGCGGGGTTATTACCGTCGGGAAAACTTCATGGGATTTATCCCGCTTCGGGAGACGGGAATGTCAAGTGCGACACATGCGCGCATATTTGCCGTATTTATCTATTCGCGATGCGTGAGGCGACTGAATGACGGTTGGACTGCCGGCGATGACCGCGTGCAGTCGTAAGCATTCGGAAACAATTTAACTGTTAGCTGTGAGTTGATCTCGAGGCGCTTCAATCGAGCGCGAAGGTGGTACATGTCCGACACGCATGCATCCAAGCGCTATGGGGTGTTCGAGAATGGGAATGAGACGAGCACGGTCATTATGGGTACAGTGCTGTATCGAGCGATGTTAAGAAGTCGCACGTCGAGTCGTTACGGGACCGTGTACGGACTTTCGCCATTTTTTTTGGAAAATTTTTCTCAGCCTGCCTACCGCGAGTTCTCCGAGTTCTCACGATTTAAAAGCAAATAGAAATTTAGCGCTTACTCTTTTGTTACTCGACTGTACCAGCAAACTGATCAATTTCAAAATTAACGGTCCCTTGTCCTTATAATCATACCAGACACATAAATAGGAAAGAAAAATTTAGTTAACGTAAATTAATGTGTCAATGAAATTAATGATAAAAATAGCTAATTGCTCAATCTAAAACCTGTTATTAAAAAGGTCATACTTTTTGTATCTAATTATTAAATTTTGACAAATGTAAATAATTAGAAAAAGAAATACATTATTAATTGTATTATTACTATTAATAATTTCTTTTGTATATATTTTTAAATAATAATTATAGATGCAAAAAGAGAAATATAGGGAAAATTATTAGTAATATATAATATTGTTCAAATAATATATTCTTTTTCTCCTTTTCGATACGTGTGTTGCACTTGAAATAATAAAAAAAAAACTTGTGATTATTTCTCATACCATTAAATTAGAATTAAAAAAGATTAATTTGCATAAAGATGAACAGATCTAAAAAAACAACGAGTTACATTGTGCGTAGCAATTTCAAAAGAATTTTTACTTTCCACATTGTTTCTTCTCGCTACGAAAAAAGTTGCAAAAGTATCAACTTCAAGCGAAAAATATTATACAATTAGTCGCAGACGGCGAATAGCGCACATACTCTGGTCATATTTATACTCCTGTGAAGTACAATATAATGCAAGTACTTGCTCACTGTGGGAAATGCAAGAATGGAAGCCAGATGAGTAAAGTCATTACAGAATTCCGCGTTCTTGTAACCAGCGCGCGCGACTGTAATGTCACACTGTCTCTGGTATTCTACATTCTAGAAATGTCCAGCAGAATCGGTGCTATACATTTCAGCAAGAACTTACTCTCCCTATACTTATACGATGTAGATTCTTTAGCAAATGAAACAATGAATGATGAGAATTATTATTTTCGCAATGAGACATCTCGTCTCAATTTTTTTTTTTCATTAAAACACCATATAATTGATTCCATAAAAGTTGATAATTTTACATATATTATCGAAATGGCGCAGATATATTAAATTTCTAGATACAATTGCAATGCATTAAACGCTAACGTTTCAATAAAACTTTACTTGTGCAATCTCTCAAGGGGTACTCGGAAAAACTTTACACGTCGCTGCTCCTATCTTCTACCACGATTTCTTCAACTCCCGAGGCTGTGACAGAGTCTCGTTTGCGTATACGTAAGTGAAAATCCCGTCTTGAGCGTGACAAAAACGATCGTCCATCGGAGACTGTTCACATTGCCGATCATTAGTGACGGCCATAAAGGTCGATTCGTATTATATAGGTAAGACAGTCGGCATGGATATCCCTCGGGGGTTCGCGACATCGTGGAGAATTGCTGCATTTTGTTGAACGAGCTCTTTTATAAATAGCATTTTCTTATAATGCAGTATAAATGCGATATATATATATTTCTTTTTTTCTGAATAAAAGTTTTGTGAATAAAAAGATATAAATACTTATATACTCATACAGAGATTTATGTTGAGATGCTAACAATACGACTATTTACATCGATTATAATTAGCATGTTTAATATAAAAAAGATAAGTAAGTTAATAAATTGTTTCATATATAAAAATGCTTAAGATTTTCCTTGGAAGCGAAAGAATAGAAAGTGAGTTCAAATTAAAAATAAAATGTTGCATATGTATAAGATGATAATAAAATTTGATAAAACCGCAATGAAAAAAATAGATATCACTACATTTTTGCGAGAATTTACCGAC
This sequence comes from Polyergus mexicanus, assembly GCF_030449975.1. NCBI lineage: Eukaryota > Metazoa > Arthropoda > Insecta > Hymenoptera > Formicidae > Polyergus > Polyergus mexicanus. Next base: position 423,793 of record NW_027223332.1, read on the forward strand.
TCCGTTATATTTTCTACGAGCTTTTCCGAGCGCGCAGAGAATTTTCGCGTTTCCCATCGAGCTCGCAAGGCCCATTGCTTTCCCAGCCAGTGCGTGGAATCAGTGAGTTACACGTAGCTTGCGACTATAAATTTTCGTGAGTGAACGAGAGCCAGAGCCAAGTAACGAACGATCGAGAGCACTTAGTGAAATAAATAACGCGGATCGACCTCTTTGTCGCCAATTGTCGAACTTCCCAATGGAAAGTAAATGTTGGGAGCAAGCATTTCACCCCCTTCGATTTAGAGGAATGTTTTCAATCTCAGTACTTTCTACGTACACTTGGAAAAACGAAAATGCGTTGTATGTGCTTCTCCTGAATATCCGATGACCATTCTCGACTAAATAAATCATTTGCATTTGCCTCTTCAACAAATGCATTATTATATTTAGATCTAAACATATATAAAGGATGTCTCGGAACTGGTAGTACAAGCGGAAAAGAAATGATATAAAATTATATAAATTAATTCATTCCTGCATCTACGAAATTTTTAATACTCACGTTGAGAATAAATCTTCGATTATAAATGATTGAAAATGTATTTAAGAACTTTTTGCTATATATTATCTTGTTTAAATATTTATATTTACACAACAAGCTAGCGGCGATGTATATATGTCATACGTATTAAAAATTTCCCCAAGGATATAGAAATTTTTGCTATGTAATATTTTTGTAGTCATGTAACAAAGTCACGCCACATGGCAATCTGAATAAATCTATACGGATAACGAGAACGTGTCATAAACGGAAGATGATGGAGAAGATAGCAGCCTGTAATGAGAGACACGTGACACGCGACTAGAGGATGTATGCATTCATCCACTCTGGCCAATGCAGCATTCGCTCATCTGTGCATTAATGCGCGAATCGCACGCATCCATTTGCAAGCTCCATGTAATGCCACATGCATGCTGGTAAATGTAAGAGCTAGCATACGCCATATTTTGCAGAACGTAGAAGGTTTTCGAAATAAAACAGACTACGTGAATGTTTACGTAACGAGACAAAAATAATGGATTATTGCGCGGTCTATAAGTTAAGAGTTATACAATAATAATAAACATATACTCTATAAACGTATCACAGAAATTGTATCATAATATTGTAGACAGCAAATTACAAAGTATTTCGCAATGGTAGAAATTTCGTATTTAATATGATACATATTAATAGCAGAACAAGATATTTCATTCTTACTGCTTCAAAACAACAAGTTTTTTGTTAAAGAGAAAACTAATATTTAACTAAAAAGTAAAAATTTTCATTTAAAATTGTTAGAATTAAATATCTTGTGCTTCGCTATTTGTAAGAAAAGTACAGTGTAATAAAAAAAAACAACAATTTCTCTCATTTTACACAATATATACATACTATTTTTTGCAACAATTGCTATGGTAATAAATAAAAATATCATCTGAATCATTCATCAGGCATCAATTTATCTATTTTTAATATTTCAACATATTATCTTTTATGTAATTTATGATGAAAAATTATATAAATCGTTTTTTTAATTATATAAATTATATTATATAAATCGTTAATCATGTTTTAATCTCTCATAAATATTCTATCGATATTATCCTGTGTTATCATAATTAGCTTGACGAAGAATATAATAATGAGATATGTAATGAGATGTGGAAGAATAAAAATATTTTTGATTGTATCCATATCAAAAATTATAAAATGTATTTAAAATTGTATCAATTTTAATGATACAATAATTACAAAACAATATAAAAATCTAGACAACCATATAGTTACGTTTAAAAAAAAACTTTTACTATAAGAAACTAAAATTAATTTATATTTTTCCGTGATTTAAAGTAATTACAAAAAGGGCAGTATGCGCTTTTGCGAAAGTAACTTATAAAAATTTCAAAAGATTCTTTTAATCTCGAGACGTCTCCATATTTTATTCCGCATCGCCGCACAGCGTAAAATAAAAATATTAAAATTTTAGTTTGCTGCAATTTGCGCCGGACGAATGCAAGAGGAGAAAGAAACTGGAGTAATGTCGGCACAATGAAAATATGGCAAAACTTCATAGACAACATACTATGCTTGCGTCGAAGAAAATTGAGGAGCGTACGATTTGAATATGCAGTCTAAAGTATACGAGTCTGCGCAATCTGCAGAACGTGCTTGTAATTTGTATGTGTTTTGCATTTATTAATTTTTATGGTGGACACGAATGTACCCTACATTTCGTGAGATAAATTGCACGTGGAGTTTACTATACAACAGAGCGTTATGTGATTTCATTTATATCCGCATACGATGCATGCGGTATAATGTATGGCATGTTTGTTATTAGTAATGTAATGTATGTACAACGTGTCACGTTCATGCTTAAATATCTAATATCCATGCGCTGGAGGATTAAAAATATCCGATTATTAAATGAGATTTGTATTCCGACAAGTTCTTTTGATCAAACACAGATGTTGCTGTGTACATAATGCAATAATTTCCGCATAGAGCTTACTAACATAGTAATACATTTTATCCAATGCTTATTCTGTTTCTGATGAATCTTCTAAATGAACTAAAAGATAATCCTCTTCAGTAGGTATCTAATCAACCTGATATTACCAGCTTATTAATATATTGCATTGTGTACTACTCGAAAGGATCTTGATATATATGCGACTGCAGAAAAATCTTAACGGATAATGCAAAAAATATTAATACCTATATTATACCATATCTATTAACAAGATTACGTCAACATATTGTTCCTTCCTAAAAATTTAATTATGTAATTATAATTATTTAATTATAATACGATCATTCTCGAAGCGATTATCTCGCTCGTCATGTGCGTTCAAGTTGAACCTAATTACAAGACTTCGATGATCTTCTAATTATACGTTCCCATTGGTACTCGACGGCGGCATATACCATATACGCGTATTAATATCGCTAATTAATTCGCAGTTGCAAGCCGCAAGTAATGGGCAGCGTGTGCGCTCGTACTATACACGTGACCGGTATTTCACGCCAGCTCGAGTGCCGCGTGTCGAGTGCGGCCGCGGTTGCGCCCGGCCGTGGCTTCGGATGAGGTACAGGTCAATTTGTGTGTATTATGAAATGTATGCATGAAAAAAAAAAAAATAAATAAATAAATAAACAAGAAAACGAGTGTCAGCCGCGAGATAGAAGAGACATTCGACCGACGAAAAAGCAACCGCCGCCCATATGCTACGAGCTTGATTCGTATCCCGGACGCGCTTCCAACCTCGAGATTCTCTCGAGAGCAGATTTCAACAGTCGCGTGCGACACGTATGAGAGATAAATTCGAGAATGGGGCAGGCGCATTGAGGTGATATCGATTTATCGCGTTTTCTGTGAAGAAAATGCGACGCGGCTATAGAAATGTCTTTAAATATTCAAGAGAACGATATCGAGGCGATGTATGGTGTGAGGGTATGTCAGAGTGCGTGCTGTCGCGATGTACCATGACTTATCAAGATAAAAATCGCACACATAAACTGGTAGAAACACCGGCGCAAATTATGCAAACTACGCTTGGTTGGGATAATAATTTTGAATTATATGGCGCGATAATTCAAGAAATATATATTATGTACTAAATGTATAATAATTTCCAATTGATACTTCAGAAATGTAATAACTTGAAAATATCAGAGTAGAAAATGCTTATTTTATTCGAATTTTTAATAATGCGTAATTATTGTTTAATTGGAGGAAAAATATATATGCACGTACATTTGCATGCTATTATGCGCTCCAAAATTATTGTTGAAATAATAAATATCTAAATATACTGCTGGACGAAAATTACTCCCACGCATAATGAAACATATAGTTAGAGAAATTCTATCGGGCATTTTTAAATAAAGAAATTTCTAAAGAGAAAGATATGGGAAAATCGAGCAAGATGAGATGTATATTATAGCATATTACGTTTAACGAGCGTAAATCAGGACGCGCGCTGAAATCTTTTCGGAGGATGAGAGAGAATTTCCGGCATTCGGCGAAAGTTAATAACGCTTCACAACCACCGGTACTGCAGCACCAGATTCGTCTGGTAGAGATTTCAGCATTTAAGCAGCCCTGTCCGTCTTCTTAACATGATAATCTCACGAAAAAAAGAAAGAGAAGAATGTTTCTGTGCATAAGAAACTTGCAAGCGCGAGATATGAGAGAATAGAAGTTTTCAGTCTGACATTATTAATAATGAGATTTCCATTTAGTATTCTCATGATCAATGAATTCAATCGTATTTGCGCGCAGTGATCGATCGTAAAATAACGTAGCCACGAAAGCTGGCGAAATCTTAAATCTCGCATGGTAGATTTAAATTTCCGATGCCGCATTGCCATAACATTTGAACCGCGGAAATCAATTTCGGGGAGCGTACAAATATTTTTACTGTCCTGACGGCATCCAATTTCTACTTTCCCGCAACCGTGCGGCCTGTCCAAGGATTTCTCGCGCATACAAATGCAGGTCGTTGAGGATGGCGGGAATTTTACGAACATTGATCGCTAGAAGCGAGATCGTTCTCAGAATCGTATCGGTGTAGAGCTCTCGTGACCCTTATTCGCTTTTAGTTCGACGAAAATCCTCTGCGCTCTCGAGGACTCCTCCTCTGATATATAGGCACTCGAGAAGACGGCAAGGGAGGGGCATAGATGGGGTCTCGGGAAGAAAACGCGAGCGTGAAAAAAGTCCAGGAAAAGGGTACCCGATATTATCTCCGGCCGAGGTTTATAGGTTCACGGCGATAGGACACGTCGATGATGGCTTATCTACATGCGACTCTATCGCTCGTATAAAACGCCTCTCCACAACGCGCGGAGCATCTGTCATACTTTCAACCGAATGTAAAAATCGTTACCGGTCGTATTCTCGCGAGAAAGCGAGAGGTCGTATCACGACGTCGCTTGCATCGGAACGACGCTGACACGCCGTTGTGATTACACCGATAACCAGATCTCTAACAGATATCTCAAATGGATGTCTCTCTCGTTTCGATATTTCGCCTGATTTTCCAGAGAGAGAGAGAGAGAGAGGGAGGGAGAGAAAATATCTGCTGAAATTATCCTTCAACAACAGAGTTGTTGTGTTTAAAAAAATGATCTTATGTATAAGTTCGTGCAACGATTATATGCGTATATATTGGCGTATTATCTCGAACGTCTATTACTAATAAAGACATTGACGGGTTTATTATATTCGCAAACGAAGAAAATTATTATATAATTATAGGTCGGCAAACAACAGGAAGAGCATGTACCTCTTAAGCGGACAACTAGCTTCTATTCTTAAAGCAGCTATTCCAAGGTTCAAAGATTCTATTCCATAGGTATATTCCACGTGGTTGTTTGGAAGCAGATCGTAAAACACGAGGCAAGGTACGGTAAACATGTCGGAGTATCTGGCGATCGTAGAACGACCTTAACAAACACCGTATTAACCGGCTCATTGCGGACTCAACTGCGGACTGGAGCTGCACTTAAAGACTTTTCACGGAAGAATATGACGTCGTCGTGGAACTGTAGTCGACAGCTCGTTTAAGACAATCGGATTTCATGATGCACTTAAGATTGTACAATACTTTACATGGCGTGCGGAGGTTGGTAAAAAGTAAAAACACGGAAACGTAAGATTAAACGTACTAAAGATAAATATTTAAACAATAGAAAGAGTGATATAAAATAATTATATACGAATCTCTCTTCATGCACGTATATTATAACAAAAAATGGTATATTGAAATGTTAAAGTTAGAACCCGCTGTGCCAGAACGTGTACAGTTCTTATTGTTAGATTAAGCCGAGAAATTGCATCGCATTGTGTAATTTATAACCTGACATAAATCCGAATTTACGAAGCATCGAAGAAATAATATTGTGCACTCAATAAAATTATCTATCTATTAAACGCAATTTTTAATCAATCTAAAAAAATATTTTTATATCATCGATTCTAGCGAAGAAAAGTAAAAACTCTTTATATCGTAAATAATGTTGTCAACAATATTAATAGTAATAAAAACTTATAATATAAAAAAAAAAATGATTTGTCATAAAAATCATATGCTTACTGTGGATTAAACGTCATTTAACAAACATGTATTGTATATTGAACATGAGAGAATTATAATTAATATGTAATTAATATTTGAACATATCGAATTTCTCTATATATTGTATATATATATGCAATAATTCATAAAAGTATTGTATATTCGAGTAGCGATGTATCTATAAATTTCAAACATCACAGTAATCAGATTCCTTACATCTTTCATCATACCCATGTTTATGATTCTCTCGGAAGACGCTCGTAACAAAGTTTGTTTCGTATTTGGATCTTCGCAAGACCTCGCCAGCTTCGTAATTTACGATATGCATTTACGACATTAAAGTTCAGTTATATCTGCGGCTGCTATGCGATCGCGCTCCTAATGCCACAACCTTACGGCAGGTTGGTAACTTTCTCACTTTGTGGATTAGCTCTTTAGGCAGTCGCTGGAGGCGTGGATAATCGTGTACGACCCATCGCGCGAGTATAAAAACCGTCAAGCGCATTACCATCCGTATATCGTTTTATATGTATCCCTGTCTCAAGAGAAGCAATTTATGTTTACAAATGATAAAGCCCATTTGCGTAAATAGTACCGGAATGTTAAGATTTAATGTAACGCAGCGGCTCATAAATTCCTGTGCGTGCGATTCAAAATCAAGCATTTTTGCAGACGCGATTGCGCGTCGGTAATACATTCAACGTGAAACGCAAACTCTGATGCGTCTCTGGCGGAATATACGACTCGAAAACAATAACGCTCGCAATCAACAATTCAGCGTGGAATGTAAATGTTACATATCAAGAGTCACGGACTTTTGCCTGTTTTATAATCGAGACTTCTCGCAACGCAATAATAGTTGATCGATAATGCCGATAGAGCCCTGTGCGCGATTTTGATCCGCATGCCTCATCGAGTATCAAGTATGAAAAGGTACACTATTTTGTAAAAAAGCTTGTAAAAAAAAAAGTATCGAACGCGACACCCTCGACCCTGAACGGCGATTTTATTAGGCCGGGCTGTCCGTGTCGAGCCGCCAAAAATCGCTATTTAATCTGACGAATAACCATACTCGGACGCGAATGACGAAACGTTTTCAATGTGCTGGTTCGCGCGAACGTACATTGCGAGGGTCGGCACCGTCATAGATCATGTCAGGGAAGAGTCCAGCACGGACACATGTTGGAATCACATTCGTAAAAACTGCCAGTGGACGAGAATACATTGGACAGGGGACGCCGTGTCGGTGGCTTGGATGCGCGAAAATTATGTGGTCAGAGGCTGATATATTTCCCATTCACCTTGAATTAATGTATCGCCAATATTACGACGATGCATCAAAAGCCACCTAAAAATTGCCGTCGTTGATGTATTGGAGTATCCCACGAATACCGCCGACGCCGTGTGCACGGAAAAAATGTGTTGTACCGATAGTGATGATGATGGTTAGGTGACTCTCGCCCAGCTGTGGTGCGATATATATCTTTTTTTCCAATCGAACTTTTCCCGATAGGTATTCAATGTCTATGCCCTATATTACCTCTGCCAATACGCAATCCTTGCACCGATAAAATTTCTAGTCCATCGATCGTGTCATTCGCCATAAAAAAGTTGCGCGATCCCGACAAATCAAGGAGACAAAATTAAAATGGATCAGACTGCGAAAGAAACGTCACGTCGATCGAACGTTCTACTTGAGTCACGGCACGCTTATATATAACCGAGATAAACCATTGATATCATAAATATTTATGATCCTTATACTATCTACCGGAGATTCTAGATTCTGATATATCTTATAGCCAGCTAAAAGTAGACGAAGCACGCTTACCAAATTGATAAATGCGATAATAGGCTTCTCTTTAGAAATATCTTGAGTTATTTATGTCAGATTTATGTTTATCTATTATAGTGTGCGTGTTAGTTCGCGAGGCATTGGAAATTAATAATCTGACCTGCTCTGAAGGAGCACGCCGCGAGGTATATGGACGATATGGCGCAACTGGATTCACATGATATATTTTATACGGCGGTGCAACGGCTTCTGGATATATCCCATTAACGTCAAGAGATCGGCTGCTCAAAGAAATCTTTATTCCAACACAGGTAAAGATAAAGTCTAACGCGTAAACGTAAAACGCGATAAAAGAATACGATAATTTGTTACCCGAAACAAAACGTCGCGAGAATCGCGAGAAAAATCGCATCTCAAACGTATTGGTCGTGGAATCGACGCGTTTCAAGTTCCTCGAAACGTTGTGTTTCCTAGTACAAAGGCAATTTAATCGAATGGACGTTCTCCCGGCTGTGAAAGGTGAGAAACGCGGGTAGTATTTTCCGCATCGAACAGAGCCGGCACCATGGCCAGTTGCCATGGTTCCCATGCAATTAAAGAAATGGCACTACGAATAGTCCGGTAGATATATTCTCAGAGCGTTTGCGTTAGGTAAAGAAAACTGTCGTTTGTCTTCTTTGTCTTTTGCCGAGTCTAATTCTTTTACGCTTTCTTTTGTAGCGTTGCATATTTATGAGTTTTACAAATAATTAACGAAAGGTTCCGTTGGCAGTATCTTAAGGAAACAGAACGATTAGAGTTACTCGTCAATTCGTTCTTTTATTTATCGCTGGCAACACGAGCAAAATATTTTATTGACACTCTTATCATTGACAATTCCTTGTTTCGCTAATTCGTTAACACTTTAATTAATCCCATCATAAATTTGATACAATATTTCTACACATATGCATTTTGCAATGTATATATTACAAGATAGTAGTGGTTTCTAGGATCATTTATACAAATTGGCCTTTAATTTTTGAATCTATTGATAATAACCTGAAATTTTTTTTTTCTTTCAATATATAGTAGAGAAGGAAAATAATAGAAACATTTAATTTTCCGTCTGCTACAAATATACACTTAACCAGTTTTGCTCCAACTGGCTACTCCAATGCACGTGCATTGCGCTATAACGGACACATGTGCCAGGCATTGAGCGAGTTTTCATTAAAACTTTACGACATTCGCACCGGCAAAAAAATACCCTATCATTTTCCTATAAATAAATGTACCACCGTCGTTCGTGGCTGCAACGAATTTATCTTTGTCCAGTCGTAAGTTTCGCCGTATCCGATTAATTAAAATGCAACTAGCCACGCGCGATAAATCACAACCCCGAGTCGTGATGACAATGTCGCCGCGTTTGCGTGTGCTAATTCGCGTCATCGATCTCACGATGCGCGATCATTCGTCCAAAGAAAAATTCAATAACATATCTACATGAATGCATATCGCGTTTCTCTTATATATATATATATATATATATATATATATATATATGTGTATATGTATATGTATCGCGCGAAGCCAGGAAGCATCGGAAAAATGAAAAACCACCAAGTCGATAATCCGGCCGATACGTACTCAACGTCACCGCGCGTTCGCATCGAATTATAACCGCGCGTCAACGACGAATCGAATATGGGACATATTGAATATGCGCTGCTTGCCATTTGCATCGTCATCGAGTATGTACCAGAGGGAGAAGAGCAAAGCGTATCGAAGAGAGAGATAGCATGAAGAAGCGATAATGAGAGAAAGAGAGAGAAAGCGGGAGGATAGAGACGGGAGATGAAAAGCGATGGTCAGTAGAGCTTGGGGAATAATCAGCGCGAGGCCAACACAGCCGATGTTCCATGGAATTGACCCCTTCCTAACTGGCCGAAAATGCAAACAGTGATGAAACCTCCGCCGAGGGCCGATCGATTATGCTCCCGACGTTTCGCGCAACGTTAATATCGATGCTTAACGCGGCCTGATATTCGTCGATCACTATTGTGTCCGATCGGCCGTTTATTACAGCTGTTTCGCGAGTAACTCACGTGTACCGATTTTCTCATACAGTATCAAATACGATGTGTGCATTAGGATCGGATCCGAGGAGGTATGAAAGGACGTGAACTTCGCGTCGACACACATGTCGTTCTTTGCCACGATTTACTTACGTGCGAATTATCGGGTCGAATCGCGCGAACGAATCACGGTGAGAATTACGCATGAAAAAGCACGCGGATAAGAGAACGCGCGTGTGAACAAACATGCATGTCATTATCCGAACTCCCGTAATACGCTTAGCGCGATTAAAAGCGTAATTAATGAAACGAGGAGGTTTTATGAAAAAAACATGTGCTCGCTGCAACACAAATGCAAATGCTGCGCTGATACATTTATTAACCATGGAAGGTCATGTGACAAGTTATTAAGCCGGAAACACGTTATAACGAAACGAAATATATAGCACTTAATAACGTTGTAATAAATGTATGCATGCTGTTTATAAACTTTTTTTGTAAAGCGTGTCACTGTACACATTATACAAATTGTATGCATTATAATTAAATATCGAAAAATAGTTTAAAGATAAAGTTATTCGCGTGCCTACTGATAATCATCGTTTCTTTTACCCCGATGATATGTATGCATACATATAAAGCCAACTTACATGCACCGTGCGGTCTCAGCTGTCCAACGGTATTTAATTACTATAGCATCATATAACAATGTAAAACTCGTTATATTATGTTATTGAATGTTTATCGCGAACAAATGATTAATTTTTATTACGCGAAATAACATTATTCCATTTTCATCATTTTACGTACTCAGAGTACGTGGCGTTATCAATATTCACCCTGAATTATATAACACGGCGAGTTATTCAGTATGGAGCAGGGCGGTATCTTTTATTCGCGGTGTAGGGAGCGGAGGCTGCGCAGCAGCGGAGCCTAATCCTTATTCACGTAACGTAAACCGATCTCTTTAATCGGTACTCCGGCCAGAATTTAGGATTTCTCAAACTGCCGTTTCTGGTCCCAGCTAGTTTCCGTTGCCAGCGGCATCTTAACGATTTCAAACTGCTTTCCCACCCCGTCGCGTCCCCCTTTCGCTTGCGATAGCCAGCAGTCTGGACATTTTCAATTCTTCTCCGCCTTTGAACGCTTCGATCGCTATTAAGAACTTGGCGATCAAGGAAAGGAATTAGGATCTGAGAAAAATAATGGGACGCTTTCTCATTAGCGGATTTCGATAGCATCTAACGAGAAAAGACAGGGATTTTCGCGTCAAAAAAGAAAGAGAAGCGCAGCCGTGAGTCCGGTGCATGGCTAGGGCGCGGCAGAAACTGCAAAATGGAACAAAGTTGCAGTAGAATTCGAGCGTCGATAGTTTATTCCCGTACTTTAATTACCTAGTTATCACAGTGCGATTTACATAATGTAGCTCTCGCCCCCTCCCCCCCCCCCATCGCGCGCGGCATTGACTCCACGAGGCGAGGATTTCCAATCGGTTCGACTCCCTCGCCGATACCTAATAGAGTCGAGGGTAGGGCGCGCGGGAGGTATTCGCGAGGAAGGGAGCAACTCTAAGGCTATTAATTCCTTTAGGCTCCGGATCGTTATAACCCATTGTTCCCTACGGTACCCGCGATGGGCCGCGCGTACACCAGTGATATGTGGATCGTAAAGTGGATTCAAAAATTTCCATGGGGTTTGGATTCGGAAAACGCTTGTAGGGTCTGTATTAATTAAAAATATTAATAAATTTAATATTTAAATGTACATCTTCTGTGCTGATAATTTAATGCTAATTTTATTTGCCATTAAAAATATAGAATATCACATAGAAAATGTTGCACATAATTGTTGTAAACAAAGTAAATTTTGTACAAAGAAAAAAAGATGAAGAATTTTTTTAAATTCTCATATTTCACTTTCCAAACATCAGTGAACAATTGAACAAAAGCAATTATAATAAGTATCGGAAAATTGCTTCAATATTATATGTTAAATAATTTCAAAGCATAGTAAAAAGGAAGAATTCAAATATCAATATTTAGAATGTTTCAGATTAATCAAAAATCATAAAAAGTTTCAAGTTATAATATAATTAATGAGACGGTGCGATCTTACGTAGAAAACGCAACTGATATACAAATTATAAATTATAATATGTGCATTATGAAAGTACTTTATAACTTTATTCAATAAATCATACTATTGTGTATCTACAATACAAATGCAATATGCTAGTGTAATACTAATTGTCGATACCGGTTATCTAATACAGAGTTCACATTCTCAGTCTATTCCACATATCTCCTCGGCATTATTAGGGAAAGCGAATATCCTGTATCACGTATCACATCATATATAATAGATATATGACATTATGTAGATATCGAATGGATACATAGCTCAAAATTGATATTGTGTACATTACGTGCTACTATACGTCACGTGAGGTAGGCCAATAGCACTGATAATGTGGCGCATCTTACTATTGCTCGGCTGATGACGAAAGGCAACCATCATTACTTTAATGTAGTTTCACACGAGAACATTCCTGCGTCTACGAAAGACTATACGAGATCACATCGCTAACGAATGAACATAATGCACAAAATGTGTTTTATTAATAAATAAAAGGTTACATACTCTGATGTAACCTTTCGGCGAAAGGAAATGAATAATGTTTTATGAAGCTTATTAGATTTCGTTAAGTTTCTTTCTATGTTTGATTCTCAAAATATCGCACGATGGGAAAAGAAAGAGGAGAAATCTTGCGTAAAATAACTTTTCGCGTTGATATTGATTAAACTTGTTTTCAAATGGGTTAATAAAGTGTAAGAAGAAGAGGAATAAAATATAGGGAGAATAAGATGTAAAAATTTCATCTTTTTTAAAAGTCTTCTTATTTATAATGATTTTATAATTATTTTCTCTCTCTCTCTCTCTCTCTCTCTCTCGTATATCAATTATATGTAGCTAAAAAAAGTGATGACACAAATTGTAGAATATCTCGTAATATTCTCTTTCTTTTATTTTTGCCAACAGATTATGGTCGTGTGTCGCGGGCACTGAAATCCCGCGGTAATGTATTAACGAATACAGTACACCTTCGTAGTAGAAAGTTGGGGTCGTTTATGCTCTTTTTGCTCGCGCGCAAAAACCGAGGTGAGATTACGGCTGTGCAGGAATGCTTTTAACGATAAACTCTCGCATTATGTATAAGTCTCTTTTGGCGTGCGAGTGGTTATTTCTATGAATTTCAAACCGCGCTCGCGGCTTCTACCTATCTCCGTACGCGCATGTACATAGACGAGTTTACGCTCGCGGAATCGAAGATAAAGCGCACGCGTCTATTCATAATAATTTCGAAGGCGCGCGTACTCGCGGATTTCACATTCGTATGGCGGGATCAGCCATGCAAGATCCCACGGAGGCCGAAGAGGAAACGTGACTAGATGATCATAACTCGAAAGTAGCTATCGAACAACCGTCAAGGGTTAATGGGTTAACAGGACAGCGAAGGCCTTGTTGTATCGTGGCCGCGTCGTCTCTAATTCACCGCGCGTGGGAGCCGTCTTAAAGGGGAAACAAGGCTCTCTCTCTCTCTCTCTCCCTCTCTCGAGTCTTCATAAAATGCCTTTCTTCGCCAATAACATCGCGATTAAACAATAGATATACACGCGTGGGCGTGCCACGATATTTATAATCATGAATACCGAGAGTTTTTAAATTCTGATAAACAGTTAGTTGATTTATTATTTGAATTTAATTTCCCTGATATAGAAAGAGAGGAATTACATATAAAATAAAATAAAGATTAGTTGAACAATATTAAGTTCTCTAGTAAATAAAAATTACAAAATAAAAACATGGGATGCAAATATATGAAAAAAAATCCCTCTATCTCTCTTTCTCTCTCCAAATATGTTTAAGTAGATTTAAAAGCTTTTAAATCCTCTCAAATCCGAGTTGGAGATGAACGGAAATTCTGTTTCGTCACGCTACAAGAGGTGCAAAAATAGAATTTTTCAGAATATATACCATGCGCTGTGCTATCCGCACTCTTGAGAACGAGTCCGGATGAGTGCGTACATTCGTTTATTCACACATACTTCGCAGTTGTTACCCGCGCATACTCGTATCTCGGCAGAAGGCGCGAAGGACCTTGTCCTAGTACAAGGTAAATGCGAAAGGCGGAAAATTGCGAGATAGAGAGGAGGGGAGAGCGAAAAGAGAGGGATGTAAAAGGCGTAGAGAAGCATAAGAGAAACGAGAGAGAGAGAGAGAGAGAGAGAGAGGCAGATCAGATACGAAACGAAGCACGTCGTGAGCTGAGTCTACTCAAATCGAGTCGAGAATCTCAGGAATAAGGAAGGTGACACAACTGACACCTCGTAATACCAGGGACTTGGGCCGCTGCCAGTTTGCATAAGAACTTCACATCCTGCGCGCGCGCGTTCCGATGCGCTTGCATCGAGAAGCTAGCAGCCTCCGCAGCCTTGGTGTATCTATTTGATAGTCAATACGACGTGACACAACACGTGTCGCTACGTGCGCATCCTCGGTTTGACATTCCCAACCTACGTTATACAAACTAATAGAATATCATCGTCGAGGATTCGAATATTCCACGATGTTATCCAAGAAATAGATATCCCGGATTTTCCAGCGAAAATCGGAAAGTATATTGCGCATTTCGCAAAATGAGCGAAATTGTTTTGTCTTGAAAGTCGAGAGTTTTTAAGAACTCTGATTACGCATTAATAAAAGTTGTCTCGGAATTAAAAACATGCCAAAAGAATATAGATACCATATACATATCAATCTCGACTATAAAACGAATATATAAAGCTCAAACTATGATGTACAGTAAAAAAAAAGAAATGGAAAATTAAAAATCCTTGATATTTTCATATAAAATATCTCTTCGTCCTTTTAAACATTTCGTCGGCAATTCGTCATGTCGCATGTCATATGTATACTGAAACCGGCAAGTATTACGAGATTTGCGAACGCGGGGTTTACTTTCTAAATGTTTACGCGACAATCCGAGTTGTTTGGCTTCTCTGAAGAGATTTTGTAGTTTTTCTCAATCGGCGAGAAGCGAAATTGCTAGAAGCGCAAAGTGAGAGTCCACGGTATGACGAAGACCTATCGCAGCGCGACTATATTTATCTCTCACGTCGCGTACGGCCTGCCGACTTTAAGTCGTATCCGGTGTACCGTCGATTACAGAATTTACGAAGCGTGTTATTTATCGACTATTGAATTTCAAATCATCGATTTTGCCCTCTAATTCATATCCCGTGCGAGCGGGGCTTATCGTGAATAGAAATCCGTCCAAGATCACGCACGTCGTCCTATTATCATAAGAGATCGCCCATATACGTTCCGCGTGTAAAACGCCCGTACGATCTTATCTTTACTCAGCGATGTCATCCATTTGTTATCCTCACCGATTGGTGTACTTTGGCCACTCGCGATTTTACGGCGCGCTATACAATTTTCGCGCTCCTTCCGTAACTCGGAGCAGCATTTGAACAAAGTAGCGGGTATCTCTCTTGCTACACTTCTCTATGATAATCTCCGTCCGGACTCGCGTGATTCTTATTTGCCAGACGATTCTCTGAAGTTACCGGTTTCATTAATCTTCGCACGCACGATCTGATACTAAATCCTATACGCTCCACGATAACGTATTTACGACGAAGCTCTACATCACGCGCGCTCACGCCTTTTTTATAATTCGCACGTTATGATTCGCAACATAGCGTCTGGAATTGCTCATACAGAACGTAATCGTAAGAAAGTAAATTGATCGCGTAATATATCTTTCTGCGAGAGCGTACAAAATATAATATACACCGGCATATATTTACATCATGCGATATTACGTTAACATGTAACGATGCGGAAAATTGTAACGTCGTTTAGAATGTGTACGCTCACGCGTCATCTTATCTCGGAAAAGTATACCTATAATATGTACGGACCACTCGACATTGGACGTTACTAACTTCCCAAGTGAAATAATATGTAAATCTCCGCCGTCCTTGGTCAGAGCCCATCGCGCTATCGGCTACCTTATTATCCGCGAGATCCGATTTACGAAAGCATACTATATGTCATTCTGCGCGTTAGCAAAGGAACGCTTGGGTGATAATCGTTTAAACGATACCTGCCGTTGAAACGGGTACGCGCATGTAGAAACGTTGCGAAGCTCTCCTATTTTATCGCATCCAGCGATTCATGGATTTCAGGTCAGATGCCAGCCATGACAAACATTGTATGACAAAATGCTTCACTTCGCAATTTTGCTATCTCTCTCCTCGGTACACAACTCCATCAATTACATTAGTTTTTACCCAAATGGAGAATCGACTTCTTGCCCATTCGAGCCAGAAACCTCGTTCGTCGACCTTCGTTCTCGTTACCGTGGGAAAAAGCGTAGTAATTATATCGATTTGAAACCTCTCGGATTCTAAGTTAGATTCCATTAAATTCCTACTGCTTTCCTACGTTCATATATCTCGATGATGATTGATTGAAGACTCGTCCTGTTTGACAAGTAGTCGTAAAAACTTAAGTAGCCATACAAGACGTGCTCCATCAAAACCGATGGATAATTCCCTGAGACTATATTCCGTGAAACTATGATTTTATAATGTCGTTTCGATAGTCAGTTAATTGAACGGAAACGATAAGAAGTAGAGAACTAGCTAATTCTCAATTTTTTCCATTACTATTTTATTACGTCTTTATTATGTAGAGATTCAATCTAACGAATACAAACAAGTTACTAATGTAAGAAAATAAGTGACACGTCTTTTAAACTCTTTTGTTTTTAATGTAAATCTATAAATTATACGAGATATAACGCATTCCTTTTGCGAGAACGTAACATTTATATTTTAAATCTCTCCCTCACATCTTTTTGTTAACATATCAAAGCGTTGCTTATCTTTAGGCTGACTATGAATGTATATTCGTAGCCAATGTCTGATTTTATCTACATACATCGACGTTATTACCGATCAAAGAACTGCTGATATCTCCCCCCCCCCCTCTGCGTAAAATACTATAATTTTAAACTGTCTATAAGTATACGAAATTTTATACAAGCACTTTCTTTCACAGTCATCCTTGTGCGTCCAAATCAAAATCCTGCAGATTTGGATGAATATCAATTTGCAATTTTTTTCTTAGATTTTTTGCTAATGTATCTATTGATGTTTGAATTCTGATGGTTATAATATCATTGACAAAATTCTTTTGCAAGACCGTAATATGTATGTATATATGTATTATCTAATTAATCGTAAGGACATTTCACGAAATCTCATAATTCGACTTTATAAAAATTGCGTTAAACTAAATAAATTTGCGAAATCAGCGAAACTTTTTCTCGCCTTGCTACGCAGCGAGAATAACGCGTAAAAAGAGGAAACCATGTAATAGGGTGACACCTCGAGAGCTTCTGTCTCGAGGAGACGAGAAAATTCCACTCGGCATCCTGCGCATCGCCCGCCGTTTTCTCTACGGAAATTTTATTATGCTTCCGTAAAGAGTTCCTTCGTGCGAAGGACGAGCGAGAGTTGAACAAGAGATGAGGAAAGAGATGACGAGATGAAGAGAGAAAGAGAAAGAAGGGGAAGAGATCTCAAGTCTCTCTCCTTTTCGCGCCAACAAGATACTTTAAATTTTGAACGTTGAATCGTCTCGTAATATTTATAACTCCGATGAAATGCGGGTTGATAAATATTTTTCAAGACTGCTCGCAGTACGGGTGCATTTTACATTCCGCCAAAATTGCCATTAAAAAAAAGCGGTCTAATTTTTATCTAAAATACCACGGCCGTGAAATAACGGTCGTTCGTTTTTAATTGCGCGCTTCAATATCTTTGATAAAAAAAAAATATTGGGTGAACGAGAGATAAAGTAATGCTATTAACCACTGTGTAATTCTGTTAAACGTTATCACTCTTAATCAATATTTCGATACTTTATTAACTTAATTATGCAAGTTTAATGATACGTGTTAAATGAAATATTGTGCTACGTACGGAACACGGTTCGAATCATGTTTCCGAACGAATCATTATAATTCGTGATATTCCGAAATTTCGCTGCGGGAGATTTATCGACTGCAATTTCATCAAGATGCAATACCGAACCGACCATGCACAACCGAGAAGAGCATTTAATTTCAATGACTGGCCATTGGCATTAATACATAAGTCTGTTCGAGGTAGATTATCCTTGAAATGTCGCGCAATCTTTGTTGAAAATCTGGCTTTTTGCAAAGAAAAAAGATAGTCTGCATGATAGAGCTGCAGTAAAGTGAGAATTTCATCGAAGTTCCCGCTATCGTCTTTGAAAAACTGTTGAGATCCCCTTTGTTCTTTGCCATACACTCTTACATACATCACATACGTAGCGCGTGCTGATCAAAGTAATGGAAATTTCTTCATCATCCCGTCATCTTGCGAGGAGCTTTCATTACGCGGACTTCACGCGCGCTTGCCTTGACTGGGACGCTTTGCAGAGAATATTATACTTTAGGATTTCCATAAGAACGCTTAACTCAAACGATCACCTCATCCTTATTCTAGCCTCTAACCCTCTCTCTCTCTCTCTCTCTCTCTCTTTCCTTCTTTCATCTGCTATCTCACTTTCTCCCTTTCCTTATCTCCATTGAACTATGGTTCAAACATATTTTCCAGCATCTTTTATCACTCAACGTTCTGAGTAAGTGCTTCTCTTTTATATCCCGCTGTGCTAACGCGGATTCATCCGAACCAATATCTAATTCAATACCGACCGTCTTTTCTCCCACCGCGCTTTCTTCACGAGCTGACGCTTGTGAGGTTCGAATTTACGGAAATCCCGGTAGTGAGTTGTGCCGCGTATTCATGAATCGCATTTTCCGTAAAATAGATCCGCCAAACCGTCGTCCGCCACGGCACGCTGCCTTCTCGACAGAATCTATTGTGAAGTCGACAGCGCTCGTCACTTCGCTGCGTATCTCCTGGATTGGAGACATTTTAACCCGACAAGCGACAGTTGAAACGACATCGTAGAAAAATGTTGACTTTGCAACCGATAAGAGAAAAGTAGTTATCAGTTATTGAAATAAAGGTTTTACGTGTTGTACTAATATTATTAGATATTTCGTATGTTAAAAAATACAGAGTTTACCTGTTTTCAAAATACCATAAAAAAAATGTGAACATTTATTAAATATAATCTTATCTTAAATATATTTTCAAAATTTATATAAAATTAATTATAACCAAAAATAATGACGATGTATATTGAATTATTATATTGAACATATATTGAATTAATCAATCGAAAACAAACTTTTACGGTTACTTCAATATATGTAAAAATAACAATACAAATATTTTTTTCATCTCTATTATGTACATATAAAATATGATATAATGTTAAATCTGCTTTTATAATCTCCTTTGTGATAGAAATAAAAACAATACTTCATTAATAAGCTGCTTTTAAAAAGCTATTTTCCTTAGTTATTAAACAACAATGAAGCCATAGAAAAAGTCTATTTTTACAACACTATAGAAAAGTTTAAAATCGGAATTGTAGGAGAAGCCCATATTCTTTTTCAGTAGTGGCAATTTTACTTTGCCCAGTTAATTAAAGCCTCACTCTCGATAGCATCGGAAGTAACTAAGTACTGTAAGTAAGCAATGAAGGAGGAAAATCTAACTTCCGATCTCTTGTTGACCTTTCCGAAAGAAATTACCGTATGTAAATTATCGTGTGATATTTTTTAATTGGCATATATCTCGCTTATGTATATCTTGAGATTTCTATACATATTAATATTTATATATGTATATAAATCATGCGCGTTAATAATTACAATACAAATTTCAAATTATCATTAGATATAATTTTACTATCTTCGCCGTACACAATACATAGTTTTACATTTGCGCGCCTCCAATTTGTAAAATTATATTAAAAGATACTTTTTATATAAGTTATTCTTTTTTGCTCTCTCTCTCTCTCTCTCTAGGTATAGCACTTTTATACTCAACAATAAGATTAAGGGCGTCAGAATATTCTGAGACACTTTCGAGTTTTCCTGCAATTTAATGCAATCTCGCTGTGAAGCAACGAAACTGAGTCGCCGAGTATCATGTTCATACCGTAGATTAAATTAAGGTAAGAATGTAGTTATGCAGAAACCTTGTCCTCGCGCACAGGCGGTGAGACGTAATCAGTGCCACGAATTACACGAAGAAAATCCTAGATAATTAGATGTTCGGGAGGTTAAAAATAAGTTATGTAAATGAATGTTTGAAAAAATATAGCGTGTTTGCCGCGAGAGCCGCGATAAAGATTAAACTAGCGTACGTATATATAATAGACGAGAAGCCTGGAAATTCCTAACGCGCGTTTCATTCCATCTATGAGACGCGCGGACAGCGTGCGCGCATCATGATTATGATATTCATTAGGAATTTAAGGAATTATCAAATTACGAATACCGCGGGGCTACTCGAGCGCGTCCTTCACAAATCCATCGAAATTTCATTAGACTAAAGTGCATCTTTTCATACCGCTGCAAGTGAAAAGTTGACTTAAGAAACTTTAAAGCCCGGGGAGCACTTTATGGATCAATTATTAGTTAGACGAAGTAACTTGCACCGACTTCGGTAATGTACTATCCCCACCAGCTTAAGGTATGGGCGCGTTCTGTCTAAGGATTATACACATATCGAGGTACGAAGTCGAACATGGATTGGATTAATAATGCAGCATCTATGTTAACTGTATGAACTAGTTAGTTAATGGTATACGTTAGCAACAAAGGGCGGTTTTGCATAATTTCATGTGTATGCTGCTTGAAATTCATGTTCGCCCCATAATTTACGATGTTATATATTATATTATAAAATAACAAATTTGCTTGATAATTATTATATATAACACACGTGTGTTTCTTTCATGCTAATTTTATAATTTATTTAATCTATACTAATAAACTTCCTCAAACGCGAAAAATTAATACTAATTTAACATAATAATTCAAGTTTAATATAAACCAATACTGATCTGTATGCGTATGTGTATCTAGAATATAATAATGTCTAGATTATCTTGTATATCAAAGAAGATATAAGTTATAAATATCAATGATTTTACTTTTAATTAAACTATATATAATGATAATTTAGACAGTTTATGCAAAACTATTTCTGTTTACGTGCAAATGCTGCTATTCATATTATAGTTAATACGGAATGGTCAAATTGATCGCTGATTTATTAATATAATGGTTATGAAAGCCATTTCGCCTTAATTAAGAGCAAAATTTATAGTACTGTTCAAATTACATACGCGTATTCAACATCAACATTATTATAACAAAACTAAGATAAATAGTATAAATTATATTCCCGATTATATATACAAAAGAGAGAAAGAGAGACGAGTTACGCGATCGGCATAACAATATTTTAATTTTTCCTTTAAACCGCTTTTCTCAAGTGGTATTAAGGATTCTGATCGATACATCATCAGTTATCATAAATAGGCACTTACAACTAATAAATAAAGTAAAGGAAACACAATATATACCGTATATCTGACGATCCTATCGTATACGCGGCCATAATCGTGGCTAAAAGCTTTTAGTATGTAAAGTACGGGATGACCGCCGTCCATCGCTATGGTATTATCGATGAAATACGAAACGGAAAGTAGATAGAGATGGAGAGAAAGAGGGAGAAGAGGAAAAAAGGAGAGAGATAGTTGAAAGGTAGAAAGAACGGGAAAGATCGGCGGAATATGTGATTTCACGTAGGATCGAAAAGACGAGGGGTCCGGTCCTCTTCTGCGACCATTAGAGACCGCACACACATACTACACATATTTATACTGCCAGCCAGTCCTCAAATGGCCAACGGAAGCGTGAAATTCCCAATTTCTTTTCCCACCCGGCGAGAATATCCTAGCTAACGGTTCCCGGTCTTCTCTTTCCCTGCTATTCACATATGTGTCGATGTATATGTGTTACGTGTATATATACATACACACACACACATATATATGTATTTGTGTAGATAAATATATATAAAACACACATATAGATTGTTCTTCACTTATATTCGCACATATATCGTAGTACGTGTACTCTCGTATACACATACATACGAGCGAGTGTCCCTCCAAAGCTCTTATCTCCTTTCCTAGACGACACGAATCACGAATTTCGAATTGAATGGATAGCGGTAAAGGGAGCAATGAAAGGGCAAAATGCGCGGCGAGACGGTTATATCGTAGGAAATACCCGCCGTAATTTCTGCTATCCGTCTCTAACTCTCGAGATGGTCCTTGTACACGTCCTGTGGGAGACACCTGTTTCCCGGTATCGGCCCAAATTCCTCTAACCCGAGGTGACTGCACTCCGCGGATCGATAACAGGAGACTGCCTTATGGAATCGTTCATCGTCCACCGAGACAGAGAGAGAGAGAGAGAGAGAGAGAGAGAGAGGGGCGAGACGTTAACTTCCTCAGATAAACACATCCTTCGCTCAATTATACAAGATAAATAATTCTTAGTAATATCGCCAGCGACCAGATGGAAACGCGCCGACTGTCAATTTCTCTGGCGGAATGACAATTACATGCAAGCTTAAAGACGTGCGGTAAACATTATTCCGTTTATCTTGAAAAATATTTACTCTTATATCGAATGTGACAACTCTCTCTTCTCTGAAATGATGATAAAATTCGAGAAACGACGTTATATATACGCAGTGTATATATATATACACGATCGTTCTTCTTGGTTCATATTTATTCACGATTGACCATTAATTTGCATTTTTCTCAATGCGGATGTTATTGATATCACTCAATTGTAATGCACTTGTTTATTTTTCTTTTCGAAATAATTGCTAAATCCATCTACTTACTAGAAAGTCGAAACGCAACATAAAAATACTCTCTCTTTCTCCCTCATAGAAAATCTCTCTCTCTCTCTTTCTCTCTCTCTCTCTCTCTGTGGCATAGAAGAATACGAGAAAATGATAAAAAAATCTTTGTAAAATTATAATAATACATCATTAACCGGATATTTAAACTAAAACTATTTCAGCACAAAAAATATACTCGATACATGAACTCCGAACGTGATATACAAAATCTAATCTAACAATTTATTTATTGAAAAACAAATTGTTTTATTCATTTTATTCTATGTTTCATACTAAGACACTTTCTCTATAAAATTTTACAAAGATTTTTCGAAACATAGTCACGCGCTTCCTCGGGAAAGAAGAGGCAGAGTCAGGAGCAATCTTCGCCAATCGATATCCTGGATATCGTTCCTGGATATCGTTCCGCGTCTTGCGAAACATCTCCTTCCGGTTGAGATCTTAGCGACCTCCAAGGAGTTGAATATCGGTATTCGGATCAGGATCGGTGGACCTCGAAGATTCTCGCGGCTCCGATTGAAATGTTCTCTGCGGCGAGCGTACCAGCTGCCGAAGCCGCTTTGGCTTGCGGTAACCATGAACTTCCGCTTCTGTTCTGTTCCACGCGCTTTCCTGCGCGCGCGCGCGCACACACACACACACATATTTCAACGAAACGATCGTGAAGGGAGAGGGAGAAGGATCCTCGCAGAGTCCCAGAACTCTTACACACCTATATCTAAGTATACATCTATATACCTAAGCACACCGACGCGAGATATGTACGGCCGTTCGTCGAGCTCCGCGAGCGTGACCGCTGCGTGTGCGAAAGTATGCGTGCACCTTGGTAAGCCGCAAGAATAAAAAAGGATCGTTCGATACCGTGGCGCGCGGCGAGAGGCAGCGGAGCATGGAGCTAAAGGTACCTACAAGGTACCGAATGCGGTAGTGAAAGGTGAAGACAGAAAGGAAAGAAAGATCGCAAAGTGACCGAGAATTGAGGATTAGGGGAAGGGAAGAGCGAGGAGGAAAATAGAGTGGATGGTATCGTCGGGGCCATGGGATATTACGATATCATAACGCAGGGATACGAAAACTGTCCCAATAAGATATCCCCTCTCCGTTTCGTACACGTGTGTAAATTTATGAAGGTATTTCTCGAAATGTACGATGTTACATTTTCGAAGCGAACGATAGATCGACGCTATATACGCATTCGTTGTATTCTTTAATGCTCTAAGCAGAAGCATCGCAAGATTGAACAATCTCGCGGCAAATATAAAATTGAAAGGGAGACGGTCCAAGATATCTCGCGAAAATATACTCGCCGTTACTTATTAACGTTGACAGATGTTCCTTATGTACATATACAAATAGATGTCTATTCTAATACGCTGCACGCGAGAGGAGCAGCGGCTCGTGTCTAAATCGTAGAGGGCAGGAAAATGAGCGAGCAGCTGATTAATACCCGGTTAATATCGATTACACCGGCGGACGAAGAACTTGGCCGCTAGCGGCTGTAGGAAATGATTTCGCAACGCAAGCTTATAGCCCTCGTCGGGCCTCGAAGGGCAAGAGAAAAGGGGACGTGGAGCATCCCCGTTAAGGCAACGTATTAATATCCTCTCTACTTAGCGAAGCGTTTACCGCTTACGCGCCGCTCGACGATAGTCGCGACGAGCTACGCTGGCGGACATAATTAACTGTAACACTAAAGCCGAAGGAAGTTACGCTGCATCCCGCTCGTCTCTCGTCTCTCTTTTCCTGTGTCTCAATATTACGCTTCCCTTGATCTCGGACACGACAATGTAGAATCACGCACCGTGCATCAAATTAAAGGTCAAACTTCATCGCGCGATGTATTACACGTTCCCGATTCCCGACGTGCAGACAGCGACCAGAAAGAAATGTGTGCGGTGTAGACACGAAGAATAGTTAATGTCGGTATGCCGACTAACGGTTGTTTACGGATAACGCGAAATGTTGCTTTCTTCTCTGTCATCAATTCTGATGCATAGAATTTTAACCAGTTGTAAAATTTGCATAGCGGAGAACACGTGTAGTGTTTCTCATATTTTTATTATAGTATCTCTCTATCGTGATAGTAAAAAGTGATAACAAGTTAATTTTTTTTTTTTATATTAAACAAATAAAATTGTATAAATTGTGTATATGAATAAGTAAACATAGAATTTTTTTATATTTCGTTGCGTGACTTTTTGTTTTACTGAAACATTCTACGATTAAAAGTTTTTTTATTATATTTGCATTTATATACCTCTTTGATTGTGAAAATATAGATAGCAGTGATTAATTTTAAAATTATATTGATCAAGATAATCGTTACATTTCTACATATCCAAAAAACATCAACGGATGACATCTACAAGCTTCAACGTCCCTTCCTCTTCACCCACGCGTTTGTATAGAACGTTGCGCGTAACAAAATAATTAACTGTCATGCAAAACCGTGTATCCTGTTACCTTTCTCATCGAATGGACCACTCGTTGCTCCCCGGCAATTTTCTGCTCACCGATGCGAAATGTGAACGAGCGAATCAACGATCATCTCATCTATATTTTTGAACATGTCCGTCGCGTGAATATGTGGGAAACGCGGAGAAAAGACGCGAGAGACAGGAGACAACGAAGATAAGTTAAATGATAACGTAGAGGATAGATCGATAGATGGCCTGTATCGCGAATTTGATAAGGGGAATTAGTAACATCCCGAACTGTGCGATAGCGCGCGGACTATGTCAGTTTCATGACTCGAAACTGGGATAACTCGATACACACGCCGACATGCATACGCGCGGCATTCGTCTTGACATGTACGTATATTGAAATATGCAATTTATCAATTGATAATCTTATTCGATAAATAAATATGAAATATATGTCAAAAATTCCACGTAGACGCGGCGTATAAAGTTTAAAAATGTAACATCAAGTTACATTCTTCTGCAAAAAGAATAGCGATTTTTTCCGTCTGGATGTATGCGCGCATGTATTGTATATCTCGATTGCATCGACATTCGAAACATTTTTATGAAATTTAATTGACGTTTTTTTCAATAAATATTTGATATCTTCCTTTTAAATTTGTCAACGGGTAAATAGTAATTTAAGTAGATGACAAATGTTATTAAGCAATTTGTTTGCATCAGTATGAGAAAAATCTTAACATGCAATGTAAAAAATCTCCACATCATTTTCATCGGATAAAACTGTGCTTTATTGCAAGCGATACCGTAATTTAAAAAGTTTACGAGTTTCTTTTCGTTATATTGTATTTGGAACAAATAAAAATGTGACTATTTGTGTCCGCAATGTGGTTCGCATGAGGAAACCGCGGAGCGCACAAGCGGATTCATGTCTACCAACCATCATTCGTTGTTGCATAAAATCCGTATTACGAAAACGATATCGCTTTATGCGAGAATCCGTACAGAAGATTTGCGGAACGTCAGTTATTAGACTAAAGACCATTGGGTCAGAGATTAACATCCGTGTATACGACGGCGCGTTAATTTTCACGGCAACCATCTCGGCCGACGAGATCCGAATAACCGCATGAAACCGTCGGATCAGATTTTCCACGGAACGGCTAAGTCGCGGACGGTTAAGTGCATTAATTCTCCTTAAGCTCGGCGCGTTTATATTAATAAGGTGCAATTAATAACGGTTAAAAGGCATTCGTTCGCGGTGGGTTTGTCGTCGACGGTGAATCGCGCCGGAGCCAAGTTGCGGCAGCCAACGTCGACGCGAGGGAGAAAGATATAGGAAACAGAGACGAGAAAAGCCAGGAAGACGTTAAATTACACTTATCCCGCTTCGCTTTTGGGACTCTCCGGAAGAGTGGCGACGGACGGACGGAATTATTGCGGAAAAGACGGCCATTGGGATGCATTGGGATGCCACACCGTACTCCGTTCGCCGAGTCTCTGAGAATTTCGAATGCTCGGCGCATAGATACGCAACCCCGCTATATAAATGGGCCTGCGGGTACTGATGTTAGATTAAATGCGCGATATCGACCTCGTAATCCAGTCTGCATCTGATATCGAGGTTAGCGTATAAACAGACATTCGAGATCGCCTTTGATATCACGGCCACTTTACTCTCTCTTCTATACATCTTTGCAAATAGAAGAAATTCGCGGCTGCTTACTCTCGCAACGCTTCATCTTGCAAAAGACGATGATAACGTAAACGTGATGAATGCGCTTGACGCATTACAAAACACTTTTCACACATATCTTATTTATAGAATATATGTGGTGTATGTTCCAAAGAAAATTTAAAAGCTATATAAAAGTATTCAAATTGATATATCAAGCAATATACACACATCATACATATACATGTATAAATAGAGGGAGAGAGAGAGAGAGAGAGAGAGAGAGAAAATATGTGTAACAAGATAAATACGTGATACATTTAAGAGTACACATGTTATATTGACAACGTATGAATCATTGTTTCTACATATGCTCGTTTCATACACTTCACTATAATTTTAATCATTTTATGATAATTTTATATCTTACGAAAAAAATATTTTAACGAAAGATTTAAAATTGTCCGGAAGCAATTTACACAATAAGGTAAAGCAGAGGGGTGCAAAGTTACGTCGCGCTACCAATTTGTTCCCGTTACGCGAGCTGTCACTGACAGATGCTGTCGATTGGTGGTTCACATTTTTCGAATATATATAATGCATATGCATATATATAGATATACGTACCCGTATAGTATTCTTTTCATTACGATATTTTACGTACATTCGTGCGGAGAATTTCTACATTTCCAACACGTATGCAAAATTATATTGAACATCGATTGCAATTTTATATGCGCATATTTCGCTCACTCTTTTAATATCTTTCAGCCATTCAAATATATAGATGTGAATTTTTATCCGGTAAAGAGGAAATTTTATAAAAAGACGAAACGACGTATGTAATGTATGAAAATGTTATACAATAGCATCATATAGGGGCAAATGAATTAATAACTTTTAAGAATTAATTTAAAATTGGAACTCTCTTCAGTTTATGCAATTTTAATTAATAATATTAAAAAGTTTACAAGTCAAATATATATTGATGTGTGTACTAATAATACAATAGTTATATGTATATAAGAAGATATTTTTAAATGCACTTTAAGCAATAGTGCTTGTTAGATGCATTTTTATTTTTATATAATACATTTGTAACAGATAAATTATTATTATTTTCACGAGGTTGAAAATCTCATTAATTCTACCAATTGTACTAATCTTGTAAAATCTTCTGTAAAATGAAAACGCGTAAGGGGCAATCTCGAGAATCAATATATAAATTTTATCTTACTGGTTTTGCGTCATAAATTTACATAATCAGATTGATGAAAAAGAATATATCGAACCGTAAGAAAATTTTTTTTCGATAATTTTGAAGAATTTATGACTATTGTATTTTGCCGATGCGTACGAGTACTGAATTACCGCGTGCATCCATCGTTCGAAAATACATACATACATATATGCTTTATGACGAGTTTTACTCTGATTGCTTGGCTACCACATAGAATCGACCTCGCGACCGTCGTCGGTAATCACTGTCGACTTGCGTTAGCAGAGATTTTAAAGAGCTGACGAAGCTAAACGACCTCTCATTACGCGTCGCTAGAGATTTATGTGCGATAGACATAGTACCATAAAATGGTCACCGTCGCTGTCATTCGACAATGCATCCACGTGTCAGATTTGCATTCGGTCGTATCCGGCTGTAATAACATTCCGTGTTTGTGCTAATCTGCAAATGTATATATGCATATATATATTGTATGGGATGTTATAAGCAGAGATATACACGTTATTGCCAACATTTTTTAGAATTGATGGAAACTACGAAAAAATAAGCGAGACGCAACGCAAGTGAAGATTAATATTAGTTGATGTCTTGACACAAGAGAAATTTAAAATAATTGATATAGTCGGGAATAAACGCTGATATATAATAATGATACGCAGCGGTAAGCCGATCGATTCTTAGTGTCTTGTCGTAAGACATTATAATATATTTATCGTATAATTAAACGCTTATCTCAGAAAACAGCGTAACACGTAGCTCGTACCTAATTACGCCAACTTCGCCTCGCGTATACTTAAAGGTTAACAATAACGACCACGAATTTTCAACTTTACTTAAAACCGCAGCTGTTAATTATTACGATAAAGTAAACAAAGTTAAGTACAACTCTATGTCACTCTATGAGTTACCAAGCTACAGGTATGACATATGACAATGAGCTTTTGCGAATGATACGCGACGTAAGTAAAGAGTGATTATTTCCGCACAAACGTTATTGGAAAATATTAAATGCTAATAATTCCAGAATTTGATACGCTAAGAAGAAACTGTTAATTTTTGATTGTAGATAATTAGAAAAATATGGATTAAACATTTTTAATAATGAATAAATATAAATTATCTCTAACAAATTAATGATGTCAATAGGAAAAATATATGTTTATATTCGTTAATAATATATCACAGAGTATTATAATATTTATATTAAATTGTATAGTTTTAAATATCATCGCAGGATTTAGTCTGTAATCTCATATATTAACGAATTTCGAGCTCTTTAAATACATAAATATAATTTTAATACGCAAGAGAGTAAAATCAATACAGCATTACATCTTGTATTTTCAAAGAGGAAAGAGTTAATTAAATCTATGTGTAAAGAAGAAACACTATATTTTGCGATTCACGAAAATATATACTATTCTTGACATTTTGATTGATATCTTGACATTTTTCAATAGCTAGATCGTTTTTACGAAAGCAAACATTCGCGCTTACCATTGCCGCAAAGTGCTACAAGACCCGCCGCACGGTAATCCATAGATTGTACTTAATTAGATACATGCACTTGTGTGTGCGTCCCTCTGATTAATCGAACCACGTGCGATGTATATACGAAAGATACATGAATCGATAGAGTGTGCGGCACGAGCTCAACGTTTCAAGCGTTATTTATACGAACGTTTAAAAAATAGCCATAGAACGCGGCGGTTTTTCCGACCGCGTTAATCCAATCGCACGCTTCAGTTTTGCGGGTTAAATTGAATTTTCATTCAAGACGATTCTCATGATTACATTATTAGGTAATGCGTTTTAAAAAACAATTTATATCATAAATATCATAATAATTTATATCGTACAATGCATATATAAAAACACAAATAGAAAAAAAAAAGAGTACAACTTTTTTTTTAAATATTATAAATCATGACAAATAATATAAAGAAAAGATGTTGGCGAATAATGCAAGAAAACACGATGTTTATTAATTAAAATTTTATAACATAAATCGTCTAATTGTGCATTTTATTTAAAAAAATCGTTATTACGTATAATTAATTGTAATATAATATTTCAAATTAATATTTATTTTATCTACATATCTCCGAAAAGTAAAGTACTATCATTATCTACATATATATTTTAATGGCTGTTGATGAGATCGCTTGGCTTTAAACTTCTCAATTATTAAAACAAAGTAAGAAATTCAATTACCGTACTTTTAATTACTTGCAATTCTATTAAAGTGAACGAATATCAGATTCCATGACATTTATTAAGAAATATCTAAGTATTTGATCACCAGTGTTACAAATTGAAAGCATTTTATTTTACAATTTGCTGCTTCCTAAAGCCTTCATCAATTATGATTTAAATAATATTCAATTAAAAAATAGAATAGCCGGATCTATAGCGATAATTACCTTCGTATCAAAGACTCGCCAATAATCTTATTAGAGGAAAGATATTTTCAGAGTTACGTTCGCCAAGCGATCTTGTTATTTATATAGGACGCATTAATTGTACAATATCGTGGTTGAAACTTTGTAATTCCAAAATGGACATTAATTAACAGAGCTTCAAACTCTAATTCCAAGTGCAAATACATTACGGAGAACATGGATGGTTAAGTGTACGTGTAGAATCGTCGGAATTGCGCGAGAAATTGCAACCACAAAATGCATGGATTCGCTATGTTCGCGTAGAAACACGACTTTCAGATTGACCCAAGGGAAACTCGGATGAAAAACGATAGAAGAGTGGTACGCGATGGCAGGAGAAAAATGTAGAAAAGGGATGGTAGAAAGAGAGAGAATGTAGACGGTCGACTACAGAGAGAAGGATAAAAAGAGGATGGGAAAAGGGGAATCTATGTGTGCGAAAGAGAAAGAAGGATAAGAAGATAGATAAAGGAAGAGGGAGGAAGAGAGAAGGAATGCGTGGTCCAGTAAGCGTTAGTCTTCAATTCCGCGTCGTGCGCCCGTCGTGTACCCGGCTATTTGCATATGAATCAGGATCAGAGGAGCGCACCGAGGGTCCCGAAACGTGTATGTGGCGGCCATGATACGAGGACAAACAATCGCTCGCAATTATGCAAATCCCGTTACCGTGGTGGCGCGATGTCTTTAAAAAATAAAAAAGGGAGAAAGAACAAAAGAGAGAAAAAGAAAAGGGCTTGTCGCGTAGAAATGCGCGCGCGCGCGGATAATCCGGTTAATGTGCTCAAAAAACGCGTTGCGGTAACGTAAAATTTCGAAAATCTCGCAAATTATTATAGTTACAACACGAATTCGAGATCTCGATTCAATCGCGACTCGACCACTCAATTCATAGCATAGGACATGGATCGTAAATCGTAGCGTGAACCAATCAAAATGGTTCAGCCGCATCACGTATCGAATAAAAACTCAATTACTTCAAGTGTCCATGGCCGCATACCTACGCGTTCGCACATGCACCGACCGCAAAGCCTCCTCCTCACCGCTCTCTCTTTCGCCATTTGCATCTGAATCTGCATCGGACGCTAGAAACGCACGGTTACTAGAAGCTAACGCGACAGAAGATAGACAGATAGAAAGATAGATAGATAGATAGATAGATAGAAAGAAAAAGACCAAAACAGAAAAGATATGCGCTAAAGTGCGAAGAAAAAAGAGAAAAGAAAATATGCGAAATAAAAGAAAAAAAAACGCGGTGATAATAGGGGATGCGAGAAAGAAGGGAGAAATAAATGCATGTAGAGAGAGCTAGGGAAAAAAAGCAGGATGTATTAAAAAGTAAAAAAAAAAATTAGTAGTCTCGACCTCGAGTGACAAGGGCCAGGCAAGTGTCTGACGGAGCATCGCCGGTTGGAAATCAGTAGTAAGAACCAACGTGTAGGCGGCCGCGTTACCGGTAGACGAAACGACGGCAACGCAGACGTGTCTATACGAGGTACCTTATTCTCCGAGACGTAATTTAATTCACCGCAAACAACATCGTAAAGTGGCTTAATTGCATTTCTCACGCGTGTCTTTCTCAAATTAAATAATAAACGCGCTTTTGTACAGCGAAAGACAGGCACCGAAGAATAAGAGCTTCCCTTTTTTTTTCTGAAGCAAATAATAAACAATTGCAGCGTGTATCCAACAGCGCGGATGGTAATTCGCTCGTAAATCGACGCAATTTATTAAATGCTTTCCAGAACCCCGTCAATACACATTGTAATTCATGCATATTTAAAAACACGTACGACAAAATTATAATACGAGCCGCGTATAGATTACGTCATCAGGGACGGACCATCGCTCAGGCGAATATAATCGCTAATATCAATAGCTGGTTTTCACAGCTTTTCGCGGAAAAAATTGATCCTTTTGAATTCTCTTCATTCTATCATCCTTTCACCGTCCGCGACAGATTGCTACCTTTATTTCTATTATCGTGTTCTATTCAGGCGATGAAATCGACGAGTGAAAAATATCGTCATATTTTAAACGCGTTATTTAAATGCGAATGTGCATGTGCGTTCACATTCCAACATGCGAAAAAATTCATCTTTCCTAACGAATTGCTTAAAATTCGCTTATAACTGAGCAAAAAAGCACATTTATATGGCGACGTATTACTTTAATTTATTTCTGATAATGTTTCTTCCTAATGGCTTTTCAAAAGATACGCTCGACAAAAATTACTGTTGAAATAATATCAAAATTAATGATAAATTATATCCTACATATAAGCAGGCTTATATAAGCGATTTCGCAAGATTTTTTTTTTTCCACGAAATAAATCGGTGTAGGAATGCGTCTCTCGGAGATGGAGAATTCTTTCGCGCGCGGCGTTTGTGTGATACTGCTTGTATATCTCTAAGAACGATATCTGAACAGCACCAAGCCTGTCGCGCGGTACGAACAGCCGTCCACTCAATTTCACACGGTGACTATACCCAAGATTCTTCTTTCCCCGTCTTCGAGAATTACTTACGGCGAGGAATGTAGCGCCGTAGCCGATGTCTGTTCGCAAGGCGAAATCCTTTTCGCAAAATGTCTCGCATCCATATGTGTTTACTGTGTCCATCCATATATACTGCTATATCCCAAATATGGACCGTCCGTGCAACAAAATAACGAAAAATAAAGCCAAAAGAAACACGGATATTATACGACATCGCGTGCTATACAAGAAAATATACATGTCATCGTATCTCCAACGAAAATTCATTTTACAATAAAAATCTGTTAAGCCTAAAAGCGAACGACGTGAAAATTAACAATTGTATCAATGTATATATATCTGTAATATATTTTTAAAATGTATTTAATAATAGACAATGTGATCATCAAGTAAAATTCTGAAATACAATATATATTGTAAATATATATATGTTATATATATGTTTAATATTGATAAAAAATGTTTTATTTATTTAACCCGAAATTTGTAGTTCTACGTGCGAATGATTTAAATATGTATAAAAATCTAAGAGAAAAGAACTGCAGTTTCCGCAATTGTAGTAATGACTTTCTTAATAATTGTTGTTGCGCGATTATATCATGGAGCTTTTATATCGGATCGAATAAATTCCTTTGCTGGCAAAGCCGACTGAAGCCACACTATTTGATTTCCCGAGGGTGCATCACACCCCTTGCAACATTCTGTGAAATGTCCACACGGGCAAATATAGATGTTTGCGCGTTACGATGGACGGCACAAACAAAAGATTTTAAAAGAGAGAATGAAATTGGAAAAAGAATAAAGCTAAAATGTTCTTGCAATGTGGTGATCTTGGGGGATCGATAATTTGAATATTTCGTACATCTTTACGCGCAAAGAACAACGACAATCATTTAATATGTAACAATATGCCAATATGTCTCGTATTGTGATATATAAATAAATTATATCAATATGGTTAATTATGTAACCAATTACTGATACACTGAAATAATCAATATATCGATATCGTAGCGTATAACTAAGTATTGTGTAATAATTAATTATTTATAACAATTATGTATCACACTTTCACATAAAATCATATATACTTTCAAAACAATATTAAATCTGTTTAATTTATGTAATTATGTCACGTATATCAAAAAATTATCGTACAAAACCACATGATAAAATAACGAAAACTATTCCAGTAAATCGTTTGTACAAGTTACAATACGAATGGACGCAGATGGTCGAGAGAAAGCAAAGCAAACGATTAAGAAGAAGTAGAAAAAGAAATGGGTAGTAATAAAACGTAATTGCAGCGGTAATAAAAATTATGAAATTGGTGCATCGTAGTAACGCAAAATAGTGCCGCATATTATTACGTACTCCTTTTAAATTAATGAAAGCGACAATATATGTCACGAGCCACAGATGTAGACTGCTCCGTTCCGGATGCAAAATAAAAGTGCAACCAAACGTAAAATAAATGGTGCAATGAGAACGGATAAGTTACAAAGATGGAGGGAAAATAAGGCGCGCGGAGAATGCGCGGATAATATCGCGTTTGCGATACAGGTTGCGCTACATTAAGTATAATTATAGTGACAGCGAGAAGCGAGCACAGGTTGAAACTTATGATAATACGGTACGTGGTGGTTTGTGCACGATCTAACCGACGCGAAACGTATGCAGATGCGGTGCAATGTATACGCAACGTAAAGTACTAGTGCGCTCGCCGCGTTCTCTTGACATAGCAAGGGACTCTCTCACGTATATTTTCTGGATACTCCAACAATACTCTGCGTTTTCCTCGCTTCCATCATGCTCTGTATACCTTCATCGTGTCTTTTAGCAGAACGTCCTCTTCAGTACCAGTTGAAAAGATCAGTGATGTGCATTTTCTCAGTCTTACATTTTGTATGCCTTTTTACTTCTTGTATTTTTTGCAGTTGATTCCACTCTACTCTCTCCCTCTCATACGTTTTATTTATTTTTGTCTCTTCTTATTTATTTTCGCTTATTGTGTATATGTTTCGTAAATATGTCGTACCCCATTTCCCGTTACGCATTATTACGTTAATAAACTTGATTGCGCTCAATTGCTATTGATGTCCGCTCGTTATCCTAATTTGTTGTTGACGTTATTTACCATAATATCATATGTCGTGTACATGTTTTGAATAACTTAAATATGGAGCTTAAAAAAATATGTTAGAATATCTGAAACTTTCAAGGATTCTTCACTCAAGTAAATCCAGTTTTATTTGTATAATCGTGAGATTTTAATAATATGTTAATTATATTATGATACATAAAAATTGACATCGTAAAAATTGAATAAATTTTATGAAAAATAACAATTGTTTGTATTAAATCTTTAAAAATACTTTGTACGTTTAGCCGTTATAATATTTACATTCGATATGAAGAACAAATTATTTTATAAAATTAAAAAATTCCCAGTTAATTTAATTTCTTTCATGAAAAAGTAAACGGAATATAAACGAGATTTTCTGTCCGCAATTTTCATGCCTAAGGCAAAAGATAACGAATTTCGATATGAATATATATTTAGAGATACAAATATATATATATATATTAAGAATATATAATTATTATTTTTCATATAAAGCAGCACACCGATAAGATTAAAATCATAATAGAATAGAGATGTAGCAAGAGTGACGTCAAATGACGAACAAATTGGTAATCTATCCACGCAGGAAGGTTGTTCGAATTCAAAGTCGTCAGCATTATCAGTACAGATCCTTGAAAAGCTTTCTAAGAGATGGAAAGGGTTTGCCTTCGAAATTGATGGGCGATCCTCGCGCCGACGAACCGAAAGTCAAGTTGATGGACCGAGCGACGATAAGGTTACAGGGAAGGGTGATCCGGGGGAACGGTCGGACGGAATACAAATTTTCCCCCAGATGACGGATGTCGAGGAGTTTCCACTTCGTTATTCACTCTAGCGGATCCTTCTTCCTATCGCCCCATGTCTCGAACCCTATGTCGTTAGGATGTCTAGCTTCCCATTACCCTTATCCATACGAGCAGAAACTCATACGCAAAATTCGCTTCTTTCTCCGAAAGACGATCGATAACGCTTTTGCGAAAATGATGAAATCATAAATCAACATATAGTGATTCTAGAGGGTGTCTTTGATACAGGAAACATAATGACATTTTCTCACAGAGAGAGAGAGAGAGAGAGAGAGAGAGAGAGAGAGAGAGAGAGAGAGAGTTGTAATATATATATATATAAATTTGTGTTATATACATATATATATATATGTTAAATATTAACTAGTTATATATTAAAATATACTATTATATATGATAGAGATTTAAAACATTAATACGCTAAATCATATGAAGCAGATTTTGCAGAGAGGAATAGGCAGAGAGAGAGAGAGAGAGAGAGAGATATATCATTTTACTGCGATTTAATATCCTTTCCCTTTCCCTTCGATAAATTTTCAGATTTATTTCTTGATATATTAGACGGGTTGCTCTATCTTCGAATTATCGAAGCTACGAATTAAGATTGCCGCTATATATTTATCGAATATAATAATTATGTTAAAAATTTATATAAATACTCCCTTTTCCCTAAAATCAATAACAATATATAATATAAAATACAACTTTCAGTGGATGAAATATGATGCTCTTATAGTTTACAAAATTTTTAAAAAATTGTACGTTTTTTAATAGAGACGCACTTTAATAAAGTTTACGACGTACTATAAATTTGTTTTTAGTAGTACAATATGTATTCTCGCTCGATACGTCATTCGATATTGAGTTGATTAATAATATCAAATTTTGTTGGATGATATGAATCCCAATTGCGGTAGGCATCAAGCCACAATGCAACTTAATGAAGATGTACGGATAGTACGAGGAAACCGCAATGCACATGGTAGATACGCATATATTCAGCAATATTGGCGTTTCGTTGAACATAATATCGCACGTCTGCAAATTACTGTTGGTTAGGATAGAATGTTCCAATCGAAGATGATTCAATCGCTATCTATTATAACAAATCTTTCGAATAATTAATACAATTTAAAAATAAAGCGCGTAAACACTAAAAATAATCATGATAGCTTTATCTTTCAATATTTCTTTACGCGAGCTCTCATATTTTTACAAAAACACAAACCGCGTCGTAACATACATATAATTATATATTTCAATAAATATTGTCTAAGATCTTTTAATAAAATGTCAGAACTTCCAAGGAAATATCACGTTCACGTTATAAATGAGATATAAATATATATATATATATATATAAATTATAGGGCAATTAACATTATTTTGTACAAACAAGAGATTATTAATATTATTTATGATTGTCATATCTTTTTCCTATTTTTTTGCAAAAAAACAAATTATATTAATAAAACGTATACATGATAGTGACAGAGGATATTCAATAATCCATAATTGATTTTATGCGATACTAAGGATTCTAATACAATTTACGAGCGGCATATTGAAACGAGGGAGAAATAAGTCTGTATCCTCTGAACCCTTGGAGCAATAAAAACACACTCTTTTTTTATCTCGCCTTTATTGGCAGAGACCGCGTATCGCCGAATACGTTCTCCTCAAGTATATCAAAAGTGACAATTCGTGCCCTATATTTTTTTATACCTAAAACTATCAAACATCGTATGCGTCATATAAAATTCGAAAATTACGTTTTCCCTTAAAAAAATATATATATTGTATATAACGACTTTCGTAAAACTGTTTCAATATTTGCAAAACATAAGTTTGCTCTATCAAAAATAAAGGTATTCTAAAATTAAAAGATGCTTGGATAAATCATATTTATATCAAGCATAGAAAATTCTTATCGATCAAAAAGTAACATACGTTATCGTCAATGCTGTCTTATTGTTTGCTTTCTTTCATACTGCATTAAAAATATTATGTATATAGTGTATTGCAACAAGCGTACGATGAATGGAAGTCTTGTAACGGCAATATTTGCGCGCTGCCGAGACAATAAAGACTATCTTATCAAATATGAAAGGAGTTTTACAATATCCGAAAGTTTCATCCTGCTCGGCATGTTTTATAAATTCCTCGAACTTTCCGCGATCTAATGGAACGTAAGTTATATTATTGAGAGAATGCGTTATACCCGAGGTCCATTATCCTAAACGCGCGACGATACATAATTTGTCTTAACTGTGCAAAGTCCGTACGAGTTAATCTGTTATACTAAATTTTAATCGCGCTTTCCTATGTATCGCATATATATATATATATATATATATATATATATATATATATATATATATTCAACAATTAATTTGATATTATTATTATTTTTTAAAAACATAATTGCAAAATCGATTAAATTATTTTCAAAAAAAGATATTATTAAACAAAATATTTGCAGAGAAAAATTTTTGCAAGCTTGTCAGTACATAAAGGGTTAATAATAAAATCTCACCAACCGTCCTTAATCGAATAACAAATTTTAATATAT
This sequence comes from Polyergus mexicanus, assembly GCF_030449975.1. Lineage (NCBI taxonomy): Eukaryota > Metazoa > Arthropoda > Insecta > Hymenoptera > Formicidae > Polyergus > Polyergus mexicanus. The sequence goes on from NW_027223332.1 coordinate 462,503, forward strand.
CCTATCGATTTTGCGTGTTTGCGAAAAATCCACATCCCTAAAATTTATAGCGGCGTTGGAAAACTGCATAGAACAAAATTGCGGAAACAATATATTCGACGAGCGACTGGATGAATAAATGGCCCTGACTATCGATTTTCACGGATCGATAACTAGCCACGGTTTCGTTTGCCTTCAACTCTCTCGGGGACCAGAATCCTCTTGTCCGTCATCGCCTATTGGACCCAAATATCGTTTATTGCTTTCGGCCTAAAAACAATGCCTTTATACGCAGCCGTCGTTCTGAACGCAATGGACGTATATACTCGCCGAAATTGCGGTAGAAGACCACTGTGAATCGCTGCGGTCGTTAATCGATCGACGGTAGTTTCATTACAATGTTGACACGAAGCGGAACAACGATGGGTACGGGTACATCAATCCGGAACGTACGAAAAAAATGAAGGTAACATAAAAGGTATTAAAAAATGTACGAAAATATCTCGTGTTCACACAATGTAAAATTTCCGTAGCCATTGAATCTCAATCATGTCGCATAAATTACATGATACAAATATAATTGAATGTATTAAAATTCAATCTGTTGTAAAAAATACTTTGCTCTATGAAAAACATTACTTTTAATATATCATAATAACTTTTTAACTGTATCTCACAGAATGGTACATATAAATTACGAAGGCATGTTCTATAACATCAGGTGAACTTGAAATTTTAGATTATAGTATTACTGTAATTTTCGAACATTGAAATGTATACATACGCGGGAATTAAAATTGTGACTCAATGTCATTGACAAGCTTTCAATTTACATGCGTTTTTCCTTTGCAAAAGAAGCTAGATATCTTTGAAAAACGTGACATAAATTCTAATCAAAAACACTATGTTAGTCAAAAGTTTTTGAGCGTATTTGATTGAAAAGTAAAAAAATGGCAGAAAAAAATTAATGAATGACACAAGCCGAATAAAGTAAAAACCGAGCATAATTTTGTTCAGGGTCGACATAGCTTTTTTAAACACGTAAAGCACATGCCTATAAAATCAACAATGGTTTTTGTTATTATATATAAACTTGCAAATTTTCCATTCATGAGAATTATACAAATCCTTATCATTTTCAGTTATTTTTATTTGACTCTCACTTAATTTTTTTCTAATTAAGCGTAGATCTATAATAATTTCAACTAATTCACGTCGACGAGAATCGGGGCTCGACAACATTATACCTGATTGGGATTAAAAATTAATTCCTAATTATTCTGCCAGTGAAAATGGCTTGCATGCTTACAGAAGAGAGACTATACGGGTCACGAATAGTCGTTAAACAAGTATAAACTATGGGACGTCATGCCGAGACGGTGCGTACGTGGACAAAATTCGTTATCATGTAATTTTCGTCCGATAGAAACGATCCGGGCACCCATGTTTCATTTTAATAATTTCTGCATAATGAGTGCATGAAGAATTCAACACATCCTACATACTATACACATCCAATCGAATATTCGTAATAGAGATTATTTTAAACCGTTTGGGAGATTGAACCAGAGAAATGCGTCAGATGCGAAGGGAGTAAGGGAGGATCTCGTTAAAGAAAAGAGGAGAATAGGTAGAATCAGTAGAGAGAAAGAGAAATGCCGCTCGCGTGGTTAGAATAGAATAGAACAACATAAACCAGCAAGCGGTGGAGGATAGGATTCACGAACGGGGTGAGATGCAAGTACCAACCGCTCTCAGATTCCCCCGGGATGGCAAGAGAACCGCTATTGGTTACTCCATTGCTCATCACGACATATCAGAGCAAGCCTGAACAAAGCTTCCGAGCAATGCTTTTCTTATGGTTCCCTAATCTGGCTTAGACAGTGAGCGCAGAATACCGTTCTCTTGCTCACTACCATGGGTCCAATTTACATTAGTAAAAAGCTCTGTCTTTCTAGGACGAAACGATATCTCGAATAACGCGCGCAATTTCAGTCCATGTACCTATATATGATCAAAATTGTACGTTGATTTCGGTGAAAACAAAACTAGAGCTGGAATATGAAGTCAAGCGAAAAATACATACAAATATGTAATATTCTAATTGAAAAATATTGGAGCTGGGGATTACGACTTTCCGCTTCATTCGATAGTAATTGTTTGAAGTCAATCGACCAGAAAAAATACAAAACGGACATATCTACGCAAAATGAAAAATTTAAACACAGAAAGTTATAGCATCATATTTGTAATTTTGAAAAAATAAATGGCAATTAAAATAAAAATAATAAATATAATAAATATAATAAAAATTAAAGTAAATAAAACAGATAGTATTCTCTATTATAATATATGTGAAAACTTAACTCATATTATATTGCTATATTTACAATTAAAAAGAAGCAAAATTATAAAAATATTAATGTTAAATGAAAAAACAAAAACTCCAATAATAATTTACATTTTATGTCGTATACAATATATATAATAAAACTCGATGATGAAAAATAAATTATTATTTCGTATTAAATAGACAATGACATTTTCATGCTAATTTCTGCATCCCATATTAATTTTTTTAAATACAACGGTTAAAATACGATTTAAAAAAAGTTATTGTGAATAAGTAAATCACATGCGTCGATTTCCATCGTTCATTCCGCATAAAACATTTTTATGAGAATTTCAGAAAAACGATTTCTCCCCCTGCGGTAATACAATTTCGCTGGTATTCCGCACTAATCCGGAAATGCCGAACACGCTGACAAATCACCCATTTCCAATCCCGATGAAGGTACGTGTTTTATCGACGAACACGTGTCGGCGCGTTGTTACACGCACGACGAAAGCTCGTACTACGCTACAGCAACTAATGCAGGCGCGTGTCATTCGTAACGCAAGATGATTTTAATTAACTCGGTTTAAATCAATCAGCGCCAAAACGAACCGAATAACCTAATCAAAGTAATGGCGACGTATACAGAAACATTCGGATCACTTCCTATCTCTTTCTCTTTCGATGCGATCGATAATTACCATCACATGCCCGTTGTAAGAATACAACTATGTATTGTTGATGACACTAAAATCACCATCCGTATTAAATCTAGTTCATGGGCTTTTTTTTAATTATTTTATTTTTTTATTATGTGCGCGCGAGTTCGATCATATGCGCCACAAATATGTATTAAACACGAAAATAATAAGATAGTGGCGTATATAAATATTTGAGTATGTATGTGTGTGTGCCAAATCTATAACAATAGAGGAGATTTGATCAGGTTCCCGTCCGTTTGCCAGAGGGAGGGTAGAAACAATAAGTGCGAGATAATGAGGGAACGAAAAAGACAAAGAAAAAGAAAAAGAGAGAGAGAGAGAGAGAGAGAGAGAGAAAGCACGAACGGGGAAAAATAGTTTACCTTTTTCCACCCCGACCACCGCTTATTTTTTCCAGGTTTTGCTCCCTTTCATCACCCGCTCGGCGAAATAGACGGGGGCGCGTCGTGAAGAGAAGAGAGAGGGAGGGACCCGAGGTATCCGTCTGTTTCACTTGAAAAAGGCACTTTCCGCGGCAGCACAATAACCAGGACTGGTTAGGTACGTGCCTGAAATAAAACGGGACGTTCGTTCTTAAATCTCCTCTCGCGCTGAAGCGCGCGTGATCGCCGTTGTTTGGATAACGAATATGACGGACAATAACACACGTATTCCCCACGCAAATATATATGAATACGCTGTTGTTTTTCAATATAAATTTACTCGAGATAAAACATTCTCGCGCGTTAATTTCGAATCGAAAAGATAAAATAACTCGGGATAATATATGTTAGTGTAAAACGCGATTAAAATGGACCCTCCATTATATTTTGTTTGTTCGCGTTTGTACGATGTGTGGCTGTGTATAAGTATATAATCTCCGCTTCTCTTTTCATTAACATTCTTTTTAATAACAAATTATGACACCTTTCTATATATCAAAATACGTTATATGCTCGACAGTATTGTTTTACACCAGTTTTGTTGGAAACATGATACATTGCTAGAAAGAGATGTAAGACCTTATTAAAATTAATATATGTGCGAAAAATGAAAGAATGATTAAAAACAGAAAGTAATAAAAACACCGCGGGTACGATAAATTTCAATAACGATTCAGCGTTACGCGCTCGACAATAACGCGCCCGCGAAACAATGACAGATTTTAACTCAACGTAGCATCCTCTGGGAATCGAGTCGCTAACAAATTGGCTGGTACCTCAGAATTATGATTAATAGGTCGCATCCCCCGAGGGAATTAAAATGAAACTTTACTTCGTGTGTGCCCATATACACGCATTATTATCCTTTATTGTCCGCGCACAGCGTAGAGAGAGAGAGAGAGAGAGAGAGAGAGAGAGAGAGAGGGCGCAACCGTGAGAGGAATCAACCGTGTCAGAATCTTTGACATGCGCATCTCATTCCATTAGACTCCTCTCGTAGATTGAATTAAATTGAATTCTAGCCACGAGCAAATTAATTTTCCAGAGCGGACGCTAGAGAAATAGATAAAGAATCAAGCACGTAGAGACGCTCAATAAGGCTTACTCGTTAAATCCGTTACACGTGAAAGCGAGACCGCGCGGGGGATATACAAGGAGCCCCCTAACAAGAAGTGCATCCAATTTCAAACCGTATTTAATGTGCCGTATATCATACGCGACGCGTTTGTAGTGATGCGAGAATGTCTCGGGCCCCGTGTTTCTTCTAGATTTCGTGTCCAGTTCTCCGGCCGAGAGAAGATATAATATATGCTTTATAGAACGGTAAGAACGACGGAAGGAGTTGCGGTGCGACGGTTGTCACTTTCTTCTTGTACATACGCGCACACGATGTATGTACGCGGCGAAATCATTTATCATCTGCTTCCAAAGACAGGAAAGAGGAAGTAAGGGCGTAAAAGCGTGCTCGCGCTTTATACGCAAGTCATGCCTAGTCTGGCAAAAGCGGGAGGATGGAGCGATTTTTTTCGACAATCCCTGTAGATAATTTAGTGCATCATATACGTGAAACGCGCGGCCTTTTGCTCTCCCGCGAGAACAACATTTCATCTTGAATCGATTTCCTTCCTGCTCGTGTGACCTCGTTCCACCAGCCTCCTCCGATATTTCGTTATCGATCCGTAAAAGGTGAAAGCACACCACGACGATGGCAACTACGTATACCATATAACGGTCGTTGTCGCGACCCAACAATTGAAGAGGTATACGTCTTTTAATATGAAAATAAAATAACGATGTTCATTGTACAGGCGGGACAACGTGCTATTTAACAGCGACGACGAGAAGCCTATGAGCGTAACAACGAATTATGGAGAAAAAGGTTAATGAGCTCCTCGTCGTTGCGGTTGTAAAGCGCGAGTCTGATTGCTTCAACGCATTTAAACGATATAACGCGTTGCGACGACCTATGACGGCGTTGTCAACATCACTTCACCGATAATGAATGTCCCGATTCGTCATGCATCGATGCCGGATAAACACAATATCATAGAAATTCCATTAAAATTGAATAATGGTTATCGATTTTTCATTTTACTCGTAATATTGTAATTATAAAGAAAATGCATGTTATAAATTTATATTAAATCAATTGCCATCACATGGCCAGCAAATAATATTAAATAAATCTAATGGCATAATGTATTAATATATTAATTAATTTCATATAATGAACAACATAGATTTATAAAATCAAATTATAGTTATTATCATAATCCGAATCATCGTGTTATTTTTACATTATATTTAATGGACAACATTATTTATCCCAAATATTGATAATAAATATGATTGATTAAAGCGATAAAAAATCGAATGGCAGCTTAACAATGGCACGAAGAAATAGAAATATGTTAAAAAAATCTCAGCATTATATAAAATCACAACAAATTAGTAGTTTAATTAAGAATAATTGTTTCTCGTACACGCAACTCTTTCTTCTCAGAAAAACTATTACATGGAATAAGTAATGTTTATAATATTTAACTCGGGCAAGCTTAACCATAGTTGTATATAAGAATTCCCAACCACAAGGAAATCTGATAGAAAAGAAAAACTCAAATAAAAATAAAGAATATTTTCGCAGAATCAACTCGTACGATCGCGGTAAAAGAAAGACGATGTAAACGCGGATTATCAATGTACGCAGTAAAGTAAATCGTCCATCGTGTCTATTTATCCGCGTGCACGATACGTACGTATCGTGCCTTGTACGGTACACTATCTCGCGTATACATTCCGCGTAAGTCGCATTACTGTGCACTCGTGTCCGCGAAAGGGTGAAGCGTTCTCGCTCCGAACATGCTGTGTCGGAAGACTTCCTCAAGCCGTTGCGCTATGTTTACTTGTGAAAGAGCGACAAGGATAGTCCGGACAATATCCGCGCGGACAATCTTACCTTAAAGCAGAAATGGCGGGCGGTCCCTTTGGTAACGATCTGACCTCTTTTTGCTTGTCGCGATTGGATTGTAAAAAAGACTACGATGTTTTAAAAAGGAAAGGTGAAAGAATAGCTTTCTATCTATTGAATTTTCCATGCTGCTACGGATTTTCAAAAAGTATTTGGTCTTCCGTCTCGTCTGTATTATTCTCTCTTTCCCCCCCCCCCTCTTTCTCTCTCTCTCTCTCTCTCTCTCTTTGATTCGACCTCCCGGACTCTCTACTCAAATCCCGTTACTGAAGAATCTTTAGGGGGTAGGCCACCCTGGACGTGTACCTTTGTCCTAAATGATAAACTTTATCCGCAGGACTTCGCCGCGGAAAAGTTTTCTTGTCCGCCAATAAGGGAAGCATTTCGTAACTTTGGTACTCGTTTCGCGTTAGCCTCTGTTGTCCTCGCTATTGTTTTTAAAATGCGGTAAAATAATGCTTCCGCGATATACATAGTTGTAACACGCAAGCGCGTTTCTCTTATTTTACGAATTACATCATCTCTTCAATGTTAATTTATCCATATTTCTCAGCAAGTTATAATATACGATAGAACTGATAATTATGCATAATAACAACTTTTTCAAACAACAAAAGATTCTATTCTAAAAACTAAATAAAATAAAATTGCGCAATAAATCTTCTAGAAATTCTCCGAATCCATGATAGAGAAAAGTTAAAAAAAGGTTTTTGGTTCTACTTTTGTAGTAAAAATTTTTTTATATTTCTTTCTCTCTTCATTTCCTTTTTTTATTTAATCAAGTCAGAAACTTTCAAGTAAAATTCGATTTTTTTTACATTGTTTGACAGCGTTCGAATATCTTCAGCATTTTACAAAACCGTTCATTCAACGTTCATCGATAAGCTCACGCGGAAAACTCAATGATGGACAACTGGTGCGATTATACGTTAGCAAGCATGATGACATGGCAGCTTGAGATGTTCGCGAAAACGCAAATACAAAAGCCGTTGATAGATTGATGAGCACGCGCGCTCGTTAAATGCATAGCTTCAACGGAAGTGTAGATCATCGTCGAAAGAGAAAGAAATTATGCGCAAGATCCTCTTAGCGTTCTAGTTACATTCGCTTATAAGGCATTGCGGGAAAATTAAGCACTTGGGATTATCTAAGAGAGCGCGTAGGAGAATTAGTGATTAGTACCTGCTCTGCAAAGAAATTGAAAAAAGATAACACCGCTAAAAAGTTGTTAGACAATATTCCACTTTCTAAGACATATAGTAAGCAATACAGATTCTCTTAAATTTAACAAACATCTTTTACAAAAGTCTATTCAATTGTATCGTGTCTGTAGAATTTTCCAAAGTAATAAATACATCGTATAAAAATATATGATATCAAGAAACATTCTTCGATATACTAAATTATAGATAGCTTTAAAATACATTTCCATTGTATCTTCCTTGAGATCTATTACCACTACGAGAATAAAATCGTTTCACGTGAAACCATATAATTATCTTACGTGTATAATTTATAATATACAATATTATCAAACGTTTAACATACAAGACATTTAATCTTCAAGAGACTCGTTCATTAAGACTTGTTCTTATTCATCGCAAAAGACAGATAAAGCGATTGCGCACGTTTCATATATCCTAACGATGAATTAAATTTAATTTACAGGCGAAATGAAAGGAAAATAGATTTCCTGGATCTCCCCATATAAAGCGCCTAAAAAACGTGTGCGTGCGCACATAGATACACACGTGCGCTAATATATTTTTTGTTTATCAATGCAAAAATATTTTTTTTCACTATGTATAAAACATATAGCAAAATGCTTTTTATTTGCTGGTGTTTGGCTTTTAGCGGGTATTGCAGAAAATTAAAAAAGGAATTACGCGAGTAAAATGAATTAGCTCAGGTGCTCCGAGAATAGGCGTAAATTGCTCAATGCACATCCGTGCGCTTCGTGCACACGAGAAGCCAGAGAGAAACGTAAGCAAACATACGCGGGGTTAAGCACACATACGCGCACGTACATGTACATACGTACGCGTACAGTGTATTAGAATACTCTTTAAACTTCTCTCCGTGCTCGTGCGGGGGAGAGAGAGCAAATCAATATGGGCGCGGATAGCATGCGCGTTGCAACGCAACGAACTTTACGGGCTAGCGCGCATAAAATTTATATTTCTGCGTTTTTTAAAGCAGACGCACACGCGCCACGGCGTTTATCCGGCAACCATTCATTCGTTGCTCGATATAGTATTTCAAAGAGCATTTGTCTACCGCAACCATTCGCTCTAAAACGAATAGCGAACTGCACGAAAGAGAAATCGCGGCTTCAAACAAATATTTATATCTGCGCGTACATTTTATTAAAAATCCTGTTATTTATTTTTTTTTTTTTTTAAATGTACATTTTAGCAAAATAAACATGCCAAGCGCCATCCTTTCGAAGGCTTAATAATCGGTAGAGCAATGTGAAAATGAATATTGTAACTTATATAGAACTTTAGTTTGTAGTATTATATTTATAAATTTTGATTGTATTTTTTCGTTCATATTTATATAATATAATTGTAATTTAATTAACAATAAAACACACACACAAACAGAAATATTGGGCTTGTCTTATTAATGTGACAATTATAAAAGAGATATGTTACAAAAAAAAAAGATTGGTCTTATGCTTTGTGATTATGACATTAATAATAAATCAGATTCGATATTTATATTCCGCTAAAAAATTTGATCTATCTACGATATATTTATTATTCAGAAGGAATGCGCGAGAGATCGTGAAAACTAATAATATATAAGTATAGGCTAATTACTGCATTAAAATTCCATGCTCGTTTTGTAGACATATCCGGCGGCAATACGTAGATAGACGTTACGAATTAGCCATGCTTTAAATTAATTGTGGACGGATTTGTATTAACATAATTGAATTTCACTGGATTAAAATCTCTTATTAGATCAGCGAGCACTCTGATATATGCATTTTATGCAGATTTGTGAAATGCTACAAAACGTGGAAAAATATTCAATCATATAGAGGCAGTCAGATCGCGGTTGAAAAAACGAGGAAAAAAAATTCGCGAAGCTCTTTGATTACACGCCGAGGTCTGGTTATTCTGTCCGGATGCATGTCCACTGCTTATAAGCGTGTTATGCCTTCGGCGGCAGCTTTGACGAGGAGCACAGCGATTTGCTCAAGCTTTAAGCGAAAAATGATATGAATTAATTGAGATTCGAGTTTAATTGGAATAAAACGGGCAAAGATACGCATTTCCATCCGTACGTGTACATGTACGCATAATGAATGCCGTGACATTTATAAAAGTATTTAACTACGGGAACACGGTGGAATGCAATAAAAATAACGAAAGAGATATTTAGCTGTAGAAAACTTCCTATCAAGAGCTCTCAAAGTATTGCACCAATTACCGGATTATTTCTAATTGCGCTCACTCCGGCTCTACGCGAAAACATGGCGTATACGAAACATATTTCAATCATTATCATTGCTTTCGGAAAGTTTCAGCGGCTTGTTAAACATTGTCTTTAAACAGGTAAATAAATACATAAGCAATGTAATTATATTTTAGTTACATCAAAGCAATGATGAGATAAGTTAAGGTGCTTTTGTATGTTTAATTCACAATAATCAAGCGTAAATACAACTAAATCTAATTAAGGAAAGAAATAAAAAAAAGTACTTATATAAACATGCATATTTTAAACATACGTATTTTAAATTACAAAATTGTGTGCTATATTATGTATAAATTAGATTAAAAAATTTCTTGCGTGTTAATACGTTATGTGCTGAGTAAACAATACAACATAAAAATATACTCAATATAGTGCTTTACCAGATTTTAATTAAAATCTCTAGATTATACGCCCGTTTATCGATTGAATAAATAAAGAATGCCCCATTCACGATTATTTTCACTATCAAGCGATACAATGAGTTTATCAAGATTTAACAGAACTAAAAAATTTACTGATTAATTTAATTTGAGTTGATCAATTTATAATGAGCATGCCATTCATATTACTTAATAAATCATTTAATGTGATTAATTCGGAAACATGCATATCAAAGTCACTCATCCACAATAATTTACCCAAATCAATCTTGTTTTGAATAAATAGTACAAGCGATCTAATAAATAAAATATAAATTATTTCTAATTTATCAAACAAATCAATATTTTAACAATTCCATATAATTTTCTACAGATTTTTATAATTTGAAGATAAAAAACTAACATTTTATATATATATATATATATATATATATATATATATATATATATATAACGTAATTATATATTATACTACATATAAATAAAATTAAGTAATTGAGTCAATTTGTGTAGATATGTTCCCGGTACATTCATAAATATTAAAAAATTTTGCGTATCAAGAAGTTAACTTTTAAATTTTAATTTATGATTAAATTGTATCACATTCCATATTATTCATAAACTCCAAATAAGGCAATGCGGGAAACACAACTCGTGCAAATAATTAATTAATTATCGTGCACAATGCAATATGATATCATTTATTATAATTGAATATAAATGAAAACGTGTAATACTTATACACGAGAATTAAATTGATTAATACTTTATAATTTACTTATTATTAAATGTATTTGAACCAGTGAAAATTAAATCTGGGAAATTAATGTCAAAAATAATGACACGCATATAAATATAATATAAAAGATACATTTTGTTCCATAACCGCCTTCATATAAGTAAATTCTTTCATCATTTGCAACTTGATCTCTTCGTAATAAAAATATCGAAGCATATTAATGGTTAAATAACCATTAATTAAAATTTAATAATATTATGCTAATCAAATATTTGTAAACGCAAATAAATAACAAAGATTTACTCATTTAATTTTATAGAAAAATTTAAAATAGCTTTAATAAATTATTAATTGAGACAAGATAAGCACAAAAATAAAATATTAAAAAATATTTATACTTAATACACAAATTGGTATGATATATCTTACCATATATTGAAATGTGTGTGTATATATGGGTAAATTTAAATATAATATCTATATAGATTTAAATATATCTATTTAATATGTTTTATATATATATATATATATATATATATATATATATAAAACATATTAAATAGACATGGATATATATAAATAGTGAATAGTGCAATTGATGGAAGAGACTGTGTACCCCGCATCTAGAGTTTCTCCTTGATCGTGCACGTCCTTCACTTATGAGCATATAGCCATCCAATGGCAGCTTTGAATTTCACAGAAAGCGGTCTGCCGTCCAAGCTTTAATTGAATCGGCCGAAATTAATTTCAGCTGTCGCCCTCGGAAACTCGGAAGATGGGCGAGAACGAACAGGAAGCAAGAGCTTCCGGCCCTCCTAAATCCCGAACGCGTAAATTGCTTGCAAGGATGGATGGATGTCACCAACTCTTATTTTCAATGTTTCTTGGAAGAAACAAACATAAAGACACGTATATGTGCATGTATATGTGCATGTATATGAATTTATATTTAAATCTATATAGATCCTATGTTTCAATTTACCCATATTTAAATACATCTCTATATTCGCTTATACATAGATGCACGCATATGTAAAAATGGAAAAAAAAAACGATTACTTACTTTTAAAGTTAGAATAAGATATTTCTTTCTTTTTTTCTCTCAATTCACTAATTTAATACGAAAAAGGTAAATAAAGATAAAATAATTCAAAAGTTATTTTATAATGTAAGAGATTAAATATGTATGTGTTTCGTCATAAAAATTTCAAATTTAAAAGAAAATCTCATATTTTACTCGATACGAATTATAAATGAATATAAATTATGAAAAGTTACATTTAAAAAATGTAATAAACAAAATAAAAATTAATATAAAAAATTATTACTTGGAAAAGCTTTTTTTCATTCTTTACAAAGATACGAAATTGTAGCAAGCTTGCTTAGAATACGTTTAAGTGATAGAAAGCACGGGTATTACGGTTGAATTGGCTCAATCTAAATCAATAATCGATTGCAACTTGTGGTAGTAATTTACTCTCTCCTGAACGTCTTTCTTTTTATTATTCTACACCACTGCCGCATTTTGCGTACCATTTCAATGTGGTCTCGGGATTTTAAATTTTCATTCGTTACTTATCTCGAAACGACAGATTTACTATTTAAATTGCAACTGTCGCTAACTTATATGCTTAAGATGCAAAATTAACTCCATATATATTCATATTTAAAGAAAAAGTTAATACGCAAATAAAAATTAAACTTAAGCTATAAATAAGCATAAATTTTGAAACACGTTAACGAACAATGTAGATAAAACAAAATTGATAAATACGATTTATCTATTTATTATCAAGCGCGATAACACGGATTAATAAAATAGTCAATATACCAGAAAATCGCATAACGCGATTTATCCTGAAACATATCCGATGTAATATGTGATGTGGCTAAATTGTGGCTCTAGCGAGCAATACCGGGATCACAATGACAATTCCCGCACGACCACGATGAAGCTCGAACGAGAAGACCGTTTCGACATACCGGAAGCTGTCAATAGTACGAAGTGAATCGATTCGTATTCTCGTTTATCCCCATGGCACAGCCATAGCACTCGTATCCTGCGTCCAACGCGCGTACGGGATTATGGTACAAAGGATTTCCCGCACATTTACGTGGCTCGAATGCAAATCCTCACCTTGCGATGTGTTCCCGACGAGTTCGCTATATTTTTTCCTCTCTATGACAATGTGCACGTTTTCATGTGCGTGAAACTTGTGACTGTATTACGAAAACCGTGCTCCGTGATATAGAATCTCCAGAGACAATATGTTTCAAAAGAAGATTCTCACATGGCACAATTATTTCCGATGAAATACAAATATACTGTCCTATACGACAATATATATTTTAAACAAATAAAATATATTTCAAATGTTAATTTAAAGCGGAAGAAATACAGCTGCGGGAGTTCTCAGTTATGCAAAAGTTTATACGTTTAAATTTAATTATAAATTAATTATCTCATTCAGTGATTAAACTATCAAAATAGCTAATTTTTTTAAATAACAGCCATCAAATGAAGAAAATATATAAAAATAAAAATAAGATAAATGTCAAATTTACATACAGTTTTCTGGATCGTATGAATAAAAGTAAAGCAAATATTGAGCACAATCATATAAATATTATCTTCCTCTCAGATAACAAAGTTACTTATTATTTATTCACATTATATATGCACACAGCATTGGATAAAAATCTTTTATAAATGTGATCTCTCCCTCCCTCCCCCCTCCCCTCTCTCTCTCTCTCTCTCAATTCTCACACGCATGACTATGAATACTCAACTATGTTTATTCATATTCTTCGAAACATTTATCTTACGATAAATAAACACAGAGCATTCGCTCCACTTAATTCATGCAATTATATTGTATATAACTCTATTTAAATACGGATAAATTCAAGTTTTATTGTAGCAAAATGGAGAATGCTGTTTGTTCAGTTCGTTTCTAATATCGATTTCAACAGTTGCAGCATCCACACGCGTAGCATTCGCATGTGTCTACAAAAACGAAAGGATTCACAGGTGATATCAATGTTTTATGGTATCACATTTACGATGCTTCTATAACCTGAAACGGGAAAGATGAGAATCACTATGTCTATTAAATAGCTAAGAGTAATAAAACAAAGTAGTAAAAACACATATATCGAGTTGTGTGCACTCTATATGTGTACTATAATACATAGTCTAGACGGTAGAATTCAAGATTATTTATGACTGAGGAAAATAACAAAATAGGATACTGTTTAAAAATCAAAACTTAAAAACTAATAGATTTTAAAACTGCAAATAATTGAAATTTGAACAATTTTGATAAATTTTAAAAATGCAAACAGATAATAAAGCCATAATCCTCAGATAATTTTATATATGATAATCTAATATATAAATATCTTTTAATTTAACAAAACATTTCATTTTTGAAATTTAATCGATATTTAATATTAAACATTAAAATATTACGATATTTTTTAAAATCATTGTCAGAAAAAATTGACATTATTCACATTCATTAAAGAATGGCGCATATACCTTATATAAATGCATATAGGATTCATATCGAAACAGTTGCTGGCATATGTATGTGTATTGTATTTGTAAAGATGTGTGTATATATATATATATAGATATAAAATTGTAGGCGGAACCGCACAATGCGAGTTTTCGCATTGACATCTCCCGATTTTTCTAGCTTTATTTCTTTTTATTCAATCCCCCCCCCACCCCCCCTGTTGCCTCTCTTATATCCAATATTATTCTTGATTCTCTTATCGTGATATAGAGAGACCAACCACCGTGTAACAGCAGTGACGAGTCTCTCGGCTAGTAAATCTCATACGTTCGCGGATTCTTAAAAATTGGCAGAGAGATAATTATACTTCATCGAGGCACAATTTAGTATAGTAATTTTACGTTATCAGCTATTTTAAATTAATTAAAACTAATTTTTTTTTATTGCATACAAGAAATCAAAATAAAGAATAAGAAATTAAAAATTATTTCTACACTTTTATTTTACTGTCAAATACGTAAACTGAGAATATTTTCTCGCGAAACGAAATATACGTGCGCATTTTCGTTCAAAATGTTGGCCGGATTCGACGCGCGTTTGTATAATTGCCGCCCCTTCAAGGACCTTACGAAGGTTTCGACCGACGTGTGAGCTCTAATTATCACCTGACAACGTGCTATTTAATATACAGCTGTTATTATGCTTTTACATGCTTGACAGCAATGAATCTTTCGCAGATCAGAAAAGCATAAAAATTTCATGTATACTTCGTAAAAAAAAAAAAAAAAAAAAAAAACCCGCGTACTTAAAAATAAAATAAAATCAAATATCTTCTCATCTCTTCCCGACTGAATGAATAAATTAGTAATAATATAATAACGTGTGCAACAATGATTTAACATACAATATATATGTGTTGCATTGTATATTCTTCGTTTCTTCATTTTATCTATATTATTATGTTTATTATACGCATAGTACATATATATATATATATATATATATATATATATATATATTACAATTGCATAATATCATGCTATTTTGCATATATTATTACTATAGTTAAACACGTCTAATCAGATAATAATGTTTGTATATATTTATATGTTGTATACTGAACTTATACACGCGAAACGCACTATACATAGATATTACAAAATTTCATATAATTATTAATTCCTATTATATATAATTACAAAACTTCTACTATATATAATTACAAAATATATTAATTTTTTTTTTAAATAAAAGCATCGAAAAAGAGAGAGAGTGTCCATCAATGTTAGTATTATTATATATGAAAATTTATACACATTTTAATAATTTTATTTATTTTAAATAGTGCGCGTTTAATTTCGCGCAATTAATATCTTTAATCCAATCGGGAAAAGATTTGCGTTAATTCTAATTAATATGCATTTGAAATAGCACTTAATTTTAATGGGCATAATGAAAAAAAAATTAGTATATGTATAATATCGTGATTACAATTTAAAATAATTGATTCTCTAGCAAGTTGAAACCACATAAGAACTGTTAATTAATATATCTGTATTGGCTATTAGAAACGGAGTATACAAGTTACGAAAAATGCTAAAAAATATCGGATTCGTCCCGAGTCGACATTTTTTCTTTTGCCGAAGAAAAGATACCAAACATTCCAGGATCCATTCCAGCTCTAATTGCACGAAAGTGCGAAACAGTGGTCAAGAATGAGATGGATTTTTTTCTCATCCGGCACATTCCAGTGTTAATGTCTCCGCCAAATAGTCCTTTTACATTTCTAAACGATGTAAAAGGACGCCGACTGTAAGCGCGGCTAGAGAATGTAACAAAACAAAAAAAAAAAAGTTGCGCTTGAAATTATCAACGCCGTGCCCTTTCTTCTAAATCTGCATCAAAGAAACATACGGTCGTTCACACCGTAATTAAGCTGTTTACTATAACGGATAACGATAAGTGTTCGAACACTTTATTCTCTTCGTGGACGCGCAGGGACATACGAACGTAATTACCGCGAAGCAGCGCAGCACGCTAGTAGAAATTACATCGAGTTTTCAGAGTGTTACGCGCCAGCTCGCGCTACTATGCGATCTCACCGGGAGGATATTCTCCCGTGAGGATGTCACGTGGAATTGGTACTATTATCACCAGCTTATCGTTATGGTTCTGCGCGCGGTAAAAGGAACTCTCCGCGGTTCCGTTAAAGTCCCCGGGGGTAAAGTTAATTTAAACCGACAGCATCTATCAATCCGGGAAACGATACCACGGGAGAAACGATGACATGAAAACTCTGTTGCAACGTATTGCAATGTGACAGCGCAATTTCAATTAATTAATATTTTAATCACCATTTCCATAAGGGAATCGTTGCCATACCATATTTATACGCATCTCTGCGCGCTACGCGTCTCAAAAAAGAAAATTAATACACTCACAGACAAATAAAAACGTTTCCGCGAACATAATGCAAAGGATATGGACTTGCATTTAAATTATCAGATTATAATTACTTATCATGCTGCAATTAATTTTGCATGTATGTTCCTATATACTTTTGTAAATAAACAATCATATTAATACCATTCTAAATTCATATATTTTTGCTAGTCTTTTTTTTTTTTTTTTTTTTTTTACTTTCTTTCTTATATCGTACGTGCACTTTAAATATGCATTATTTAATTATTTATAAAACATGCAACTGATAATTCTATATACTCATTATCAACGATATGGTTTACTGTGTATAATGATGAGGATGTCATAAATATAAAATCGTGATTGGAAAACTACTAAAACGTTCAAATATTCGTATTTATACAATATGTTACACAGTCTATATATGTATATAGTATACCCTTCATTATATATTGTAACAACAACAGAGAGAGAGAGAGAGAGAGAGAGAGAGAGAGAGAGAGAGAGAGAGAGAGAGAGAGAGAGACAGAGAGAATCATTCCTTGTGACGCGTATCCTTTAGCATCTGAAATAGAGAGAAGCACTAACAATTCGGAAGTAGCTTGCATATTTAAACGCGTAATCGAGATACGTCGCGTTCACTCCCATGCAACGTTATTTCCGTGTTAATACTTAACAATGTGGCGGATAATTATTCCATTCGCCGCCGAATTCATCGCAGTACATTATGCTCTGACATGCTCTGTTAATTCGACTTGTATGGCACGTAGCGCCGAAGCGTAATCCATCTATCGAATGGAGTTTCCAGTAGATATGCAAAGTCGGATGTTGTAATAAAAGTTATCGTAAGTGGGTTATAACGCGCGCGCCCCCCTCCCCCCCCCCCCTCCGTCTAAAATTTAATCGCGCGTTGAACGCCCTCGCTGCGGCGAGTCAGGAGTGCACTTGTCGTTTGCGCCGACTCATGTCGTTTATTCTGCGACTTCGCGTGAGGATTATTCATTTCGCCTCAACAGCCGTTAAGGGAGCTCCGAAAGACGGAGAGCCGCTCCGGGGAGCAGGGTCGGAGGTGGCAGGAGAGGACGACGAAGTCGGTACGTACCGCGGTTCCCCGAGTGACTATTTCAGCACTTGAAATCTCGGCTTGCTAATTCCGGATTGTTCGCCGAAGCGTGCCGCGACGTTTCCAAGTGGTTTCTAAATTACTCTCGCTTAAGTCCCCGAGTAAACAAAGTGCTCCGGGCTGCGGCATCTGTATTACAATGAGGTGACTTTTACGTCTTTTAAATAGCAAAAAAAAAAAAAAAGCATTCGTCGCGAGGGACATTTAAAACGCACAGCCGGTATAATTCATTCTATGCGTTTAATGATGACAGTACCGCGAGGCGTTTCGCGACGTAATTTAAATCAGTGTTTTAAAATACCAAGCCTCCAACAAGAAAGAAATTAAAATCTTACAAGTAATATCAAGAATAAAGTTAAATGTATTATCGTATTATTAAATTAATTACGTGAAATATAAATAGAATTAGTCATTTTTATATAGTTTTCTTAATATTTCCAAGTAACTTGGGAAGAAAATATATATTTTATATTTATTAACTGCGCAATAGCGTTAATCTCTAATGCAGATAATATAGACGTTTCGCATTACCATCACCTGCCATCTCTAATCTTCAACTAAATTTATTAAGTCACGATGTATGTCAACTCGAACATTGAAACGTCCATCGTAATGTCGGGCGGCCTTCGCGAGGGAAATTCGCATAAACAACGGCTGTTCAAATGTCATAAATGTTTGTCACGATTGCCTCCGCATTAGAGCTAGAGAAATTCGCGCAGAGAAGGATTTTGACGTTTGCGAGTCGCGTGCCGTATATCGTAATACACGCGCAAAGTACGATATGCAAAGACGTATCCGGGAAGCCGAGGAAGCCTCGTAGAGACGCACGCAGCCATATCGCTTTCAACGGTATCTCCCGTACCCACAATACACCTACTCTCGAGATAGCTTCAAAGTATCTCTTCTCTCCCGTTGTCCTCCAGTTCTCGCTCCACCATCGGCATCGTCCCTCGCCTCATCCTAGCTCATTCTCGCTCCTTCCTGTTCTGTTTCGCTATAACCCTCGTTCGCGCGATGCAAAGCAGATTGCCAAATATCCACAGGTTGTTGATTTTGTTGACTGTATGCGCGGATAGCAAATCGGTGCTATATGTATGAAGAGCATACACAAGAGCATGTACAGTGAGAATAGAGTACGAACCTGCAGTCTCTCTCTCTTACATTAGCGAGATAATTTTGTCAAAGCTAATCATGGAAAAAGTTAATAATTTTATTCATTCTTCTTTCAATAAGATATCAATTGGGCATTTAGGCTCCAATTCCGTTTAAGGCATCTCGTAAAAATACTACAAAAAAAAACGTAATGCGTTTTATACGAGATTCATGAGATGATAATAATAGATATTATCACATACATGTGTAATAGTTGATTCGTATATAAGCTATCTACATCCGAAAATATTAAATGCGTGAAAGTGATTTTGTATTATTATTAATTATAACTCAAATACATTATCTCGTTTGTAGAATTTATTTGTTAATTATTAACTTTTCTCTAGAATTGATCTTTTAATTAGCTCCAAATAAACATTTTATAAACATTTCGTTATAGAGATTAAATTGGAGAAATGAACAAAGTTTCACGCGTAGCTAATATCATATGTAACGAGTCAATATAATTTATTATTATAAATATTTCATTCGTATGATGTTATAATATGTAAAGTCAACATTATTCGAAAGTCACAGAGAAATATATTACATATGTTTAAATCATATAAACATAAATGCAAGTATGATTTAATTCTCAACACTGAGTTTGTAATTCTCAATACCAAATTAGGAAATAATAAATATATGATATTAGATTACAACACACACACACACACACAAGAGAGATTATATAATAAATATATAATCCCGTATTACAAATTTTCTAAAGCTTTTTAAAGCCTCTTTGCATTATACCATAAATATCCATTATAATTTATTGAAACAATCAAGATTCAAAGAACTGAATTAAACTGAATTAAGTATGAATTGTACCTATCAAAGAGCAAGTAAAGTAAAAGAAATTACAGATGCTCGAAATAACCTGTTAGAAAGAGTGATGCAAAAATTTACGTCAATCGGAAGGTACTCCACATAATCCAGAACTTTGCTTGTCAATTTTGGAAATTGACAGACAGCGGATGCTCGAAGTTGAGCTCTCTCTCTCTCTCTCAAATCCAAACAAGATCACACTCCAAGCGGCCACGGCCAACGACAAAATTCAATCATCGAGATCGCGACTCCGCTAAAATCGACCCGGCCGACGAGCTCCATTTCATTGGCTTTGGCTGCACAGCCTCTCTAGATCAGCCGCATCCGCTCTCATATCGAGAGTCTTACGACGGAGTTTGCGAAGACGATAAACGATCGAGAAAGAGAAAGAGAGAGAGAGAGAGAGAGAGAGAGAGAGAGAGAGAGAGATTTTCCCAGAAATTCCATCGAAGATTCGAGTGATGTTCGGCTTGTCGTGCTAACCAGAAGAGCGGAGGAATCGAGCGGTTTCAAGATCGGAAGCAAGGTTAGAGACGGAAGTAGGTACTTGGATATGGAAATGGATTGCCCCGGGGCAAATGCGAAGCTTGAATCAATTTCACTTCGCAGGTAAGAGCGGTTGGTGGCGATTGGTGGTAGAGAAACTAGGCGGCTTCGATAATTCGCTGATTCGGAAAGTAAACACAAAGGGTAGAAAAATGGTGCGATCCCTGGTCGAGAAGGGAGAAGAGAGAGAGAGAGAGAGAGAGAGAGAGAGAGAGAGAGAGAGAGAGAGAGAGAGAGAGAGAGAGAGGGACGAGGTACGGAATGAGAATTAGGTGCGATGAGATACTCGATGAACGACCGAGATCAACCTCGAAACGGAAAGCAAGAGAGGCGAAAGAGAAGAAGAGAGAGAAAATGGCGCAAATTTCCGAGTAGAATGTAAAATATTCATCATTCGTATATTATGTACCGAAGGTATAAAAGCTATATGTATATAGTGCGAAAACGAGATGTACGAGTTTGCGCGTGTATTCGGTGATGGACATTGCAAGTGCAATTCCACACTCGCGCAAGCCTCCATTCTGCGGGCAACCAGATTAAACGGAAACGCGGGAGATGTTGATTCTCGAGTACATATTTCGCGCACACATTGTTACGAAATCGATCGACGTATACGACAACTTGTATGCGTAGTTTGCCACCGTGCAGTTTCTCCAAGTTATCGCAACGCTGACGATAGGAACGGTAACCGCCAGTGTCCAACAATGTCAATCCGACCGTGGATGCGCCAAGTGTCAAATAGTCCGCAGATATACACGTTTGTCAACCCCCTTTCCAGATCACTAGCTTCGTCTCGTCCGCAGTTAAATACCGTCTTTGTCCGTCGTTTATGCGTCGAACCGCAATACATATGACACGCGTAATACGCATGCCGCGTGATCTCTGTCGTTGATAATGTGACGCGCAATAGGTCGTGTCGGAGCCACTTTGGATATGGCTTGTACCTATTCCCATACACAGCTGCGAATCATTCTGTATAGACTACCGATTCAACCAACCAACCATTCGCTTGACGTTACCGCGTGCGCGATAACGCGCTCGTTGATGTATGCACGAGTCGCAGTTTGTCGGTTGCACCTCCGCCGTCGCTACCGCCGAATCGAGGCCGATCCCGTGTCACTAGATTCGCAAAAGCTTCCGGTCGATTTACGAGCGCGTAGGGCTTTCCCGTTACCAAGTGTTATGCGACCATAAATGGTCATGCCGCGTGGATTTCAATGACTTGTAACGTAATTTTCAGTCCAACGACGTGTATAAACGCCAAGCACATCGTAATTACCAAGTACGCAATTATTGATAAAAAGATGACTAAATACGTAAGTGAATGATATGTGTGTGTGTGTGTGTGTGTGAGAGCTGTTCTTATATTGTATGTACGTTCTAAATCCCTTTCCGTCCCTCTTTCTTTTCCTTTCTCTTTATAATATAAATATATATGAGTGTGTATCATCCTCTTTCTCTCCATCAAACTAAACAATTATAAATTATATAAGTCTAAGAAACAAAATTTAGAGAATCATGATTAAATTAAATTGTTATATATCAAGTTATGTAATTAAAGCAATAAATAGAAGGTATAGAACGAATAGAAGCTATTTGTTTTTCTATGTCTTACAGTTAAATTAGTTTCAATTTATTAATATAAAGCGCGTTTCAAATTATAATTTATATACATATATATTCTTGCTATAACTCATACTTCGAATTGCATATCTTGAAAAAACATGTGCTTCGGACGATTCAACTTCTTGATTATAACATATACATGTATATATATATATATCAAGAGTTCTTTTATAAAATTATCAACAAAATAAAAATGTTAAAATATTTGCATTTATTTATATCTATATTTATAAATATATAAAGATTATTTATAAAAATTGCAAAGTATTCTAGTAACAGAGGATACCTATATCGCTTTATTTTATACTTAGCGCTGCGCGTTGTATTAACTAAAAATATCTTCATGCAAAGTGAAAGTCATGAAGATTAATGTATGCGAAAGTGAGGGCAACTGATTCTCCATTTCCACGATACTAGAACACCAAGAAGGCGGCAAGAAAAAGGCGATAAGGAAAGAAGAGGATGAGCGCGCGCGATCGTTTTCTACGATGCGAACGAAAAAGGAAAAAAAGAAAAAAGAAAAAAAAAAGAAAATCTTTGCAAAATTGAGGCAAGTTGTTTCCTTCTCGTTCACCGAGCAAGCTTGAAATGGATAAGATTACCAAACACAAGATATAAAGTGAGAAAACAAGTTTGCAACATGACACCTCCCTTCTGAAAAATCTTGTACACCGAGAAAAAGAAATTGTTAACTTGACTAAATTCGTCCAACTAATTACTATTTCTTTAATTGAAATATTTTAATATTTTAAGTCAAATACGACATATTAAATAATTAAATCTAACATGAGGTATATTTGATTTAAATAATTAAATATTTCAATTAAAGAAATACAAAGAAATAGTAATTAGTTGGACGAATTTAGTCAAATTAACAACTTTTTTTTCTCAGTGTATAAATTGATAAGAAAAGTAAATTTAATAAATGAAGAAAAAAAAATAAAATAAAATAAACGCATATATGATGCTTTCGTTTAAATCTTGCAAACAACAATCAAAATAATCGTGTATAAGCTTTATGTCATATACTTATATAATATTTAATACAAATTTGAGCATTTCTCTTAGAAATCGCCATCTTTTCTCGTCTCTTCTCTAAGGAATTTATTCCATTTTTTCACATACAATTTCCTTTTATATATATCTATATATTTACATAAAAAGTGTTGAGAAAACGAAATTGCAAATAAAAGAAGACAACTAATAAAAGATTATTTTTATATTCGATTAAATTGAATCAAGCTGTGCTCTCTGGAGTTAAGCAAATTAACCGTCGAAACTTTTGTCTAATGCTGTACAGCGTCAAACGAACCGATCACCGGCGTGCACACGAACCGCTCGGTCTCGTCGGCGCATGTTGTACGTCGTTGCCGTCGGCACGTTAATTAGCACTCTAAATCAAGCATATAAATCAAACGAGGTGCGCGTTTCCGCGAGGATGATCAGCGGAGGACGCCTACTCGCGTTAACTTCGTCCGGAACATATATCGATGCGCTCCACTTGCAACGCTCATCCGCGCCGCGCCGCGCCGAGCTGGCGAAAACCGCTCGCTCGTTTGCGCGATACTGGCATGAAAACCCGGCGTGCCCATCATCGGTTAGACTATACGCGAATATCTTCGTGAGATATATTACCCGAGCCCGTCGTGGAGAAAGGCTCTTTCGGAAATTACTGCGCAAACACTCGATCGGCTCTCGAGGTATATCCATCCCGTAGCTCCCACCGGATTGATCCCCTTTATTCGCGGCATTCGCGAGGATCTGCGTCTCGAGGAACGCGAGATGAACAAACGAATGAACGAACGTGAGAACTAATCGACAGACTAAAGAAGAAAAAAAGGGGGGAAGCGGAGAAAGAGCACTCTCGCGAACCTTCCATCGCAAGGCTTCACCTTTTCGAGGAATCCTGCGCGAGAAATTCCTCCCCGGTTTATTCAACCGCCCCTCCCCCCCCCCCACCCCCTCCCCGGTCTCGTCGGTAACTATCAATGGCATCCGGCTAGTAATTCTGCGAACGATTGCCGACATACCAGACCGATTCGATAGATAACGAGTAACGACATTTTAGGCGGATAGTAGCGGTCGTTACGTTCCGGCTCTTACGCAGATTACGTTTACCCGAGAGCGATCGGCGCGTTATATTTCACAGATTAATATTAACACGCGCGGAAACCCACTATGCAGATAAACGCGCGCGCGTCTAGGATAGATATAAACTGACTACCCGGCCCCGTCCGCGTTGACTGTTTTGCCCCGCGGCATCGAATAAACCCCCATATCGTCATCGGCATGTAGCAGCATTCAGCTCGTATATATCCAGCTTCATTTACTCGCTCTCGCAATTAAGATTCCAATTAAAGCGTTATGAAAAGCTCCCGCGTTGTAATTATCAGTATACCCGATGGTCATTAATAATTACGTATTTACAGCCGGTATCGATATATAATTTTTACTATCCGCCTTTATTAAAGTTGAAATTCTTGAACGCGTAACCAACGTGTACGAGAATCCATTGATCGACTTTTTTATTCCTATGGGCCTCAATTATATACAGCCAGGCAAATAATCATACCACGGATTGAATTTTTTATCAACGACAAAATTATGACTGATTGTATGTGATATCTTAATCTTTCGTCTTTACGGAATCATTCAAGTACGATGTTTACACATACATGCATATTTATAATACGAGTTGTTTTACTTATATTGCGCTAAATTTTAGTAACGGTTATTTTTAATCGTCTAAGAAATAAACCAAGACAAAGAGAGAGAGAGAGAGAGGGTTAAAAGATAAGAAAATAATTTTCTTTAAGAATTTTTTGCAACGTCAAGATCATTAATTACGTTTTAAATAGGATCATAGATATTCATTAACTCGATGTTGTAGCTTCTCATCAAGAAGAATAGAACGACTTATAATGAGCTTGAATAACCATGATTAATGATCTTGAAAGAATGAATTTTCGGACTAATTTCAATGCATCTTGAAGAAGAGAGAGAAAGAAAATAAACATTCAGAAACATTCAGAAACTCGTGTAACGTATTAGATTTAAAAGAATTAAAATGTTATATTTAATTAAAAAAATAAAATTGAAATTTCTATTCAAATTTGAATATTAAATATATTCCGTGTACATGTTAAAATAAATATTTATTACTCCGTGAATTATTCGCACAATTCTTGTTAATTATATTATTAAACACACGTAATATATTTTCGTATAATTATAAATGCGATTTTTCAAGAAAATAGCTTTTTAGAATAAAGTTTATATAATATTAACAACTTCGTATATTTAAGTTTATAATAGCATTTGGTATATAATAGCGAAATTTGCATATAAGAAGGATAATTTGATGATCACAAGCTAGAGCAGCAATATCTCCTAAATGATACCGAATGATAATATGGTTCACAAAGCGACATTTACGTTCAAGTGGTATCCTCATCATTGAGGTACCGTAACCGAACGCGACGATAACTTCTTTGTTCATGTTCAAGATCCATAATAACGGAGCTAGTGTATATTAACTCGCGCGTACTTACACAAGTAAGGATATTTGCGGTAACAATGCGAAAACGCTTTCTCGAGTTTCCGCCAAAGACGTAAGTTACATAGACTATAGAATTATTCATGGGTAGTCGCAAAAATCGCTAGTCGTTCATTAATTCCAGGAAGACAGAAAATTACTGCAACTCGTGCTAATTAACCTACCAATTAACCGTGATACCGCACGGAGATCATAGAATTACGAGATCATCCTCGCGGGCTCTCGTTACTTCGATGCATTTACGACTCGATGGAAGGAAATCCGCGGCGTGCAAATTGATCGACACTCGTGCGAGTACGAGTTTCACAGAATGAGATCCCTCTAAAAAAGTCAAGCCGAACGCGTCATAAACGACACGACTGAATTACCTACCCCCGAAGAAAATGATTGTCGCATATATTAACTCGCACGCAGAGGCTTCGGACGAGAGCGTCGGACGATCGGGAGGACACGTCATTGTACCTTGAATGAGTTTATCGCGAGTGGACGTGCCTCACCATCCGGCTTTGCCACGCAACCGGTCGTTTTTCACACGGCATATACGCCCCTGTGCGCAGCCTCTATCTCCACTCCATTTTTACGCGCTCTAGGCAACGCTGGTTCAGGTTATGGAAATGGGATGACTAACGACTCGCTTCCTCAGCCAGCGTATACCAGTACCACTTTCTACTACCTGATAACGGTAATCCTTGGAATTTAGGCGATAATTTCGACAAAACGGTTTCTTGAAAAGACGGGTACGCGCACACATGCACACATTTCTCATATTAACTGTAAAAAAACTTTCCAAGATACGCTATCTGTTTGTTAAAAATCACTTTAATACTGATAATATTTTATTAATAAAAAGGCGAAATAAAGCGAAATAATGGCAAGAATACGAATGATATCAAAATTTATATAATCGCTATTTTGAATTAAAGAATATTTTTATCTACAATTATATGTTTATATTAATGGTTAAAACAAAGATAAGTAAAATAGAAAAACCATGATTCCGTACGGAAAATATAACTGAATCGCTTATTAAATATTTCGTAATTGTATGAGCGACGCAGGAAGAGAAGGAGAGAAATAAGGAATAATGTCTCCTCTAAGCAGATTAAAAATGTGGAGATGCTTGCTTGGGAATAAGAGAGAAATGGCGAAGAGAAGAGTCACTTATTTAAAACGCGGCTTTGATAAAAAGAGTTTCAATGAATAATAAAATTAGAGCAAATTGCGTGTCAAACCTAATTTCTACACAGCATCGTTTGTTACGTCTCTTTTATACATGTATTTAATATCGTTCGCCCGAGGGAAAACCATCACGGAAAACGGTCACAAACAAAATCTGTCGTATGCGACACCGGTAACTACAAATGCACGATAGATGAAGTCATAAAATGAAATTAAAGTTACCGATAAAGATTCTAATAAAACGTATCGACTAAGCGACGTATCGTTAAGCGCTAAAATATTTCGTATTATATTTACGATTATACGCGACAAAGGTACGAGCGCACATTTTCGTTAATATCGGTCCCGTGTCGCGACGGAAACATCGGAGTTACGGGATACTTTTGGTTTATAGACTAACAAGACCGTTATACTCTTTTTCCGAGAGTTTAGTTTCGACTCGATTCTTCGGTTTAAGCCCGAGAGATTATGCCGAAGAGCAGCTGTACACACAACGCGAAAGGAACGGTTCGCACGAGGATGAAGACCTTTTACAATCGTACACATTGAAGGTCAGTAGGATTTTTTATTATTTTCTTACTTATAAGATATGAAATTTGAAAAGGATAATATTTTTATCGTTTTATTGTTTGCAGTTTAATTAATAAACAGAATCTAGTATTTATTTGATGAATTTTATCATTGATAATATATGCAGCATTTGTTAATATTAGCCTTCACCGTGTAATATGCCACGCAGATATCTCTTTGATAATTACCGTTATCGCCGGATATTCGAGTTATTCGGATATTTTTTCAATTAGAGATTTTCCGAAATATCTAAATTTTGTAGAGAAATAAAAAAAAAAAGATTTGATTATCTATTATTTTATCTATTATTTCATTGCTGCTTAAATTAGTCATATCTGTGCATGATATTTTTCCAGTTAACTAAAAAGATAAATATATATACTAAAAATTCCGTAGTTTATTGAAAATTTTTGTAAGTTAAAAATATTTTCTTTATTCTGCTTGCTGGAAGAAATTGAAAATTTACGATACAGATCCATTAACAACGGATTGCTAGATTGACCGATATGAATCAAGTTTTAAATCGCTATATCATTGTCATCACTACACTACACACATACACACACACATATATCCGGTAGAAGATATTTTACTCAACAGTAAAAAATCGACGCAAACAGGTTTGACGAGTACCACATTGTGGCATCACAAGCAGGTAGAATCTGCATCTCTTCCTCTTGCTACTTGCACTTTTCGTTATAATTTTATATTTACTGTACAGTTAGAGAATCATTGAACCACAAGCTTCGCACGTATTATCAAACGTAAGATTAATATTTTTTTTTTTTTTTTTTTATTTAAACATTCAAATTTTACCTGAGTTTTTCATTTAGTTAGCAATAGTTTGGCAACATAAATATTAATATGCGAATATCTACAATTTAAGACATAAATCGCGCGTAAAGTATTGAATTTTGTAAATTTATAAAAGTTTATGCACATAAAAAAAAAATTCATATAATATGTATAATATAATAATTTGTACGTAATATATGTTTGAAACTGTTAAATTCATACACAGATCCTTCATAATTCTATAAAATTCATTTTAATGGATTAACTATATCAGACACCATTAAAAAAAAGTGAACTGTAAATTTATTTCTTACCTAGGGATATAAATTTATATCGCGACGAGAGTATCATCTCCACCGTGCCAATTACACGCTTGAAAGACACGTGGCTATGCATCCTGCCATAATTTTGCCTTGAGTAGAGTCACCACTCTTCGAGTTGTCGAATAAATATGATTATCGGATCATTATGGCGGATCGAGCCTACCGAAGTATCAATGAATATCGTCTATTTAACTGCACGCAATTTCGATGTCTTTGGCATAAATAAGCCTCGAGTATAACAACGGCAGATGTGTTGTTCGCGAACCAGACGGCTCGCATGTTGACGCAACGACCGGCGATTTTCTAGCGTATGCTTCATTCGCGAATACGCATTTCATCCGCCCGACAGCTCATCCTCGATTCTCCCTCGAAACGATCGGTTGGCAATCAACCGGATACCGCGGGGCAAAAAGCGGAGAGGGCGGTAAGAAATTTGCAGCATCGCGATAAATCAGAAGGGCGAGCGAGAGATCGTCTCGCGCCTTCGATGGCACACAAAACGTGACACATACATACACACTTCTTACCATATAAAGCGGACTTTACTGATACACTGACGAGTATTTGCGAGATCGTAGAGAAGAAAATTGAACGATCCTCTGCCGGTTGCAAATATAAGAAGAGAATGAGAAAGCCGTCAACAAGGCTTTATCGCCCTGGGTTTCGTACTGATTCTAAAGTAGTCTCTAACGGTGACAATAATATCATACGAAAGAATCGTGCGTTGAATTATCGCTAGTCATTGTGTAAAGTGAGACGAAATTTTCAACAATGCTTCCGACGCGCTGAATCAAAAGAAAATAATAGAATGTCTTGAGAATTCAGAGAAAAAAATCCCTACTCTCATGTATCTTTTTATAAAATAAAATATTCGAAAAATAAATATCTCGATCTTATCATGTAATAAAATGTAAAATTGAATTTTTTTTCACTTTAATGTCACACAATGACAATTGTATCAACTTGTTCCGATATAACTATCTTTTCTCGTAGATGCTACTTCGAGACAATATACGGACAACGAATACCAGATGGCTATGATGCAGAATGGAGTGATTAGAGAAGCTCGATTCTCGGGACAAATTTCGTGATAAGCGGATGCGCGTTCGTTACACTCGGGATTGCGCAAAAGCGTCTCTAGAGCAGTGCGGTAGTCGTTTGCATTGCTTGTTTACACTCGATATAGATGTACACGTATGTTACTGATGGTAGGCATTGATGCTCGACACTTGGCCTTCCTAACAGTATCATGAATATTTACGCGGTATCTCTCACCGCGACATCAATGTGTATGCCTGCACTACCTAGAGATACTTTGCAACGTAGTACACTCTCCCGTCGCCAACTCTGCGTAAAGCGACATGGAATATTGCTCTTATCCTTCTTTCTCCTTATTGCATATCTAAAAGATTTGTCCGCACATAGCTACTTACGTTAATCTGAGAAGAAAACGTTTGCAGAAAATAAGAGCGCGGAAAGTCTCTCTCTCTCTCTCTCTCTGAAAGACGAACGCGAACGCTCGTTTCTTCGAGACTTAACGCCTAGGTAGCGAAAGTTGGTAAGCTTTCCGTAAGAATGTTGGTACAAACTTCTCCTTATCGTTTTATATATATTACGGCTTATAGCATTACTACCTATCCGGATGGAAGTTATGTCGAAGGCATTGTTGCGATGCTTCTCTATAACCCCCATGAACGATATAATACGTTATATATAATGTCTATTTTTTTCTTAACTTGTAAATACGTAATTTTTCCTATTTTTACTATTTTTTACTATTTTTAGAATTCACGTTTTAAGCATTATAAAAAATTTATTCGAAAAAACCGACATTTATTATAGATATTTTGTGCATATATACAATTGTCACTATATGACAGTAAGCGTCTTATACGTAGCTATGTGTTTTAAAAGTTAAAAGATTTTTCAAGAATTACGATTATACTCATACA
This sequence comes from Polyergus mexicanus, assembly GCF_030449975.1. NCBI lineage: Eukaryota > Metazoa > Arthropoda > Insecta > Hymenoptera > Formicidae > Polyergus > Polyergus mexicanus. Next base: position 493,132 of record NW_027223332.1, read on the forward strand.
CTATGACAGTTTAGATATACGTATCGATATTAAAATGATGAGAGAGAATATTATTGGTAAACTGATATATAATGCACAAAATATAAATGTTCCACGATGTAAATGAATATTATATGAATTCATTCGTCGATATAACGGCTTGATGATACGTAAGGAAACACGCTCGTCAAAACAGGAATGTTTTTTCGTAAATTCAAACACAATACCATACGGTAATATAAATTTGCGCCATGGAAGAATAAAAAATGCTATCGTGCCGCGAATAAGTATACTCCACCTATAAGTACGTGCGTATAATCTGACGAGCTCGGGCGCGAATACGTGCGGAAAGAGAACCTTACGTAGGTATGAAAACGCGGAATGAACTCTTAAATATTTCATGACGAACGAAAGATGTGAATTCACGTCATGTAGACTGTAGGAAGATGCTAGTATGTTCGGCGGTGGCGTAGTTGGTGCGCGAGAGGATACGCACCGAAGGGACGAGGCAAAAGATGCAAGAGAGGTACTGGTAGCTTGGTAAGAACCCGACTCTCGAATATGTTGGATGTGGATAGTTCGGGCATGATGCGGCATATTACGCCGTTAATACAGTGCATATCGGGTCGCGAGCAGCTGGCGAGAGAATTATATAGCCGTTCTAGTTCACTCTCTTGCTTTTCGCGATCCTCTTGAGCCAACCTCGCTCTGACACATACATAGCCCGGTTGCCACGTTCTTATTAATATTATAAATTAATAAAGATCGTTATTCTCCGGTACAAAAGTTATTATATTAAAATTAAAATATTTTAAAATTATCGAGATTAGAAGGGCGTAAGAATAGACGATGCTTTAATACGTTTTTCTCTGATTGTTCATATTTTAGAAAATAAAAGTTATAGTATTAAAAACGAGATTTTTCTTGTTTTATTTTTAAAAAATTTCAAAAAGTTCAGTGTGGTTAATAATCAATGTTCCCTTCTCTTTTATTTTAGACTCTTTGAAGTGCTTTAAATTACGTTTCTCATCTCAAGAGAAAATTTCGAAACTAGCGAATGTCGTCCGTGCACTTAGTCGCGGTGTATACTACCGTGTAATCGCGAACGAGAGAATAAAGTTTGTAAAATCAGCGTAAAAGCGCTAATATTACAGAATAATCGAGCTCATTTCTGCGCAAACAGAGACCAATATACTCCGTCATTATAAATTTAGAAATCCTGCACGTGTATCGGTGGCGATAATACAGTGATTGTAGAACGAACTGTATAAAAGATATCACGATATTCATCCGGCCAACAATTTGAAATCTTGTCGCCATTTGAGTTTCATAATGTCACAAAACCACAGTTACAAAATGCCCGAAGGGCGCGTCGGCTCAATAATTGGATGTTATTCCCGTAATAAAATTTCACCCTGGTAAGTCCGCTTAAGGGCACTCATAAATTTCTATAATATAAATTCCTGGATAGTCGTTCAACTACACGCGTATGTGCAGAATGTTTTTAACGTTAATATATTTACTCATTTTATTTTTACATAGAGAGAGAGAGAGAGAGAGAGAGAGAGAGAGAGAGAGAGAGAGAGAGAGAGAGAGAGAGAGAGAGAGAGAGACAGACAGACAGACAGACAGACAGACGGAGACTTATAAAATTAAAGTTATCTTGTTATAAACGCAAAACGATTCGATTTAGATTTTCATAAAATTTCAAGAGAGCATAAACGAGAAAGCGCGGAATGAATTTTTCTTAGAAAATGTTTAGATGCTATCTCTTCTTGTCAAATCTCTCTTATCAAATATATTAATAATAAAGTTTAAAACTATATATAAAGATATCAAACAGTTTGTGTGTGTATAAATATAAGTAGTACAAAATATTAAATATTAAATAAAAAATTATAATAATACATTATCTCAAGTTGAAATGAAAAAATAATTTTATACTCACGGGGTACAATGTGCAACGATGAAATTGTAGTATGCAATGTTGATCTGTAAGATACAAATATGTTCAAATTAAAGTAATGTCCAAAATAATAATAAAAAAATATATAGTTATTATAAAGACAATTAAATTTTTTATTCGTATTTTAAACGAATATTTAATAAAGAAGAACAATATATATTATTCCATTACAAAGAGAGAGAGAGAAAATTTCCTGTAAATATAAACTTAAAAAAAAAAAAAAAAAAAAAAACCTAATTCTTTACATATAAGAAATATAGATAATTATAAATCTCTTAAGTAATGTTAAAAAAATATGTTATATATATTTATAAAAAAATATTAATTATTGCGAATATCTCATTAATTATTTTAAATGTTTCGAAATAAAATCTAATATTTTATATGCATTATATTATATAATACTGTAAAATAAATTACTATCGCGCAGACAAACCAGTAATTAATTTCAAACAAGTAATAAACAACAAATTAATCAAGTTATAAATTACTCACTTCCTATGCTACCTCCGCCATCGCCCGATGCCTCCCCAAGCTATCTCTTCCTCTCTTGTTCATCCTTCATTGCTTCTTCATGGCACTGACATCCGTTCACAATATTCATTGGCGAAAACATTGTTAATTATGATTTCGTACCAATCATCTTTAGAATACGACAATTGTACGGCACTTCTCGGCGTAATAGTACACAATGCGCACTTTATTATAAACTTTATTATATATAAACTACGATTCGTTTAATACTCAAAAATTAAATTGACAAATTTGCGACAATGTTATTTTTATTGCTAACAAATAATGTTCACTTTATTTCAGAGAAATTTTATCATCCGATTATTTAAATGCGACAGATTTCACATAAAAACATGTAGTTAATAAATGGCAGACATATTAAGGTTGTCTTGAATCACCCGTTTCAACAATTCGTGTATTATTCTGCGATCTCCACGCGCGTGAAAATAGTTTAAAGTAAATTATGTTTATGTAGGCAAAAAATTTAAAGTGTGAGACGAGAAATCTCGATGAAATCTCGATGAAATAATTTTATAATTTATAAAAAAATTACAATTTATAATTTCTATTCCGTGTGTGATTTCGATTCCTATATGTATTTTGATAAATAACTATCGTTTACGAATTATCGTTCGCTAATTGTAATAATTGTTCCGTAATAATTTGCGTTTATTAACGAAAGATAATGCGACGATATATGCGATATCGAGTCGTATTAATTCTAACTTGTATATTTATCTACTTGACTATTAATACGAGATGATAAAATTATTCGCAAAGAATGGAATGCGAAGATATACGAAGAGCTGTTTCTATCACTACCTTCCCGTTCGAGTTTCGCAGCGCGATTGACAACAAGATGATCATATGTCAACAATAGACTCTATACGTCGCTACTAATAACAATGAATTGACAATGTTTATGTTCGGCTTTTATTTGGTGGTGACATATAGCGACTATTATTTATATGTGATCGTTTTATTATTGTTCACGCGACGAGATTCGACTTAGGAGAAACGGCTCTACCAGTATAAAAACGTAAACATTTTGTTAGCAACAGTAAAAGTATTGTCGCTCCTGAGTGACGCGTGAAATTAAACGCATTACGAGTTTTGAAAGCAAAACATATTATAGCTCAACTTTCGTTTCTTTGTTCTACTGTTGTATCGTAGTATAATAAAGTGTGCGTTGCGTGTTATTAACGTCGGACGTGCGTGATTGTCGTATTCTGTTAATAACTGCGTGCGCGATAATTAATAGTGTTTTCGAGAATCAATGTCGTGAACGCGTATGAGAGCCATGAAGAACCAGCTGAGAATAAACAAAATAAAAGAAGGGAAGAACCTGAGGAAGCATCAAGGAATGACGGAGCAACAATAGCGTGAACAAATTATAATCTAATAAATTTGTTATTTGTGTAAAATGTTTTCAATTATTCATTTATCTCTACGGTAATATAACTTAATTTACATTATTATATAATATAACGCTATATAAAATATTTTGCATTTTATTTGAAAATACGTGAAATATTCTATGAAATATTTACAATAATTCATATTTTTTATAGATATATGTGATATATTTCAACATTATTTTTTAAAGATTTATAATAATTTAAATCAATCATAAAAAAATTAAATTTTTATTAAATTAATTTTTAGTTTTTTTTTTTTTACATCAATTCAACAACAATTATTTTCGTAAATTTCACATATTATTTTTTCTATTCAATATTTATTTGAACAAAGAGTAAAAAATTAATTTTTTTGGACACTATTTTAATATAGTATATACATTTTACAGATCAACGTTGTATACTACAACTCCGTCGTTGCGCACCGTTGACTAAATTATTTTTTATATTAAGAGAGAGGGATAATAAATTTCAGAGAATTATAATAGAGAAAAGGAAAGAAGAAAAGAGAAAAAATTAGAAAACTAACAATAAATCAGTATATAAAAATTTTAATTTGCAATAAAAAAGATGGAAAATTACAATATTTTTAAATATTTATATTTATTTATATTAATTTCTATCATTTTTAAATGGTTAAAGAAATGAAAAATTTAGATTAAGAGTATATATAACGAGAATATTGTAAATAAATATCTCGTAGATATCCATTATGTCTCAAAATAAATGGATTAAATAATGGCACATATGTAGCGTTTCTGCAAATCTGCTTAAAGTGACAGCATCTTTTTAATTTTTGCTCAAAAAACGCTCTCTGGAGATAAAAAAAAACTACATAATTATTCGTTCTTATATGTTTATATATTCGTAATTCATCATTAAAACCAAGTTCTTATTTATGAAATGCATTATACCCTGTATGCAAATATATACAAAAGAAGTAACGCAGACACACAATACTTGGTGCGCAGATAAAGCTTTCGCAACTGTAAAGCATGAAAGCAATTATTATCAATAGACACTGTTGAAGCTCGTTTACAGGATCGGGCTATATCTATCCAATGGCTTCATTTACGAGAATATCGCAAATAATTATTCCGCGCGATACATGAGAGAGTTTGCATACGCGAATGGATTGGTTGGCTTGTTTAATGAGAAACAAGAAATCCAACTTAGACGTAGATGCCCAAGATATCTGTGACAGCGAAACTTCAAATAAGCTATGCGCTGTCCTTAGTTCCGCTGAACCGATATCCAACAATAAACCGTCAACGCGAGCTAAGTTTTCCCATTATCCATTAACCTAATTAGATCAGATTTTGCAGTAAAGGTAAGAACGTACTTTCTAAGTTAGGTAGTCGTGGATTCATTGGCTTGTGTGATTGTACACATCTATGTATTATATTATATGAAGCAAGTAAGATGTGCACATGTGAGAAAAATGTGCAATATTCTAACGATATATGGCCTACTGCATATAAAAACTATGACGTATCATTGAAAGAAGAAGAGTAGCAATTCCATTTTGAAAAATTATATTATATAATTTGATATTTATAATATATATATATATATATGACTTTCTTACAAAAAAATAAGCTGTAATATTTTACATTTTTTTGAAATACCGTATTTATTCTAATTACATAATTTGGATAAAATATTTGTCAAAACTCAATATTTTTTCTGGCGTAATGTTATATATAAAATAACATGACGTTAATAAAGCCAGAAATACAAAATATTTTAAAACTTATCATTCTCAGTTTTTATTTAAAAAAAAAAAAAAAAAAAAAAAAAAAATTGTCGATCAATATACATTTTATATTATACGTATACGTCATCAAAATACCTTCAAAATGTTTAAAAATAAATTAACACATAAATACACACACGTTTTTGTATTCCAAACAAAAATCCTGTTTTAATTTCACAGCGGATGGAAAATTATAACGGTTCGAATCACATGCACGCGTGTACGATATTAAATCCCATCGAATATAAATTACGAATATCGTAAACAATAGGAGCAAGATTCATATTCACGGCAGACTGTGCATGGTGAAAAATAAACATATATTTTCACACATTTATACACGCGGTTAAATCAATTAACATAAATACTCGCATCTTTAATTTTGCATACTGTGCTATGCAAAAAAAAAACATGAAATATACAGATTCCTAGTGTATAATATTTAAAAATATTATTCATTATTTTACTTATTGTTCAGAAGATTTAAACGCTAATTAACATTTGATCTACAGAAAAGATTGGGGTGCAAAATTTAAATTTTTTTCTTACGCTTTTTATTTTTAAAGTCGCATAAAAAAATTATTTTCGGAAACCCATCAAGTGATGACTTTTACTTTGACATCTTAATTCTGAGATTTAGTTTTAGAAATAATTTAAAAAGTCAGATAATTTTAAGAAAAAAGAGGCTAATAAAATATTGAGAAAACGCCAAATTAAATCGATTAAAAAATTGGTAGATAAAAATCGTAATAATTCTAGCATATCGTATAAAGGTATATGAATGCAGCGTACATATTTAAAAATTTATGTTACGCAATATTTTAAAAGTTAAATATTGTGTTCGGACATGGATAAATATATGAATCCAAGTCGCGCGGTGTCGAACTTGTAGATGATATTCCGATCCGAATGTAATAAGCGACCGTGAATGCTTTCGAGACGATTGTTTTGTCAGTCGGCTTCTTAATTAACAACTTCCGAAAAGCGATGAGAGCCCGCCGGAAGGATTGGAACGCAAGGGAAGACGAGACGAGTGTTTCCCAAATCTCTCATGGTGTGTGGGTGGGGGGGGGGGGAGAAAGGAGGGACGGCGCTAATTAAATCCCAGTGCCGACCGACGAAAGCGGAGAGACGGAAGGCAGCTCGCGCACTCTTAAATGCAATCTGCATTTCATTAATTCGCTCACGATTCCGGAAATTTTATTCGTTCGTCTTGACAGGAGTTGCATATACATATATCTCGCTGTTAAGAATCTCTGCGGCGTTTAATATTTTTATAAATGTAAAATTGGCAAAGTGTTGTTAGAAATTGCATATTAAAAAGTATCATTACATTATTTAGCGATTATTATAATTATTAAATAGATTTAAATATTTATTTCTATTTTATTAAAATAATTTCAAATATTTATCCAAATTCTTTCTACAAGTTATTAATTTATTTGCTATCTGATGATTAGTGAAATAATAGTTTATATGAAAATATTAAATTTATTTCAACTATATATTATTATTACATATATAATCGACTATTTATTACCGTAAGTTATTACCATAATTTAATTTACGACATCATTCAAAATATTTTTAATCAATACTTTCCATGGCGATTATCACACAAGAAGAAACGACAGTTCGAAAAAAAATTCAACTATTAAGTGCGAAAACTGGAAGCTCAAGTTATTATGCATCAATTTTCGAGTTCACTGATCGCATAAATTTCTTCGCATAAATGCATATTTACTAGTGCATCATTTCAACAAGTTTGCTCGGCTAAAGCTTTTCACCAACTGCAGTAAATCAGATGAGAGTTCGTACTCGCATTAAAATACGCATAAATATCTAACGAATTGAGAAGTGCGCGCTTGAAATGTTTACTACCTGTTCGAAAGTTTTTTGCGGGATAGCGACCGTGCTGTGAAAATAACGAAAGTGCATGCAACATATGCATGACTTAATCGTGAAAAACGTACGATGCTCTTTCCCAATTCACGAATCCGCAAAGTCTGCGAAAGGCGAAAATCGATTAATCGCAGTTGTATACGAGACAAGATGAGAAATGGCATCGCACTTGATAATCGAAAGTAACTAGATCATGTAAAATCATGTAATTCCAGTACAGCTAGATATACGAATCAAGGAGTAAGTCACAATACAAGCAATGTTTTTATTAAAAATTGAGTTCGCGGTTCACATATTATGTGCTCTTGCCTTCCTTCATCAGTCGCTTGCTAAATTTACCTTTACAAGCGCGATCGTCGTATTAGTATTTTTCATCGACCCACCTAACTATGTCCGCGGGAAGCAAACCCCTATTGTGCTTAAATCCCTTATCGTTATCGTCCGTACCATATATTCTTAAAAATCGCTTCCTCGTTTCTACCTTCGACGACAGCATTAGAATGGGACGGTCCGTTCGTTTCGGTAATATGGACTCGTGGGACGGAAGATTCACATTTCGTTCCACGTCGACAATCCTTTCAGATCGTCGATTTAAGCCACGGGCGACATCGCACCGTTAGTAAATAGCTTCTAGAAGAATTGCCGATAAGAGTTTACGATTCGCTTTAAAAGTATCATCGTTGTTCGTAAGGTAAGAAACGCGGCTCAATATTTTTTAAACGGAAAAACTCATTTGCTAAAATTAAAACATCTTCGAGCGATAACATCTTTAATTATGATACTTAATTCACCCCAAGTGCTTAATTTCCCCTCTAATATTTTGAATAATTTCATGATCAGATCTCAATTTAAATCTTCCTCGAAATAGAATGTTTCTGCAAAATGTTTCATGAAAAAATCTAGAATAAAATTCACGTTATCTGATATATATATATCGATTTATATATAGCATAATGTATAAAATATTATTAATATAACATTCTTTAAAACGAGAGAAAATTTGATCTAACTTTTGCGAACAAAAATTCTTAATCTTGAATGAATCTACTATAAATAAACGTATAAGAAAATCAATTGAACGTAGCCAGAAGCGATATGAGAAATGAGATTTAAAGCCGATATCAGGAAACTCTGAGAATATTGCACAGCAAGCAAACCAGAATTAACTGCGAGGGATTTGAACAATCAAAATTTCCAAACATTCCAACCACTGGCGAACTGCTGCGGGACAAACAAGTTTAAATTATCGATTCAGCATCCGCTACATGTAGCAAAGTGTCATGCATTCATTGTTGTTATGAATTAATAGTTTCCATCCACCTGCCAATCGATCTCGCTTCAATATCCTACGTGATATCGGTATCATTTACGAAAACAATAAAACGGCAAGCCCCCAACTAAAGCTCCTTTTTTCACTATCGATAAAAATATCTGCATCAAGTAAACTAAACATGATTATCATATAAAATGTCCGTTTTCAGAGATTATTACTCCTTAATGTTCATAATACGTTATACGAAAGATTAAAAATGATGCGATTAAATCTGCCATAACTTCGTCATAGTAAATACCAAAATTTATCAAACGTCGTAAACTTCAAGCCGTCTTCAAATGTATAAGACACGCGAATAAGTCCCGAATAAGATCGTATCTCATATCTCTCGCAAACACCTGCTACGACCATTTGTCATCCATAGCAGAGTTTTCAGATTCGGTATATTTCTGTTGTGCGTTAGAATAGCTCTCAACGAACGCTTTAAAAAATAATTTGTCATTCTTGCCGGACAATGACTTTTCCGCACATTTTAACAGATTTTCCCAATGTCCTTACTGAGAACACGATCAATTTTTGTTTCTTATCAATTTTGAAAGTATAAATTAAAAATTTCATAAATAATTATTCCTCTAATAATTGTTGAAATCAATTCACATATGTAATATGTGTTTTCTATAATAAATTAACAAAGAACTATCAATGATTATTTGAAGCTTGAAAATATTATGTTTTTTATATCATATGAAATATTTTAAGTATCATTATATGTTTAAATATAAAATAAAGAAAATAAATTCCACGAAAAAAAAAACGGTTCACCATGCTGAGATACAATAGCCCTAAAAAACGCGTCAGCATACACGCGAAACGTGGCTAGTAAAATCAATGAGCGTGCAAAAGCAAGTACAAGCGCGAGTTGTATGTCTAGAGCGATAGAGAAAGAAAGGGGGGGCGGGCCTTTGCGCTTTACCCAAGGCTCCTTTTCTACTTTCGCCAATTTGCACCGTTGCAACTTGAAAAAGGAAAAGACGCTCTTTCATTCTCTCGTTTTCTTCTCTCTGTATCTTTTTCTTTCTGTCCGCAACATTATTGCTGAAATGAGTAGGTGCTTCAGTTCAAGGAAACGTGGCTACGACTACGACGGAGGGGTACATTACCGTGAAAATGCCAAAAGAAATTAAAGAAAATGGCAAAGTTGGAAAATCCAACGAGGTTTTCCGGCTGTCCCGTTCCACTCTTTCATCTTTGTCCATTCTCTTACCTCCTCGCTATTTCATCGAGCCACGGTGCTGTCAAATGATTCGTATGGACGACAAGGGAAGGTAGTCGAAGTACTTTCCGCGAAAAGTTGTACGCGGCGGAAATTCAACGGTCTTATTGATTACGTGAACTTTCGCTTCGAGCAGCAAAAAAATTTTGAAAAAAATTTATTTAGTTGAAAACTTTATCGGAATGGAATTTGAAATTCATTCATTACAACTTAGTAAAATCGCCGTTGTACTAATGAGAGTTGGGCTCTTTATGTCGAATCGTTTTTTTTTTTTTTTTAAGTTTTGCTTTTAAAACAGGAGTTGCATAACACGTATTAAATCTTGAAACAAGAACATGGATAATAATATAAATAATATAATAAATAATCTCAGTTAAAAATTTTCCTCAATATATAATATATTATATTATATTGTTATATATATTTTAACAAAAACATTAATAATTGCCAACTACACATAATACCAAGTGTCAGCGATAACGTGATATCATATCATAATTCGCGCATGAGACCAGTTGAAAAATTTAAGTTTTATTAATACTCGGGACTATATATGTGAATGAAGATGGCCGAACAACGTCGTTTCGCGAACGGGGACAAGATTTATTTTCTGAATAGCAGTTCCGAATTTAGAATTGCGGCGCCGACGAAAGGCATTTCATTACGTTACCAAACGTAGTAACGCTCCAGCGACATGGAACACGAAGTACGCGAGCGGATGGAAAGAGATGTTAACTTAATTTTGAGCAACGTATCGCATTGCTCATCCTGCTGCTATCTTTTTTAAGTCTCGAGATAATTGCGATGAAAAAAACATGCTATTAACTATATACTATTTTCATTCGCGACATCATATAAATAATGAAACAACAACTTTAGACAATGTTTAAATAATACGACATATATATATATATATATATATATATATATATATATATATAAGTATTCGATATCTCTCATGGAAGAAAAAACGTTTCTTTTGTTCCTATTTCATAATTAAAGAAATCACAGTTGAAATTTAATATCGTCCTCATAATTTTTCCTGCCGCGTCGGAGCGCTGTGGGCCGTCTCGTCGGGATTCCTGCCACGATTTTCGTATAAATCTAGAAGAATATAATTTTATAATATGAAAAAATTCCAAACGGGGTGACCCATATTTCAAGAGCGTGCGGGCCGCCGGGGTAGGGCGCGACGAAACATCTCGTTAAATCAGGGCTATTTATTTTAGCCTCTGCTGACAGCACGGCTGTACCTTTCGAACGATGCCTGGATGCTCTTCAAAGAGGCGTTTGCAAATAAGGCTGGTTTACTCGAGACAGAGAGAAATGCAGAGAAGTTGAGAGAGAAAGAAAGAGATACCGAGATTCCCACGTCGCGACGACATCTCGTCGCGTTTCGGGTGGGTTAAAGTGATTTCTGCATTATAACGCAACGTGACGTCGGCGAAATAGTAAATTCTGTGCAGATTGCGCCGCTATAAAGAATCTGCATAACCTCACGACGGTCATAACCCTGTCGACGACAAATAATTTTACGCTCCAAGCATTTCGCAGTGGAATAAGCCTCGCCGCTATTAAATCCGTATATATATATATATTATGCAGATCTTGATAGCCTCTTACCAGACAACCGCCGATATTCTTTTTTAGATTAGACGTATAACGAATGCGCATTGTGTATATTCCAGAGTTTGGATATAATTTTTGCATTTTCATAGGATGTGTGTCGACGGTCCAGAAATATTTAGGTATAAATAAAAATATATTTACCATTTATATATTGTTTTATTATATCTTGAGATAAGAAGGTGAAAATCACATGGCAAGAGAGCTAAAATTTATGAAATATTAATGAAAAATATTCATATAAAATGCTTACAATTAGCACGTTTAATTCTATTTATGAAAGTAGAGTTTCACTTGAATCTTCATAATTATTTATGAACTTTATTATAATTTTTTAAAAATTATTAGTCTTTGATAAAACATTTACCATATACAACTTAAAAAAAAGAATATTTATGCGAAATTTATGCCTGATAAAAACAACATTATCAATGTTAAATTTATATAGTAAAACATGTATAAATCTCGATAAGCAATTCAAATATATACGCGAGAATTGTAGAAATTTATTGTTGATTTAAAATCATCATATGTCATAACTTAGTAATAAAGTCAAATCCGTCATAATGTATAGATGAATAAAACGAAAAAATTGTTTCAGATAAAAGTTTTTTGTTTAGATAAGAAGAATGAAGGTAGCTAACATTTGCATTCTCTTCCCATTTAAATACCATTTTCTGCTCTTTCTTTACCATATTTTGCATCGTGCCATAAATTCCAAATAAAATAAAACAACGTTTTGTGAGATTTTAGAGATATCAATTTGTATAGACATCGATACAGTTTAAACTATGATTTAACCTAAGGTTAAATATACATGTGTTATATATATAATAATATATATAATAATTTTAACAATTTAAATTAATAATTTAATTTGTATATATTAATTTATATATTTCATAAATTTTTGTCGAAAAATGAGAGAAAAATGGAAAAAAAGAGAGAGATATTAATCACAATTCGAAAGAAGGGTCAAAGGCAATATATAAGCAGAGTTTAATGTAAAAAATACTTCAATGATATGTAAAATAATAATCCGTTAAACAGAAAACTGCAAGTGGAGAGAGGAAGAGAGAAATTTTTAGCTTCGTAGATTTTATCTTATTTGCATTGTGGGCATGTTTTATATTATCGTATAAACTTTTCGACTTATTGCCCATAAGAAAACAAATCTACAACATATTATAATACGTTATATATCCCGTCGCGAGTAAAGTAGAGCGTGTGAAATGTACGAGAGTGGTAACAATTTTCAAAATAAAATATTAAAAGAGAAGGACGGAGAATAACAGGCGAAGCGATAATGAAATACGAAATGCAGTCATTTTAAAATAAGGACGAGCCTTGAACCGCGTTCTCGTCGTTGTCGTGTTCGATCATTCCGCACCGCTTGCATCGCTCGATCTCGCGCGCATGTTGCATAATGCAGCGCTTTACCGGGCGATAACTTATCCAATCACTGCACTGTCAGTTATAATCAACCAATTCCATTACCCGATCGATTTATCCTAATGAAACGTGATCGTTATTTATCACCATTTTCAATCGCAAGCGTCAGCTTGATTTTTTCGACCGCGCGGCTTTTCCACGCTCGCGAAAGATTCGAACGGATAAAAAGCGAATGAACCATAGCGGTGCGATAAAGTCAATTTCTGAATGCCGGAGAGAAGCTGCGCATAGCACAGTTCTAGTAATCGGTGCACTTGAACGTATTTCACAAATAATAGTACATAACTCATGGTAGGATAAATGAAATGCTCGCAAGTAGATTTAGAAAGATACAAATCGGATAGATCAATTTGCTTTAGTCAGAGTACAACACTAGTAATCATGCTACAAACGCATTCCATTTCGATGCATTCACATGATTTGTAAACGCGATGTTCTTGTAATTATCGACATTTCCCCGACTGTGAAGGCAGTGAAACGCATAAATATTCCATTGGAAACAAATCAATGTGCCAGAATTAATATTCTACTAATGAAGCTTCGCGATACAGCAAATAAAATTAAAATCAGGACAAATTGCATTTGCAAGAAATGATGATAATTTTTCAATTAGATTAAGATTGCAGTTTTTTTTTTACACCCAGAAACATCTTTCGCATAGATTAATACGTATTTCCTCGTTACATAAGAAATTAAATATTTTGTATCGCCGAAATAATGTGATGCTAGATATATTTGATTGATAAATGAAAAAGAGAGATTTCTCTGTTGAAGAATAGTTAAATTCGTCGAAGAGAAATATATTCCTTTCAAAATTTTGTACCAATCTGATTTTTTTACTCTCATACACGCAAAAGTATATCATCTATATATGATCCAATCCTTTTTGCGTCAAAATAAAATTTGCGAAATAGAGAATCGCGAAAATACATCGTACCGGTTACTCACAATGCCAGGCACGACCACTCGCTATAATTCAAGAGTATCCGTCAATAAGTCGATTGTACCGAGGTACAGGGGGGAAAGATCGGGCATCCACTTTGCCATCAACGGTGGAGTAGTGCGCCCGTTATTACTCCACCAGAAGCGACGCATTAATTTGCCGGGCGTCCTTTATCAGTTGACGTTTCATTTGTCAGCAGGTTGTACCATAAATGTCACTAAGGACGGTTGCCAAGGTGTCTTTCGAGCACAAACTCGCGTCTTTGCACGTCAGATGGGCGGTGACGGCAAGTCACGAAGTTTACGCTCGTGAGGGGGATGACTGTCGTCGGATTCTCTCTCGGCAGAGAGAGATCTTAAAACCGGCGCGATGGTTAGACGTATCCCCGAGATCCTTTTCCCGACTCACTTTTTCCCGGCGCATGCATCATGCCCGTCGCATAACGACGGGAAACATTTGACCGGCGTACATACTATATTACTCTAAATTTATAAACATTGGCATACGAAATTAAATGTAAATTATGCATGTGCGGGAAATTAAAAAAAATATAGAACATAAAACAGTTCTACTAAAACATTACTATCGGACAATAATAATATTGTTCAAATATAATTATTATACCGTTATATTATTTTCTGCTATTATGTAATAATTGCAATTGAACGATGATGTTTAAATTTTGGTAATATATAATATAATACATATTCGATATTATCCATTATTCGATAGTAAAATTTCCCAAACCTTGTTATATTAGTCATCTAATTCAAATATATTCCAAATGTTCCTAAATCGACAAAGAAGACAATTTTCAAATATATCCCAAAAAAACTTGTCTAGATCTTTATGCAAAAATATAAAATTTTTTTTATATGTGCATTTCCTCTCTCCCCCCTCTCTCTCTCTCTCTCTCTCTCTCCTCTCTTTCCTCCTCTAGGCTTATTTAAACTATATATGACTAAGATATAGCAAAATCCCGTTTTCGCTGTGGGCGGTGTGTCTGACTTTTCGCTAAGTCAAAGAGCAATCCGCAAATTCTGCGGAATAGCCTAACTGCTTTTCTTGGGAAACGCTCGCGAAAGGAGGTAAATTCCGTTCGCCGATTCCGCCGTTATGTCGGTCGGGAAAGGGGGAGAAAGGGGGCGCCGGGTAATTAACCGATGTTCCGATTCGCGGAAGCGGAGCCTAGTATTCGCGCAGTCGGACCCCGGAAACCGCGGGCGATCGTGGCCGGAATCCAAACGCAATTAGTTACACGCGCGGTAGGTTGGGTGCAAGACCGGAGCTTCTATCTCTCCTCGTGTATGTATACACTCTCGTTCACCATGCCTGTATGCGTATATATGTGCGCATATGTAGACACAATCGCGTAACGATGGCGGTCGCTGGAACAGCCGGCAGCGGATCTTTCGCCTTCCCCCTTTTACGGTGCTTCGACCTTCCACCGCACAGTTACCAAGGGTCCCACTCTCTCTCTCTTTCCACCCTTCTAATTTCTAGCTAGTTAAATAACACATCGCCCGTATAGCGCGAGCGGTAAACACGAGCGGGAAAACCGGGCGAGTAGATCTTTGATGGCGTAAAGACGTTCTCCCTTTAACAGGATTCCGCTGTCACCGCTGTATCCGAGTTAATGGACGAACGGGAAGCAGCGCTAATGTAATTGATAGCAATGATACGGTGTCGTTGCAAAAAGAGACATGATCGTGACATAAATGACTGTGTCCGGTTGCGGGATTACGGTAGCGTAACATGGGTATGAACGTATGAATAACGTTGCGATTATCCGCAAATAGATATTTTGCGATATACAAACTTTGTCTTATGTAAAATAAATTGGACGGAAAATTTTTTAAAATTTGTATTTATAACTGAATCGAGCCTATAACATTCGATAACGATATTCATATTTTTCCTGCAATACTTAATAAAATGGCTATTCTTAAGAAGATGAAGAAATTATTTTGTATATTTTGAAATATAGAAATATTATAAAAATGTTACAACGCGAGACGCATACGTGTCAGAAAATCAACAATACCCTGTGACGAAACATTATTTCGGTGGAACGAAATTGTATTCCACTATGAGGAAAGCGAAATTATTCCATTACGCAAATTCTCGAGCACGCCCTCAAGCCCCTGGGTACCTTTAGCATTACTACGATGGGGATTGTTTTCCATGAGCGACGGTGGAAAATTACTTTTCGCTCACGCGCAATCGCTCTCGCACGCCGCCACCGCCAAGTTGCGTATTCCGCACGCGGTCGCAATCTTGGCGACAGGGCGGTCGCGCCCCAGCAGCCCCATCCTCCCTCTCCGGCCTCTACTAGATCCACCCTGCACTCGCAGCCCGTAGAAATTCGCGGCTTCGCGCCCGAGGTCCGCTAAGTGAATGCATAAATTTCTCGCCGTTTGTTTTAGGCCCCCCTCCCCCCACCTACCCATAACGCGCCACCGCTGCCGCGAATGCAATAACGCGACGTGTTTCTTTGTGCATTACGACTCGCCGTCTTGGCGTCTACTGTAAACGGGCTAATAAACAGACCCGGGTTTAATATCGACGAGAGATCGCCGAGACAAACCCCTCTCCATCGTTTCTCCCTCCGTATTCCGACAAAGATCCGACGACACCCTCCTCGATCTCCGCGAGAATCCGCACTACACCCCGCGCTCGTTCTTGGTTCATCCTATGCCACGCGACGTCTGCATCAACGCGTCTACATCCGCTTACATTCCGCCACCATCTTTCCGGAATGAAAGACTCCCTACAACGTTCTTGCACCGACCTTCCCTTTCCCTATCCGGTCGGCGCTCACACAGAGCTAACGCGGAGTAACGCGGCCTCAGCAACCGCATTCACCCCCTCCCTCCCCCCAGCCAGGAGACTGCGTCGTGATGTACGAGGTGAATTAATAACACCCACTCGGTGGTCCGACATAGACATACATATATGCATGCATGGCACATATACATACATATAGAAGTATACGTATGTATACTGTGGTTTACATAGAAGAGATAGGTATACGAATATATAATATCAGATCTGGTGCAATGCAAAAAAAGCACTTCCGCCTGAGGTGCATAATACTCTCCCGCAAATGTTTCTCGCCAGATCGCGATGGGGTAGATATATTTCTTCTCCGAACAAGTTATAATTTTTAGTTTTCGCGGCTTACTGAGATCTTATCGAATTTTCGAAACATCGTTATACCGCGCAGCTATCTCGCGGGTTCAGCCAAGCGCATCCTGACGTGTGCAATTTATTAAATTAACACAAGTAAGTTTACTTAATAAATTGCATAGCAATGTCGAGATATACCTAATATTTAAATTGATATAACTTTTTTCATAAAATTTTTAATCTTATATTATTATATTTTATAAAAAAGTAGGATGTGTTATAGAAATCTTATAAGTTTACGGGCGCATATATAAAATTTATACAAGATAAATAATTTTATGCTTTGCGTAGAAAAAATTCAGAGAATTGGGTAAATTATTATTTTAAATAAATGCCCTTAATGCGAGATGATTTTGTTCCGTTATGTAGATATATCGTACTTTCGCAGACGCGAATCTCTCGGCAGGAGAAATTCCGAAGTTTCGACGAGATCCACAATGGGATAAGACTGGGAGTTACGAGGGAAAATAGTGTCGTTAGAATCACGCGATAGCGGCAGATTTCGGTATTATTGTACTCGGCTGGGTCGTAAGATAGGTGCGCCAGTATAAAGAGATGACGGTGGTACGAGGGGAGAAGCTAGCAAGAGTTTTATTTAGGTTAGATGTTGCTTTACTGAAACACGAGAAGTTATGAAGTTAACTAAGAGTGAGTTCGGTTCTTACTTTGATGCATTACAGCTCGGTTATGCTATATATCTATATTTAGTTGGAAAGATATCTTCTTAACTTGGTGCATTCCGCACACTTTATTGGAAACGCGGGAAACTATTTTTTATTAAGGGGAAGGAACTATTATTGTAGTATCAAAGATATCGATAACATTGCTTTAAATATATAATTTTTTTCTTACTAATAACGATTAAAGAAAGCTATAGGATAAGAGATTCTTTTTAGAATATAAAATTTCTTAAACTAATTTTATTTTAATATTCTAAAAGCTTTACATAATTCTCCCACTAAGAAGACATAAAGATCAAACAATCAATTATCCCATAAAGCGCGAAATTATAATCCTAAGCGGCTCGTGGCTTATCCGTTCCTTTCGTATACTTGACTTTTCGCGTGCTTCGCATAAAAAAAAAATAATAATAAAAAATATTGCTATCACGCGCCTGGCGTCGCGTCTTGCCCGATGGCAGTGCGCCGCGCAAAAAAAGAAAAAATGTCCCAGCGGTGAAAGCGTGACTTAGCACATTCCCCGCCTTTTGTATTCGTCCGGTAACCTCGAGAATTAATTTACGCGGACTCCTAAGTGCCGCGATGAAGATTGAGAGCGTCTGGCCCGAACCCCCCCGAGACCGCAAGAGTATTTTCGCGCCAAGACGAACCGTGTCGCGGAGGATCTCGAGGGGATTCACCGATCCGTAGTCGAGTAGCGATTTGCATTTCATCCTGCGCTCGTGGTTCACGAGACGCACGAGACGGAGTGCGGGAATTCTGTCGATCGCTGAATTACTTACCTGTCCACGTACACCGTTACGATGGCGCGGCGCGAACGAGACAGAAGCAGGAATTACAAACGACTGACGATTCGTCGACTAACGCGCGTTTAGTATGCGGAACAAAACCGGTCCAGAAATTACGTACTCTGAAAATGAACGATATGCCGTACGCGTACTCGGAAAATTTTATCGAAATAGTGGAAGAGAGCAGGGTTAAAGCGACTCAAAATTGCCACAAATCGCCAATTTTTGGAATTTTTTTTATTTGATGATTTTTACGTTGAATAATTTTGAATAACTCTAATTCGTTTATAAATTTTTATGAATTTTAGGAGAATATCTGCTTGTACGTGTATCGCGCAAATAATCACGTTGCGCGTATATAAAATCAACCGTGTCGAACAAGCGCTCTATGTAAAGTATAATCTCGTTCAACCATATCGGCCGAATATAAAATTCAAATGCAAAGCCCATTGAAAATGCGCGGAGGGTTCATGAAACCATATTAAGATCACCATAAAGGGTCTCCCGCCCCAGTGTTCTCTCTCGGGTTACTTTATACTTATTTATCTCGAATCTTCAACATGTGTCTTGGTATTATATAGCTATTCTCAGCATTTGTATTTTTTGCGTCCTCTCTCACTATCATACATTGTATATTGAAAAATCTGTCGTTGCGAGAAAGATAAATGACGAAACTCTTATGTCAAATAATTATAATATATAATAATTGATAAATATATACTATTAAATGCAAAAAGAAATACATGAATCGATATATCACGTTCGTAAAAAAAGCGTAAACAAAATTATACTTTATTACGTATGTTTGAAGACAGTTGACGTTTTATTATATTAAATTACCGTCAACTGTAATTTCAGTTAAAGATATTATCCCGCCGAATCGAATAGAAATAACTTGTCTAAGGTATACTCAGTTATTTAATAGCAATTTCGCTCAAGTCCGTCTCTAAATTAAAGCAATGCACGGATATTGAAAGTTTCTGATTTGAAGAAATCGCGTGACTTGAATATGTAGTCAATGCCCGAGGCAGTCGAGCAAAGTTCGATCAATGCTGCGCATATCCGCGCTTGACAAGCTGAGAATTTTCACGCGCAAAAAAAATTAATTTAAAAAAAGAAAAGGGAGAACAAGAGACAGAGAGGAAGAGCGAGAGGGGGATGAATAATGAAAGAGAGGAAAAAGGAAAGTAGAGAGACGAAGCTACTAGGCAGACGAAGGTTGATCGCCGCACACGCCGTGTTATGTGAGAAAGTATAGCTCGGACCTCGCTTCCGACGATTGATAAGGGGAGCACGATACGCAGAGCCGACTGGCAGCTCAATCTGCCTCTTATTCTGCGATACAATAGACCGATACCATAACCGGACATATGCCCGTTATCAATCGACAAACTTTCGTTTTCGCCGTCGCTCGATGGACGGTTCGCTCGATCATCGCTCAATCGCGAGGTGAGACTTTGGGTTAACATACGCGCGCCTTTCGCTGCACGAGCTGCATTTCTCGAACATCGCCGATCGTGACTCGATAATATAGGTGATAGGAAGACTGACGATGACTCATTGCTTCGAAAATAAAAGTTACGGCGCACACCTCGCTCTTCATGATATATGTGTGCACTGTCATGCAAATGTAGCGCGATGCCAATAAGAAGATAATGAAAAAGTAAATTGTAATATAAAAAAATGCATTGTTTATGATTGCCTATACATACGCATACACGTTTTAATATTCGTATGAATATTTCCGATAAACTGCTAAAAGTATCGACACAGTTAAATGTCTCATTTTTGCCGGAAAGTAGAGGAAGCATTTACAAACTCGAGCCGAGATATGCTTATGCATATTATCGATCATCCTAACACACCTGATCAAAGGAACCTCGCCTACTTGGACAGCCAGCTGACACTTTGACCACGTCATAGGAGCGTTTATGTACGACCGTCTACGATATGTCAGCAGCGAATTGATGGATGTATACATAATTAATATATACACGATAATATGACGCATATATACATACATACATATATATGCGCGTGCGCGATACATGACATCCATCGCATGCGAGGGACCGACGTTCGCGAGAGACGAAGACTTGATAAAGGGAGAATACATCCCTACGTTATACCACACAATTAAAGCTTGTGAATCGCGTACGATAAAACTGGGAAGGAATTTTATTGAAGCCCGAACTGGACTCTTTTATAAAAGAACACGCATAACAAAATACGGCATTATAAATATAAATAGGTAAATAGATAAATTCGTACGCTCATATACGTCCGTGAATTATAAACTTACTAACACATATCTGATATTGCGGAATGAGTAAAATAATGTGCGCATAAAGAAACACGAAAGGTACAATATCGCGATTAAAGTCTGGCATCTAAAAGATACTCGAGTTTACAGTCTGCTCGGCAGGATAATAGCGCGAAGGATGCACTCCAGCGAAAGCTGCGGTGATTCTTAAAGGAGAAAGTTGGACGCGCGTGGACGTGGGAATAAGTGAAAACGACGTAACTTTAGAATTGCTCCTCCGATTCGTACGCGTCTGGCATTTCGCGCGTAAGAGAAAGAAGAGAAAAGGGAAACAGAAGTAGTTTATTAAGATTTTTGTTCCGTTGTGAGGTAAGATTTTATTTCTCTAAGTAAAACATCTCTGCGCGAAGAATTTTCTTAGAAAATAGTCTCCACATTGTATTATAGATCAAATATAATTATTATTAACGTACAATGTGTCATATTACATACGAGTGAGAAACTTTCTTTCGATGCCCCATAAAACGCTAGTGTACGTCTACGTAGCAATTTTTTCATTACGGTGTCCAATTCGAAGGAAAAAATAGCATCGCGCGAATAAACGGACCTTCATAAAAAAGAATGTTTTTTTAAATCAAAATATTCTCTAAGGCTCGATGATAATTTATAATATTCAAACTTTATGCGCAGGAAATATATTTCAAAATATATATATATATATATATATATATATTTTTTACATTTCGAGTATGTGTTCACAAATAAACTTTCGAGTAATTCGAACAAAAAATTGGATTAAAAACGGCGTTTTGCAATTTAGCTTCTGTAAATGAAAATTTCTGACGACTACGAAAAATTATTCTATGATGTAGACTAATAAATAAAAATCTTTTATTTCTTGAAAATCATCGATAAAGAATATTGTCCCGAAGTGGAGAGAGATAGAGGCGCGAGAAACATAGTCCGCGAACGCGACGTGTAAATCGACTGTGCGCACGTGCCGAGAAACGGGTCGAGCCTTATTACGAACGACATAATCCGGACCAGCCGTATGAAAGAGAGCTATTCTCTCTTTCCAAATCCACTGGAAATGCCAACTCGCGAGGATGCCTTCGTGCCAATTAACTAATTATCGGTCTAGTTGGCATAATCGAGACAAGGGAATTGGCATTAATTGCACGATCAAAGAGCCATGGCTACTGCTGCTACTGCTGCTGTGATCGAAAGAGTAATCCCATAGCGATTCTACTACGAAAGGATAACGCGCACTCTTACGTGGTGTCGAGACTTACGTTCCGCGCGTCTTTTACCGAGACGTAAATCGTTCGGCACCTCCCTCGAGACATAAAATATCACGCACGAAGCACGTCAGGCTTTAGAGGGAAAAATACTGTTGAAAAATGCGATGAAATTCGTCTGATTTTACACAAATCGATGCGACGGCGGCGTTGCAATGTTTTAGATTCCGCGAAAATTGCAATGCCGTCAAATTTTTACGATCCAAGGTCATAAAAATCTCGTAAAACGCAGAAAAAAACAGTTATCCGTCGTATTTGATCCGTTGATCCGTATGCGAAAGTAAAACGCTTTGCGAGATTGAATTTTACAACAGTAATCATGCATGTTGGACAAAATTATCTCTATCCGTTTTATATAATGAAATTAATCTAAAGTAAAATATATTCGTCTTCAATGATTTAATGAGCATTGCAAAAATCAATGTTTAGAAACATTACACAGGTCTGCATAATTTTATTTTTTTTCTGCGTTCTGGAAAAAACGAGTGGTTTCCTATTGCCTCTTGCGCGCTAAATCCAAATCCGCGAGGTAAAATGACATATCGCGATTTCGAGAAAAACGGCGTTGAGACGTACTAAAATTATGTAGTAAAATTAATTAGTTGAAAATAAAAAATAATAATTTAAAACAAAATATAATTTTGTTAACAAATGAAAAAAAAAAACAGTGCGATTAAGCAATTTTAATCTCGCGTATTGAATCTATAATTGAAATTTTTACTGTCTGCAACGGTTTTGCAATTGGACTATATGGGGCAATCGTTCTATTTAATCGAATGCGATTATACTTAAAAACAAAGTCTGAGATTCGATGGTATCTGCGGTAAATGATTCGATATTATTATATTAAAGTACAATGTGTTCAAGCTTTCATTTGATTTCTGAAGTCGGGGTTGTATGTCGGGGGTTCGTCTGTTACAAATTTTCACAAATGATAAAAAAACACGTTTTTCGGAGGGTAACCTCATTTTTCTCGAAAACCTGACGCGATAAGCTATTTTATCTCGCGGATTTGTAGACCTGTGTTATCAGAGATTACAGAATATGCATTTATCATATATTATCTATATGTGTTTACATACTTTAAATTTCAATTATTAAAAACTATGTAAAAGTACATGTTAGAGAGAGAGAGAGAGAAAGAGAAAGACTAAATTAATTCCTCAATTAAAAATGCAATGTTGATTCGTTCAGCATGATTTTTACAAACATCATATGAAATGTGTAATAAAAACTTTAATTTACATCGAAAGAAAAATACGTTTCGTATATTTCGAAATATATTACGCGTAACTAAGATATCTCCTATTAAATTTACAGTTTAATATTAGTGTAATTCAGTGTAATTCAATGTAATTTCAAGTTTCAATGCTCGATGGAAGTTAGAGTTTCGCGTTCTTCGAAGTAGTCTTAAGTTAGGCTAAGACTGCTAGGAGATCTTACGAATGCGATCGTAAAATCAGTATCGCGGTTCAAGTTAGCTATCTCAATTACAATTTTAATTTCACTTGATTATATGTATATTTATGTGTAAATACATTATTAATTAACATTATTAATTCGTAAGTAGAGACTATATCTTAGACATAAATTAGCCTTTTTTTATGATCTTTTTCGTTGCGAAATAAATCTATTCAGGCTCGAAATTTCTGTAATATTTCAAATAATTTCAATCGTATTATATAGATATTTCCGAATAAAACTAATCAAATATGCAGGAAAGGCGACCATCAAAAGAGTGAAATTAGATTTGATTTTCCCTGAAACTGGCCAATTGCAGAAATCACGGGCAACCCGTATTCGAGAGTTAACGCGATTTTAGCGCAAGATATCCGCCAGACAGCGCCGTTCATCATGGGCGGAATCGTAACCCCGGGATTCCCGCATCGCGAAAACGTATAAAGTCCTCGAGATCTTTCCTGTACTTCGCAATTTATCATTCAAACCACCATCTTGTCGGGACTGTTCTCGCTGTGAAAGAATTTACGTTTTCATGGTTGGCGGATTTCTAATATCGCAGCTTGGCAACGAAAAGTTCAAGTTTTCTTAACCGGCATGTCGTCGCGGCACTTCCAAAATTGTTATTAATTGCAAGTCGGCAAGTGATAATCACCCTCTTACAATCCCTCCTATCTCGCAAATATGCTGATCGAGGAGAAGTGAGATCGGTGTGTGTATGTGTGATGCGGTTCGACGGAAACTCCACTTAATTATACTTCAGCAAATTAACTAATTATCTTTTCCTCTATGCATGTGCTCCCGCTGTGTCCCACGCTATCGTTTCTTTCCTTAAACGTTATTTTTCTCTTTTTAATTTAACGACTCGCCTCGAATGCGTTCGTCTAGTGCAGTTCCTCGATCGATATTTCTGTCCGCTCTCATCGTAACTATAGCAACGATGGTTCGTGAAGAAACCATCTCGCCCTCTCCGTTCAAAGAATCAGCTTTAATTATAATTTTTTTACTCATCATAATCTTCGTTCGGCGATTGTTTTCGACGGTATAGCTATGTCTAATTCGATTAAGTGCCTTCCTCTTTTCTCCCACTCGCTGAAAATAAACACGAACAATGTCACCGATGCGAGATTTTGGGGACGGTTGGCTATTTATAGCCCTCACCCGTTAATCCGTTAATTCAGAGACGGATTGATGCGATTTTTCGCGACGTTAAGGTACCGTCGAGATATTTGTTATAGTTAGTGACAAAATCGAGCGCATCGCTACAGCAACGTTTTGACGTTTCACATTCGTTAACTAAAATATTAGAATGTGTCCACGTTGATAAACAGAGGCAACGAACCATTAGTCTTTCACGCATTTAGTACTAAACTTGATTGATTCCCATTCACGTAGAATAGATTGTATCTAAAATGATAGATAAAATTCTTAATTCTGTTTGACATTAAAAGTCGAAGAGTAGAATATACATAAATAATGTTAGAGTTATGTTATATAAATAATAACATTTTTCACAGAAAATATAATCTAAGAATAATAATATAAAATATATAATAAATGTTATTTAAAATGTAAATATATATATTATTAGTGATATTAGTTTACCATTTTTCGATTATGCAAGATAATTCATTCGTGCATGCCTATAAACTTTTTCATCAACAATTACAATTGTATTAATTTTCTTAAAGAGCTTCAACTGAAAGCATATCTTATAATATTTTTCAGTATTTTATATAAATAAAAGATAAAATAAAAATCTTAATTTTTAAAGATTATACGTTGTATTTATATATAGTTTATCAAAATTATCCAAATGCAATATAACCGCAAGCTCAGAATATACCAAACTCCGAATTTAATTAGCTCAGTCTAGTGAGTTGAAGTCGTTCGCCAAAAGTTCTCGACACTTTTAATTTAAATCCGGTTCATATCTGAAGTAGAGAAGAGAGAAAGGTAGTTGGCGGCACCTCGAATAACATCATACAAACCGTGTCCCATTAATTAAATTCCTCCCAAGAAGTTTTACAACGCGCTTGCGATAGATACCGCGAACTAACATCGATGGTTCGTTAGATCCAAATCGGCGCGAGATCGAAAATAGTTTCGCGCACAATTTACTATCTTACATATCGGCTTCTATACACTGAGAGACCCATTTCGTTAAATAAAACAAAATTATTCGATTAAACCATTTTGTTGACTGAACATGTAATTTGGTTTTATTTCATAAAAATTATGCTACTGGAAAGAAGTTAAATGTTACACTAACAAACTATTTTGTTTGCATGGAGTTGTTTATCTGAATAAACTTTTTTTGTTGCGATAACAAACTCATTCGTCTCATCGCGTTCTAAATAATTGTATTTGTTACTTGAACTAAAGTATCGTTTAGTTGAGTATCATAAGCTATTTTGCGCATTCATGTGTCACTGCGCGTCAATTGTTGTGCAGTGTAGCGTGATGTGCAATATGCAGTGCATCTTCAATCATGGCGGATTCATCTGTCCGGGAAATATTGATTAGTCTCTCGATATACGATGAGAGAATTGAAAAGATGGAGAATATAATCTGTATATCTTTTCCTTATCGTATCACAAGAGACAACTATCAAGTAAATTTCTTGTTCAATACGGATAAACTTTGGTTGATGTAACAAAAGCAAATGTAACTGCAGTTGGAAAGTTTTGGTAATACTAAAACACAAATGTGATTCAGTGAACAAAATTAAAATAAAAAACAACCAAAAATTTGATTTTATAAAATTAATAAGAATCAAATTTGTGTGTTAGTATTACCAAATTTTCCAACTAAATTTTTTGTTGTTGTATTAATTAAAGGATTTGTTTGCTCATATCCAAACAAGAGATTTAGTTGATTCAAACAAATTTTATTTCCTTCAACAAAATGGGTCTTTCAGTGTATGAAATAAAAAGTTGAAAAGGATTATAACGTTTTTTGATGTTATAATTTAAATAGCTAGCGTTTATTAAAATGTTTATTGAGCTTGAAAAACATCAATTACATACATCGGTATCAATTATATATATATATATTTCTTGTCGATATTTTCCGTGCGCGAATATCTAGTTGAAAAAAAACGCCATGCATATAAATAAAATCGCGGAGTATCGGAGAGCGTGTTTTAAAGTCAAGAGTGTCAAAGAGATTTTAGTCTCTTCTATTTCGAGTGGTTTGCAAGAAAGTACATATTGTGCAGCGTTAAAACGTCGTCTCGCGTCAGGTGTATAATATCAGGCATGAGATTGGGGAATGTATATGTAATATGCACAGTACTACATGAGAGAGCATGGTACGCCAGCTAAAGTCAAAAGTGTAAAAGCGTGCGCTTTCCAGCCGATTTCACCCTTTCGCTTTTATCTCCAACGTGGAGCTATGTACACGGTTCACAACGCATTTTAACTTGCAGCCGGCAGTGCATTTACGTGGCACGCGAGCGAGCAAAGCTCCGGGAAATAAAATCTTCAATTGAACCTAAATTCGATTTAGATCAGAAACAATCACATTGCGTTATACCTATAATCTCTTCAAAAGCTCTTACACGGACATAATAATCGGAGCGTGTCTAAGGAACCAAATCCCGTCTTTCTTCCCCAGTTACTTGGTCGCGAAAAAATTGGCAGAATTAAACGACTAGCGGATAGAACTTGGAAGATGTTCGAGTCGTTCGTTTTTATACACGATCACATTTTTTCAGATACAAAAAGTACGTTAAATTAAAATTATAAAGATCGGCAAATCTCGCGAGTAAATCGCACAAGTTCGTATTATTTTAATTGATAATTATGATATTTGAATGTATCGTTGAATAATATATAATATATAAATCAAATGTCAAAAATAATTTAATTTAATAATTGATGAATATTAAATATGAGCTCTCAATTTCCGATTTTTAAGAGAATAAAAAGAAATACCGTTTCATTATTTTAACACAATGGAATATTCTATCGCTGGAAAAATCTACGCGCATTGGACGCAGAAAGTCCAATAACCAATCACAAACGCGCGGTAATTATATGTCACGTGAAAATGTAATTAGAACATTTCACGTTCCCCCGATCGTACATCGTGCAACCGACAATTGCGGGAAACGAGAATTGTAACCAGCTACACTTCGCCATCAAAGCTATTCAAGTTTAGTGCGGGCATTAATTTCTAATTAGTACCTAATATAGGGCATGGAAGACATATATACTATGTTCCATATACGGTTGCCGCGAATGCATTATACCAGTACACGCACGTTAGATGCTAAGTGTGTTTTCTTATAGCTCTACAAATACGTATTATTCGCGCGTATCTCGCGTTTGATGCTTTCAAGCCCGCAGTTGTCTACATTACGCCGTGTTAAGACGCACTTTAGCGCGATAAAGGAAAGATACGAGCGTACTTTTGAAAACTGGCGTAAATACTAATTAGTTTCAGCTCAACGCTTTCGCAAAGTCAAGCGTTCTCGCGTCGAGAACGGGAAAGCAGCAGAAAAGAAGCGCAAGAAAAATGTGAGACGTAAAATGCGAGACGTAAAATGCTCGTCCTCGTCTCTTTATATCGCGATGTATATTACGAGCATGTGTGTGTCTGTATATGTGCATGCGTGCGTATGTGTATACGTGTATGTTTCGGGGGGGGTATCCCTATTTGTCAGTGAAAAAATATACTTAAAACGCCGCAGTGACAAATCCTTATTTCCAGGATTTTTAAAAATACCACCCGTTCTAGCATGATTCTCGACATACATTCCTCATATTACGACCGATTCGCCAAATATCTACAGGTTGTTCGCAGCAGCACGTACCGTACATTGTTACGGGATAAATACGCCGATTTCGTTAGCAGCGGTTTGGCTCGCCGCCAAAACGTTTACGCAACCGAATAATGTGGTAGTTGCAACACTTTTGGTATGCAAATTTTAAATGTAATTTGGTTCGATTAACGTAACGTTTATACAAATTCGAGAAATATCAATATGCCGAATCAAAGTTTATGAAAATAATATATAAATTAAAATACGGATACTTTTTCTCTCACAAATTGTTTTAGAGTACAGTAGCCTTATTTTCAATGCAACATCGATTATTTGCGAGTTACAAGCGGTTAGAAATAAATGACATTCTCTCCCTCTTATTTATACGAATTAATCTTCATGTCTATAGAGAAATAATAAAATCTTTCTTTTCTCTAAATTATTTTGAAGCAAATTGTATTTTAATAAGATTTTAATTTAATCGTTAATTAGAAACTAAAGTTGAATTTTTCACTCAGATAAATTAAATTAAAATTTGTCAAGCAATGTCCAATTATTAAAAAGTTCGCACGTTGTGCAATAACTCGTGTATATTATAATAAGTCAGATTATTCTTTATTTCTTAGTAATGTAACAATCAATTTCAATCAATATTAAAAAATTATATTGTGACACGTAAAAAAACCAAGTCAAGAAATGTCAATTTTTTTTATCATTTATCTGACACAAGGTGTACGCGATACGGGTACATGTGTGCACGACATAATATACGATGAGTGGTTTACACGCTCTCTAATGGGACGGGGAGAGTCAACCGATCAAGCACTCTCAGGAAATGTCGACGGTAAGCAATTTCCCAACACCGTGCGCGCCGATATATCACTAGTACCAAGCTAACATTGTTAAGCTAATCAAACTTTCCAAGAACAAATAATTACTGTCTTTCCTATCTAACGTTAATTAACGCAGATATGACTTGCCCTCCATATAAATTATATGTAAATATATCTCTTTAGGCATGAAACTATTTTACGTACAAATTAAAGGTACGTTGACACAAACGTATAAATCATTATAATAAAAATACAATACTTTAGTCGAATAAAATCTTACGTATATGAATCTTCATTGCAGATAGTTACAATTCGAATAATAAAAAATATTC
Source organism: Polyergus mexicanus (assembly GCF_030449975.1). Taxonomy (NCBI): domain Eukaryota; kingdom Metazoa; phylum Arthropoda; class Insecta; order Hymenoptera; family Formicidae; genus Polyergus; species Polyergus mexicanus. The sequence continues at coordinate 522,842 of NW_027223332.1, forward strand.
CCCTCTCTCCTCGCTTATGTTCTTACACACGCCTTCATTACTTTATAATTTAAGATTCTTTATTAAGAAAGAAAAAAAAAACGGAAAAGCATAGGTTGTACGTTTATTAAACGTGGAAATAATAACGGAGAAATAAATTCGCTTCTCTCAGTGCGTACGCGAATAACTAACGCGGAGCGAATGAAGAACGAAAGGCACAGCAACTACTCTCGCCGTACGAATATCGCGCACAGTACCGGGGGATCTAATAGACGTTACGCGCGATTCGATCTTAATTCGATAAAATTGATAGCCGGCCGCCGTCTTTCTCCACCCTGATTGCAAGCAAGTACGATGAGAAAAACGGGAGCACGAAGAGAAAAAAAAAAAAAAAGAAAATAACGCGAGATGCTCCGTACGCTCCGGATCGCCCTCGTGCAAGGACAACGCGCGAGCGGCTTGTTCAGGTTAATTCCCCACGTTTCTTTCCTCTCCATACGCGATATTCCTGTGGCATGCCTGACATTCCTACCTATATCCACCTATTCCTATTAAGGATGTAAATGCGGTAATTTCGCAAGGTAATTACTGGGGATCGGCATGAAAGTAATGCCTTTGAACGGAGAGGGCTACCAACGTGGAGAATGGCCGCTGCCCACTATGTTACCCTGAAATTACCCTATTGGACGAGACGCCTGAAAGCGCGTTTTCTGAATTAACGTTTCAGACCCCGACCGAACAGCCTGATTATTAGAGTCGTCATGGGAGCGCCGAGAAATATTTCCCCTTACTCCTCCTTTGATGGGACGTCAAGAAACCCGCAATTAAGCAACCCTGTCTGTCGGCGTTTTACGAGTGACATGCACTCTGAAATTGATAAATCCTCGACGCATCGTCCCTTTTAACCTTACAGGAAGCAATTTTGATGAAACTTATCGCGCATTATTCCCGTAATAACTGCCGTTCAAAACGTATCATCTACGTTTCATAAACAGCGAAATCTCAAAGGACGTAATTGAAATTCAACCGTCAAATAAATTACCTAATGACAACACAGTCGAGATTTGTATAAGAAATGAGCGCGTATCTAGAATAAAAACCTAGGCAAAGATAACGATAAACGAGGGAGAATCTGTGCTTTACAAAAAAAAATAATGGTTACATTATATATCTTAATAATGAGATATTTAATTATTCTGATCCAAAATAATCTTGCCGAAATCACAAGAAACCTACAAGCGAATCAGCAGAAAACCATTATATGTATATTGAAATTACATTATTACCTTACTCAACGCACATGCCGAATAGAATATTATCATCAAATAACGCTGAAAAAATTGGCAATTTCTAAATTAACAATTAAAACGCCCAATTATCAAAATATTAAAACAAAATAATGGCTTCTAATTAATAATTAGTATTTAAAAATGATTTTATGTTATTTAAACAAGAAATAATAATAAGCAATTTAATATTGTTTAAATATAAACATTTTACAATTATATATATATATATATATATATCTGGTTTTATCTATGATATTAAATAAAAATATATCATATCGAGAGTAAAGTCTGCAAGCATCTCGGTGTCGTCCGCGAAGGACGTTGCAATTTCCAGAAAGACGCTCGATCGAATTAACCGAACTACAGCAATTAGAACGTCTCTCCTTTTCTCTCTGGTTATTCAATTTACAGAACATCGGACTCGTCGGCGCTCGTTACTCATTAGTCAAGATTAAGACAAGACAGATACCGTGTAACGAGGAGCACGAACGCCGCGGAAAACGGGAAAGTACGCGAGCGATTACGTCTCTTACGAGAAAATTGAGGTCGCGTTAAAGAAAGTACGAGTTCGCCTGGTGCCAGACAGGAAACCACCGGCAGCCACTGTCGGCGAATCGATAGAAGTGACGGCATACAAGGCAAACTCCACGACCGACGACGACCCACTGCCGCAAAATTGATTCCATTATCGCTCTGGCCAGGTACCCACCAATACCATCGATATTCGTTTAACGCGTCGTTTCCTTGCCGAGGGAGTGACAAACAAGGGTCTGGCGAGAAATATAAAATTTAGCAAGTAGAAGCGTGAGAAAAAAGTGTTTAAGGTATATCGTTTTCCAGAAAAAAAGACATCGAGAAAGGAGATGAAAAAAAAAAGAAAGAAAAAGTCGAACAATCGCGTCTCTATCGCGTCGAAGTCTCAGTTTTTTTTTTTTTTTTTTTTTTTTTTTTTCCGATTAGGGGATACAATTTTCATAAGCAGTGATAATCTCGCATTAAAACTTCTTATCTTATATCTTTTACCGTCCTGTGAATTAATAAGGATCAAAATTCCCACCACTTTAACTAAACCACATAAGTGGATTATGAACCTAAATCGTTATATGGCGGTATGAATTTTTTTTTTCCGTTCCTAATGTAGACTATAACAATCTATTAATCGTTATGAAAAAATATAATATCATGTACATATAGTATTAGTGCATATCACACATTTAATCTATAAAATAAAAAAATAAAAAAAATTTTTTTTGCGCTTAAAATATATATTTCTTTTGTTTTTGAAATAGATATTGAGTTGGTTGTGATATATTTATTGATTTTGAAAAATGGTGGTTTAAAAAAAAAATATATCATTTTTATTGATTGGAAATTTGAAAAAGATAAGAAATATTGTAAATAATGCAAATGATAGAAACTCGTTGAGATCAATAATTAATTTTGATAATAATTTTGGAGAGAAAGTGCATACTTTCTCCTACATAAATTGCACAACTATATTTTATAAAAAAAACACATATATTATAAACAATTTTGAAAAGCGCAACAGTAGAAATTGAACAAAGAAAAAAAATTGCATTTCGTTAAGGTGGACAGGTGTTGCTGCATTCTCGAGACGCGGTACTTTGGAATAAACATCAGATGGTGATGTTTCTCGCACCTCTCAACCTAAATAACTTACAGACTCTGGTTATAGCTCGAATCCCCTCGAGAGTCCTCGTGTTGTTCCCCCCGTAAGTTTACGCGCCATTGACCACCAATCTTCGGAATGAAACTACCGCTGTTCGGTAGATTCCCGGCGAGGCCGTTTTACGGACGTCGCGTGAAGAAGTAAGTAAGAGCGGCAGGGCGAAAAGCATGGCCGAGGGAAAGAGAGAAAGAGAAAGATGCGGTCGACGGCAACGGAATGCGCGACGATTCGCGCGAGACGGCAGCTGCGATCTCTCGAATAATCACACACATTTAACACATCCGGCGATTCGCGACCGATATACCATGTCTTGCGTGTATACTCGCGCGCGGATATATTCTACATTGTATTCTCCATCGGTAACCGCCGCGCCAATACACGACGGTACGGTATTACTCTACACGAGAGCAGAACAAGCGGCAACTTATGCAATGACGTTGGGAAACGACGTATCAAGTATGTAATGGAATTACGCAGCTGGTAAGAACATATACTATCGGTCCAATCTCGCTCCATTAGGAACCAGCGCGAACATCTTCGCCGAATCTTGTCACGTGATCTAACGTGAACACGTGTGTAATTGTTCCAAGGAGAGAGAAATTGCCCTTAGATACTGAAACCAAGGCGGGCTCTTACGAGAGAGCGGCACGAGTAGACGCGATATTCTCGCACGACATTACTATAACGTTAAGGATAAATTATTTACAAATGTGTCTTGGCAAACATACCGCGACGAATCGATTAAATGTCAACGATATCGACGAATCGCGGTAATAAAAAAAATATTTATACGATCAACATTTGGCTGATTCGATCATACGCGGCACAAATCAAAGTACCGTTCGAGTGTCATCTAGAACTGCGAGAACTGATCGCGGGATTAGCAGAAGCAGAAGCTTCCCCTGTCCATCGATTCCCGTCGGCATTTCCGACAATCATTGCTTCCAACGTTTAATCATGTTTTACATCGGTACGACACTCTGACAATCCTATCAAAGTAACGAGGTGCGCAGGTCGGGATATACGTACGACGTGAGACTTAAAGTTTCATCGCGATCGATCATCCCTGATTACTCCTCCATACACGACTACGCTCGTGTATACCTCCGACTATCGACAGACCGTATACTTACGTTCTTATATATGAGAACCCGGCTTCGGGCGTAGATCAAAGGGAATATAGTGTACGTTAGTAGTGATCGGCATTTCCTGTCATACGCTAAACTTCGACCGTCATATTTGACACAAATCATCTAATTAAATTGATCTATATTCTTTTGCGTTATAATGTACTGTTTTTATCGTAAGATTAAAACTTAAAATTAACAATTTGTGCCTGTTACAATACCGAAATATTACTCAATAATTTATTCATTGTGCTTTATCAAGCAATTAACGAAATTATGCTTCAAAAATTCGCTGCCATAAATTGTTCGTTAAAAAATTAACGGATATTCTAGAAACTAATTTACGAATTTTGCCAGTGTCACACTGGTTTAATCTTGGATCTTATCACGGATTATTTTAATCTGCTCAATCTTTCATCCGAATCAAACGTATAAAAAAAATAAACGCAACGGTGAAAAATATTATTTCTTAATTATTCACGTACAAATAAACGCTATCAAAAAATACTTCAAAATTGCAAATATTACGATCAATTTAATAATACGCTATTGCCACAAAAGATAATTATTCTAATACTATTACCGAAAATATTACTGAGATATTCAATATCTATCGCGTATAGTTTTATCAAGCAATTAACGAAATTATGCTTCAAAAATTCGCTGCCATAAATTGTTCGTTAAAAAATTAACGGATATTCTAGAAACTAATTTACGAATTTTGCCAGTGTCACACTGGTTTAATCTTGGATCTTATCACGGATTATTTTAATCTGCTCAATCTTTCATCCGAATCAAACGCGTATAAAAAATAAACGCAACGGTGAAAAATTAGAAAAATATTATTTCTTAATTATTCACGTACAAATAAACGCTATCGAAAAATACTTCAAAATTGCAAATATTACGATCAATTTAATAATACGCTATTGCCACAAAAAATAATTATTTTAATATTACCGAGAATATTACTGAAATATTCAATATTTATCGCGTATAGTTTTATCAAGCAATTAACGAAATTATGCTTCAAAAATTCGCTGCCATAAATTGTTCGTTAAAAAATTAACGGATATTCTAGAAACTAATTTACGAATTTTGCCAGTGTCACACTGGTTTAATCTTGGATCTTATCACGGATTATTTTAATCTGCTCAATCTTTCATCCGAATCAAACGTGTAAAAAAAATAAACGCAACGGTGAAAAATATTATTTCTTAATTATTCACGTACAAATAAACGCTATCGAAAAATACTTCAAAATTGCAAATATTACGATCAATTTAATAATACGCTATTGCCACAAAAGATAATTATTCTAATACTATTACCGAGAATATTACTGAGATGTTCAATATCTATTACTAGAAATGATTGATATAATATATTTCTATTTTCGTAATTTCTCAATACATATTATCAGAAAAGGAAATAAGGATTGCGAAAAAAGTCGACACGCTTGTCAAAAACGCGAGAACGGAATGTTTTTTCCTGTATTATAGATGTAACAATGATGAGGGAAGCGTAAGCGAACGAGCAAACTTTAGACAGCGTGAGGTCAAAAAGCCATCCGGAAACATCGAGCCGCCATTCGAAACATATATAGATATAAGCAAGAATAATATGTGATAAGATTCACGGTGTGATTCGGTCCTGACTGACTTTTTGCAGATTGTCATTAGCTTTACGATCGCGCCAACGCCGCGGATTTACATGAACCGTACCGTAATAGATCGCGAGGGAGAAGAAGGTGACGATAAATTTCATATTCCACTGCTGGTAGATTCGCGGGCTGTCTCGCCAACGGAACAGACTTGTAATTTAATGCATGTTTTGCACTTCCTGGGACATGTCCGTACAGCCAATCATGTTTTCACGAAGACGAGGGACGAACGCGTCTCATTATCGTAGTTGTTAGGCCATTTCTTCTATCTTAATGTAACTCCTTTTTCTTTGTACTTAACGCAATAATACGGTATGAAAGCTTGATTGAGCACGGTCATAGGTACATGATTATCGTATATAACTCTCAACTAGTTAAAAGAGCAAATTATTGCCAATGAAGAATCGAAAATATACTAAGACATTTCAAGCCCATTCTCAATTTTAGCGAGTTAACAAAAGTTAGTTTAAAAATTAAGATAAATATTTCTGTACGCTCAAATGGCAAATAAAATTTTAAGAAATAATTAATCAAAATTTCTTGTTAATTTATAAAATTAATTCATGGCAATTATTTTTTAAATTAATTTTTATAATAAATCTATAATATTGTGTATACAATATATATTCTCCAATAAAATATATAATGATTTGTAATATTTTTAATAATGTCATCAAGCATTTTTGCTTGTCAATAATTGTAAAAAACAATTTTAAAATTAATAATGTATTGCAAAAAAAAAAAAAAAAATTGGATTCGTTCGCAACACAGTCTTTCATTCATATTATTTTATTTACGGCTTTCGACGCGCGTAATTTCGACGCTTCGTTCGTAATCTGCGGATTTAAAAAATTTGCAAACTCAGCCCTGTCGGATGAATTTTCGATATTTCGCTCGAGTATTGTTGCGCGGAACGTTTCATCTCTTCGTGAGAGGGATGGAGCCGCTAATTCCGTAATACATCTGGCTTTATATAGTGAATATCCATAGAACCGTGGTACAATTACGAACGAGCAGAAGCATATTTGAATGGCAATCGAAAGTCGGAAATTTAAATCCTTAAAAACAGTTATCAATATTAACGTATGACGGAAAAACGGATCAAGTGATATGTTTCGTACAAAAAAAATTGGGCAATTGAATTGATTTTTACATTTGCGATATTATTTGTATTCGAATGCAAATATTAAGATTATATACGATAAATAATAATTATATAATGCTGCCGTATTTGCGGCTTGCAAAAGTTGCAAGCGAGCATTTCATTTCGTATTTAAATTTTCTCGAGTAATGAAGAGAATCTGTGTATCGGAACAAATGTGCAAGAGTTTTTTGCAAAAATTCTGATAGAAATGCAATTTCGAATCAATTTCGTGTATAACCCGCGTAATCATGATACACGCGACTTTTACATTTATTTTATATTCTTTGTTTTTATTATCCTAACTTTCATCGCACGGCAAATTTTATTTATACAATTATTGTATAATATTTTACAATTAGTTACCACATACAAGAAATTTTAGAAATGAATTAAACATAATTCACGTGATATAACTTTATATCACAATGTTATGTAAATGTTATATCATAATATCACGTAGAAAAATCTAAATACTGTGTAAAATCTTGAACGCTACAGAGATGTGGCTATCCTTTAGCGGCCCTTTTAAGCTTTCATGCTATTTTGGCAGTGCGTGGGAGAAGCATAAGACCACGCACTAAGACAACTGATGCAAAAACTTACCTTTAGACGAAGATCGCTGACGGTCCAGACGCGGCTCGCATAATCGTTGGACGCTCCAAGAATAAGGATGCCCGTCGAATCAAAGTCCACCGACATGACACCGGCGTTGCTGCCGACGAGGATGCCTTTGCTCTCCGATGTACCTACAACAGAATGTTCATTCACACGTTATCATAGCATTATCTTACGATGTTTGTGCTCAATTCATCGCGTTTACGCGCCTCTATCAATTACTTTGTTCTTCATTCTATCTCTCTTTCTCCCTTTCATCTATATACCGCGCGTTATTCTCTGAATATGACTAATTAAATTTATATTCTGATGGCTTAATTGGCAAGGAGCGAGTTGCGTTGCGATTTAAAGCTACTTATAAGCAACTCAAAACAGACAATAGGGGAAAAAGGGGGAAAGAGATAGAGAAACCGAGATAGAAATGAGGAAGAGCAATGGAAAAGCGCGCGGGTTAAAACCGAGAAATAGATAATGCGTGGAAATCTAGAACAGCAGATCTCGAGTTAAGCGGATATAACCTAATAAGGATTGTATGTTTCATCCAATTTGTAACGAGAGGCACGAGGGTACTAGATTCGCGAACATTATAACCTGTACGATCCGAAATGGCCGGCTTTTGCTAGACGAGGCAAGATCGAACTGTTCGACGCAAAGAATAACCTGTTGATTTGTTGATATACTTTATTAAGTTAAAAAAAAAAAAAAAAAAAAAAGGCGGAAAATTTATTTTGATTTAGAGATATTTATCAAAATGATTGTTTATTGCCTTATTAACCTGATATAAAAGCCAGAGTGATGAAAATTGTAAGTATCTTTTGCGAAGATCGCGCACTGCTTAACCGCACGAACGACGAAATCGCCATAACTGAAATGCGTAAGCACGCCTAACTTCACGCGGAAGGAGGGAGGAAAGGAGACAGAATTTAAAAAAATCATTCAATAAATTTATGGCGGAAGATCCTCTCCCTTACTGTTTTGCATGCAATATTCACGATTATTATGTAGTTGAAATGTCGTTTATCTGCATGAATTGTATTATATTCAAATATATAATACATTTTTTATTTAGAAATATTCTCTCTCTCTCTCTCTCTCAATACAAGAATTATATCTCAATACTAAAAATTATGCATATCAATCTTCTAAGAAAATACTACTTTGTTGTCATATAGACAAGTCGAAATTAAAGACAATTCTTATTCTAAATGTATTCCCTGAATCAGAGGTTATAATTTCCGACAAAATCTTGCTGTAAAATAAACGCAACGTAGTGCAGGAGAAATGCATTTGTGTTGACGAATACACCCAAGTTATTCTACACAGACTTGATTGGACATCTTTATTAGCACTAGCGCGTCCTTAAAGTCTTTATATCATCCTGACTCGCTGCAGGATATCAATTTTACGCACGTATAAACTATAATTAGATCATAAAAGTATAAGTACGCCATTAATCTGATATATGTAGCAGCGAGGATCGAGCGAATGCTTACTGAATTGCGAGAATTCGCAGATCGAAAGATCCGTTCGAAATCACGTCCTGCTCGGTCCTGATCGATAAAATTTTTCGTTTCTCGATGATCAGATGGAAAAATACTAGTTGGAGAATGATAATTATCGGAAGCCAGAGTAAAGAAAACTGCAAATATCTTTCGCGAACACCAAACTGTTTAACTGCACGGATGACGAAATCGCCATAACTGCCGAAATTCACGCGAGAGGGGAGAGAAAAGGCGGCAGAATTCAATAAAATCAATCGATAAATTTCTGACGGAGATCCTATCTCTCGTTTTGCATGCGATACTCAGGGCTACTATGCGGTTGAGGTGTCGTTTACCCGCGTGAATACTCCGGTTAATCACATTCTTTCCCTCGCACGCGCTTTCGACGCCGTCAATATAATTTACATCCTTTTACCGCGGCAATCGGCCATGTCCATCGTAATTTGTGGCAACGATGCCTGTTCGACTTGGCGCTACAAATACTTCGAAGTGTCTGATTGACCAATCAGAATAAAGGGAGCAAGGATCTCTTCGTCTTCGAGTAATCAATCAAACGCTACTTTATGAAACGCTCGGAATTATAATTAAACCCAACTTTTAAAGAAGCGCTCGTATTTCATTATATATAATATAATATAAATAAAACTTTTTATTTTCTATCTAATCTTAAATACGATTTTAATTTAGACTTTGATATTTTTTAAATATTAATATTAAAGATATTAAAGATTAAAAAATATTAAAGATTAAAGATTAAAAAATTGCAACAAATGATGACCATCTTAATATATATTCCATAATATAAAAATTATATTTATGCTATATTTTATTACATTACATCCACTAAATTATTAAAAAAGAGGTTCAAGTAGAAAGATCTCTAAAGAATTATAATTTTTAATATCATTAAATATATATATATATATATATATATATATATATATTTAATATTATAATATTAATAAAAATATCTTTTCCCTCTCTTTGTATTAATTACCTTTAGTAATGTTCCATAGTTTCACTTTCCTGTCAGCACCACCAGTAGCCAGCATTCTATCAGTAGGCGACCATTTGACAGCATATACTTCTCCTTCATGGGCACTCTGTAAGGTTTATAAACATTTGATATATGAATGCTAAAAATTTTGAATGTATTCAAGCTATTACGTAAATGTGATGCATTGATTGTAAAGTATATGATAATAATATTGCAAGACAAAAATTATAAGTCAATGTTAAAAAAAAAAGAAGCGCACATATTTTATTATTTTATATATATATATATATATTTTATTCATGTACATGATTTCAAATTATCGTACTGTCTTAGTTTTGAATACTAGTTATTCAACTTGTCATACGTAGATAGGAATACTTATATAAAAATGCAAATATTGTATAATATTTAAGTAAAGCTTAATATTCTAAAAAGATAAATATCGATATCGTGTACCACGATACCGGTATAATATGTATAGAGAATCGTATTCATATCTTCACATTCATATTTAAAGTATATGTGTAAAATTAAACTGCTGTTGTATGTGTAACCAATCTAGAATGAAAATATGGATGAAAAAAGTATGGAAGATTTATAACATCATTCATCGAAAGTGAAAGTGCAAAACGAAAAGTTATGAAGATTTATATACCTAATTGAGAATAAAATCATGAAAAAAATAATGGGATTGAGGAGTCTTATGGCGGATTATGTTAATAAAAGCATCCTGTAACATTTACAACCATTTGTACTTAGTTTAATCTAAATAAAAATTATAATAATATGCAATCTATCCTAACACTAATGCACATTAAATTCCACGAACGATATTATATTTTGCTTCAACATATTCAAAGTTTAATAAAAACTTAACTACTATTATACTAATGTTACAGATTATGTGTATAATAATGTACGATGACTTTGTCTATGTGTGCGTGTGTGTGTGTCCGAGTCATGTGTATATATATTACTATATAACAAAAAAAAATATATATATACATACATAGACATATATTATATACATGTATATATACATATACATATATTTGTATGCAAAGCATGCAGCCCCATGTCAATTATTAGGATATCAAGTATTGACCGATGTTAATACTTGACAACATGATAAAGAGAACACAATATGAGATATTTTAGATTCAACGTACAAATGTTACGGATACTTTTGTTGGCACTGCTGTCGGAAGACCAGCGACTTCTTTTAAGCTTAAACGATCTGGGCTAACAGGTCGTGTATCTCGTGCTGCATCTTCCAATTCTTTTTGCATCTTTGCTTGCCTCTTTCTGCAATAATAACAAATATTTTTTATAATGATAATTATAAATATATGCATTTAGTAAATACATTAAATAAATTAAAATTGCACAAGTTGCAAAGCAACTTAAAGCATATATCATAACATTGATATATTATTATATATACAATTTTTACATTATATGGTTTTTTGTAAGTTATATTATATATAAAAACTAAACACTATATTATTTAAATGAATAACTCACCATTTTTTGATGAATTTTTTTAATTAATTTCTTATTAGATAGTTTAAAAATATGATTTTGCGTTTTTCTTGTAATGTATACATATTTTTCTCTCAAAATTGTTCTTTGTGATGTAATTTTGACATGTAACTTTGACATGTAATTTTCACTTTTGTTTTTCATTATTAAAAGTAAGATAACGAAACAAAAATATTATTTATCTTTTCAAGTTTGTTTTCTATGATTATAGACTATAACATAGTATTCACATCATATATCATTTTTTTATCTTTTATTTACATATAAAAGCTTAAAATTAAAGATTTATATTATTTAATAATTGTGTATCATTTTTATATTGAATGAAATAATCAATATAAATAGACATTTAATGTATAATATAAATATCATCTACAAATGAAATAGATAAATTATAAGACACCAAATGCAGTATGTAGTTTTGTTATTACCAGCCCAAAGCTATTTAGCATTAAGCGAAATGTTTTTCATTTTATGAAACTTACCCAAACTTTGATAAGGTATGCATCAAAAAGGCTGTTGGACTCGTAAAACTGAAACGAAAATGTCAAGCAGTGTGTCTAGTGTATAAAGCCCTAAAGTGACTGAATATTGTACATTCTGTGGAAAATTCAAATTTGATAAATAGTGTCCACATTTATCTATTTATAAATATTAGTTATACATATATACATATACATATATATACATACACATACAGATACATTAAATATATAATCATATATATATATATATATATATTAGTATTCAATAATAGATATATACCTAATCATACATCTATTATTTGATACATATATTATTTGATATATATTAATAAGTGTTCATAACAATAATCAAAAAATTTTACTAAATTACTAAATTTTATTGTGTGGTCTGTATTTATAAATATTTATAAATATTATTTAATTAAAAATTTATTGTATAATGTGAATGCAGATTACGATGTTAATGAAAACATATGATTTACATATTTAATTTTGGAAATATGTAGTATGCGTTCTAATTATTTTAAACAATTGCAATCTGAATAATTTAAGAACAAACTTGAAAAGATTTAGCATACATATTGTGAAGAGATTCCATCTTAAATTGAAATAAAAATGATGTTTAAACTCAATGAAATTTGTGTTTTTTAATGAAATAATGTACAACAACACCCATTTCAAGAAAAGAACAGGCATTCTACGGAAAAATGGTGCTGAAGAAAGATAAGATTTCAAAGAGACAAAAAGATTGTATTCAAATAAACTATCTTCACACAAAATTGCACTAACTATAGGAACATATAGATATATATACAAACTTTAAAATGCAGAAAAAATTAGTTAATTCTTAAAAGCTCTAACTAAGCAAAAATACAGTTATTATATTAGAAGTCTAAGATCATAATTAGCATGCAAGACTAAATGCATATATTTCATCGCATTACACATAAAAGTAACCAAAACACATGCTCAATCAGAATATTCTCATGATGGGGATGATTATTGTTTTGCTCTTAGTTTTAGAAGCACAATTACACCTATAGAAAAACTATAGAAATCGCGTATTATATATTCTATATTTTAATATTACAATACAAAATTTATTATGATAATATTTTATATAATCTTCTATTATTATCTTATGTTATTTCTATAATCTTCTATAATCTTATATTAATAATAGTAAAAAAGAAAAAAAGAGCAATATGCATAATTCTTGCAATAATTTTTCACCTTCTAACATCTAAAATGTACAAAATACATATTAATGGTCATACATCTACTCACCTTAAAAAGTTGTCATTCTCTTCATTCATTTTTTCTGCATCTCTAGCTTTATATTTTATTAAACGTTCAATTAGTTGTCGATTTTCTTCCTGCAAATTAATAAAGTTTAAATAAATGTTAGTAAAAAAAAATGGGGGTAAATAAATAAATACCTAAAAATAACTTATCAGACTTACTTCGACCAGATGTATAATAGGAATATAATATATAATTTTATTAAATGTTTAACATAATTAGAAAAAAGGTGATTATATATTATATACCTGTGTTTTTCTAAGCTTCTCCTCTAAAGAAGCAAAAGCAAGTTGCAAGGCCTGATGTTCATCTTTAAGCATCTGATTAATACATTCTATTTCCTTTTCTCTAGTAAGACATTTAGTTATTTCTAAACGTAAACTGGTATTAGCTTCCAAACTTTCTGCAAGACTGAAGAAAAGCAAATAATAAATTAATTTATAAGAAACTCATATTTATGTAAATGATTAATTTACCTGATTTCCTTTGCTTGAAGTTCCTTTGTTATTTCTTGCAATTTATTATTAAGATCTACTATTTGTTGTGTATGTTCTCCTTTTCTCTTATGTAGCATCGCCAATTCTTCTGCTTGTTTTAAAAGTCTAGCTTCAAGATCAGGATTTCCACCTACGCCAATAGTGCCATTGGCTGCCTCACGACGAAGAGTTTCATTTGCAATTGTCAATTGCATGTTTGAATTTCGCAACGTATTTGCATTTTCAAATAATCTATTATCTATAAAATAGAGATACTGTAAAATTAATTTACAAACTAAAATTGAAATAAAAGATCCTGTGTAAGCTAACAGATACTTTATTATTCAAAATTATAAAAGAAAAAAAAATAGATAAATAAATGAAATCTGTTAATGAATTTTAACTCATTGATGAAATATAACCAAGCAAGACATATGGTAAACAATAAAACACTGTACAGCACCGCTGCTGTATTCAAAACGAGGCATATTGATACCTGCATTGAATCGATATGAAATTTTAGATGCAAAACTTACGCAGACTAATGAGATCTGCAAAACAATTGGTTTGCGATCTGTTTCTTTCGCGTAATTGCGAAATTAAATCTTTCCGCCAATTGATGTCATCTCGAGGAACGAGCGATACGCCTGCTTCATTCGAGGTCATTTTTTCCGACTGATTTGTACGGTGCTTAACTTAAAAATAAGCAATTACTATCGATTTAACCTTGATCGGAACCGTTTCGGCAAGGAAGCTATAAACAACGATCTTCAACAATCGTCACTCCATGATAAAGTCCTTTCTCACGGCAACGTGTAACTTCGTCCGATAAAGGATTACATTCGACTGTCAATCAATATATAACATTCGAATATCTCATAAAAATCACATGACATTGCCACATTAGCGCAAATATTTTTAATTATGAAAATAACTATTCTAACCTAGGCGTGTATAGGTGTACCAAACACTACGTTGTGCTACTTTGAAATCTTTGAAATTGTTGTGCTATCGATATCACATCATCAGTAACAATCGACATTGCGATATATCGATATCACTGACAGATTAGTCGAAAGATCTGGAGCCATATTCGAAAAATATACATACCCGAAAAATATCGCATATGATATTTGTTATTGCCACCGACTAGATACTAATAGTATCTCGTCGGTGTTATTGCGCAGTTATTTTCCGATACAACACAGAGACAAGCCTGAGAGGGACTACGGTCACGCCGCCGTTTCTCGTGAGACCGTTTTCCTAAATGATATAGTGGCGCCAACTAGATCCATTTTAAAGCCGGCGGAACTACATAGCCAGACACTTTTTGATGCCATGGTAAAACGACCGATTGGTGTATGTCCGTGCTAAATATGTACATCGTGGATGAAAAATGCGAAGAAATATTATGGATTTATTAATGTTTTATTAATTACACGTGATGTTTTGTCATTCTAGTATATACTGCAGCAATAATAAATTATAATTGAAGTATTTTTATATATATGACTATGGAAAATGAAATAAAATTTCTTAAATTATAATTTTCTTAATAATCTTTTTCCTGATTTTTAAATATAATGTGTAGAAGATATTTCTAAGTCCCGAGGGGGGGGGGGGGTACAAAAATATTTTGCGTTATAAAAATAAATTACCATTACACGTAATTAATTATAAAATAATATAATTGATAAAATTACAAACGTTCTATATTTAATAAATCGAAAGACGCGAAAACCGTCCGCGGCACGACGACGGCACCGACGACGCGCTGCTACTTTATTGCTCGAGTATCGCCGCGCGAATGATAATATGTAAGAAAAGAATTTGAGAATCTCGCCCCACTACAGTTCTATTCAAGTGTTTTTGTATAAATGATAACAAGGCCGTGAACAAAGCGCGCCAATGTTTACGTCGGTGTTTACGGTACCAAGGCCAAATAGCATGTTAGATATTATTAATTTGCTACCTAAATATTTTACGTACTATAAAATATATATGCAAAATATTAAATTATGTAAGTATTTTCAATTATTTATTAAACGATTAATGTATCACGGAGCTTATCGTTATGTTAATTAATGGATTTTGCGATTCGATCGTTTTATAGCACGTTCATTTTAATGGATTAATGAGATTTTTGCGACTAAAATCACATCAATCAGATAATTTTTAATTAATTAAATTAATAATAAAAAGTTTGATCACATATTTAACTAAAAATTATCCGGTTTATGTCGTGTTTGGTATTATTTTAATAACAAAAATATCATTCAAATTATTTTTAAACAGATATAATATAAAAATTTTATTTTTTATTATAATATGACACATATATATTCGTGAAATACTATACCTATATAAAGGAATAAGCCCCTCGCATATAAGAGATTTTAAAACTCTTTGATGATACGTCATCTTGCTTGCTTTTTACTCATTCTCTCGCCTCTTGCTTTCAATAACATCGAAGACCTTTACTTATCTATAATAATTTATCTATAATATTCAAAAATCTTATGTAACAAAAACTAAAACATTTATATTTTATTGTAGAAAGTAATTTTTTTTTAATAATTTTAATGGATTAATGATATTTTTACGATTAAAATGATATTGAATACGATATAATTCGGATAAAAAAATTTATGATGTAATTTTTAAATTTGTATCTAATTAAAATTTATCCGAATAATGTCGCGTTTTTTTATGTCATTTCATTTGTGAAAATCTTATCAACTAAAATTACGTTTAAAAATATCAGAAATATAAAAATTTTATGAAAGTCTTTATATATCCAATGAGTGCACTTCGTTTAATTTATTTTCGCTCCCAAGTGATTGACAAATAAAGGCGAAGAACCTCGTTCTTCGAACGAAAATAATATTAAGCGTATCTATTATTTATTTTCAAAAGACTTTGTAATATTAATTATCTTATCGTTTTTCCGTACAAACTTTTATTTATTTATATCTATTTACGTCCCTACGTGATATTTTTGTACACACATTTGTTTGTATAATATTTACTTTTGCTTCGGTACTTCGTTTCTCGATGTCTCGTCTTAATTCTTACATACGCATACGTCATTGTTTCCCGACATGTTTTCGAGATTAATTTATTGTGACATATACATTGTGAATTATCGCCGGACATATGAAGCTTTCCGTTTTCATTGTAAGTGATCTTGTTGTTTATTATTTATTAATGTCTCTCTGGTCAATTTGTTTTTGACTCCATTTTTGCCTTTCTAGGCATCACAAAATCTTGTCTTACCTTCCGGCCTTCTAACTGTGGAGCGTAACCATTTTAAGATGCGTATATTACAATGGAAGTAAAGCCGAATTTTATACCGACATGAGAGATCACTTACTTATTTATATTTATTTATTTTCACCAATTTTATTTGCACGACCGCCTAACATTTTATTTATTTATGGAATTATTGTATTTATTTTTGTAAGTTGCTTGTAATGCGCTGAAGATGGCTCAAACAATGGGACCGAAACGTACGCTAATAATTTGAATTATCTTTAAAAAAATTTCTTGCGCCTTAAGTACCGCGCGTAGCTCGTATTGTCCTTTACGTATATTTTTATTTATACTTATTTTTATTTATACTATATTTTTATTTATACTTTATTTTTATTAATATCAAGCATTTAAAGCAATATTAAATTAAATTATGCTTTTAATTTATATAGCTTTTTATTATTAATTATTTTTTTCATTAGTTATATTATTTAATAAATTTTTTTATTTATAAATTCAGTTAGATTAATCCAGCGTGTATTAGCTCCGATTGCCTCCGTTTGATATTCCCACAGTTATGGATCTAGCACAGACATACGGATGTGCGATCAATTCCAGAGAATAGAAAAGGGAAAAGGGAAGAAGGACAATCTTTAGTGCCGCCTGAATCTATTCTCAGAGAAATTAATTATATTACAATAGATTACATTTTTAATTAGATTCTGGCAGACATTTTGTAAAATTCGTTCTTAATTCGATTGTCCGGATAATAATCATACATAATGTTTATAAGTATAAATTGAATTGAATTAAAATAGAATTACAGTTATTGTTGTATTTGTGACTCGGGTGAAGATGACATTAAAACCAATTCCTCAGCGTTGAATTCCGGATCCTTGTGTCGCAAAGTCGATGAATATGAAAAATCTCCACGATCCAATCTTTTCATTTCCGTTGCTTTCTTCGTAACAATATTAATTGCATCGTCAAGTTCTTTATTAGATAATGCATCGTCTAAAAGAATGAACGTAACAAATATTTAGTAACGATTTCATTGCGATTTTTTTTTTTTTTATATAGACCATTTTACTTCCCCCCTCCTCCCCCTCCGGTTATCATTCTCTATGGCAACTACTACATAACTTATACGTACCATGAAGAATATCTTCGATGTTTTCTTCATTTTTAATCAGACGAATATATTTATTGTCGGCGAGAATGTCGAAACTCTCCACGACATCGGAATTAAGATGCAACAACCAAAATCGATTTCTTTCCAGATTCAATCTTTTCGATAGCGTTTCGATGCCCTGTCATGAATATTATATGTATTTTGAATGAGAGGCAATATCATTCATGAATCGATCTCAAGAAATTATTTTTCAATTTCGCTTATAAACGATAACCAATACCTTGATTGAAGTGTAATCAAGATTAGTGAATCTTTCGCAATCTACGATCAATGGGACATCATCTTGTTCGTTTCTGGCTATACTCATTACTTTATCGCAGAAAAAAATTACTGCGGGATAATAGAGACATATATCGGGCTTTAACATTATATATCTATGTCCTAAATGAGTCTATAAAAATATATATAATATATATTATTGTATTTATATATGTATATTGTATTTTACACTAACACATCATACACATTTCATGCATGCGGAAGTTCCTCGTTTTACCTTACACTTGAAGACTTGAACCGTCGGTCTCGCGGTCGGTTTAATGAAGAAGATTAGATTGAAAAAGACACCCAGAAGTAGCCCAATCTCGACGCTGATAAGAACGCAGATCAAAAAGGTACCTATCGCCGCGATGGCATCCGTTTCTAAAAAAAAAAAATATATTTAATATTAGATAAGTATATATCTCCTCTGCATCCCGACCAAATCTGCCTATACGGAGATTATGTGATACCGACTATATCCCTTCCAAAGCAATTTAAAAATCTTCATGTCAATCATGAATATTACGGCGGTTATCAGGACTGCTGATAGCGTCGCGCGTGGAATGTAATTAAAGTACGGCGTTAAAAAGCTCAGCGCGAACAATGTTATAGTTCCTGCAAAGGAAAGAAATGTCAATATCAATTCTCACTTTTAATATTTTCCGTTTTTCAATATATTAGATTAATGGTATTGTGTTACCGGAATATAAACCGGCCATAGGAGTTTGTATGCCACTGGCGCTACCGACTGCGCTTCGTGTGAATGCACCGGTGGTAGGCATCGCTGATACGAAGCTGCCGAATATATTACAGAGACCGAGTGTTAGCATCTCCTGCGTCGCATTAATGGCGGCGTCGATTGCTATATTTATATTATCAATATTTATAAAACTAATCGAACATTACTAAAATCAAATCTAAGAATATATTCGACAGTTATTATTAAGAATTAATTTCTAGAAGAAATTTTATAATGGGAAAAAAAATTTCTGCCAATGAGATGTATCTAATATTATATATAATCCAACAATTTTTCTCTCTTCTTCACCATATCATTTCATATAATGTATTTTCGTATTGTAGAACGTAAATTTTTAAAAGTACTTTATTACAGATATTGCAAATTTTTCATACGTTTTGATCTTATACGATTAAAACACATATAAGGATATAAGTGATCTGCTTGATTTGAAATTGAAAAATAATCAATACCAAAC
Source organism: Polyergus mexicanus (assembly GCF_030449975.1). Lineage (NCBI taxonomy): Eukaryota > Metazoa > Arthropoda > Insecta > Hymenoptera > Formicidae > Polyergus > Polyergus mexicanus. The sequence continues at coordinate 542,575 of NW_027223332.1, forward strand.
GCTTTGGCTATCGCCACATTCGCCAGGACCGATATGAGAGGAAGTATCACTATTCCCGAGCCGTAATGAGCGCACATGTCTAGGAATGTGTAAGTTTGATTTCCCACTTGTACTGAGAAAGGCGGTAACGATACTGTGGGAAGACCGGATTTTATTTGCCCTATAAAATAAAAATATTAAGATGCGACAAAATAATATAAATGAATTGATACATCGAATAAATTCGATGACTTAATGATATCAATTTATCGATTTTAATTATTTTACGATAACTATTAAATATGCAAAATATTTCAAGTCTACGGTAGCTATCAATTTTATCGTTAAAAAATCAGCTGTTATATTTGCTCAATGATCAATAATATCGACAATTACTGACAATAATGAAATTATAATCAAAATCAAAACCTGAAACCCTAAACGGAATGGATCCTGTTGCTTCAAATTGATAAGCTATTACGCCTGTTATAAACACGATAAGAGCATTTCGACCAATGGACAAGTACCAAAGTATCTTCTTTATCACTGTATTTCTAACAGAGTTTTTCTTATCTCTCATACAAAAACAATCGATGTCTTTCAATTTCTAGAAATAGAATTTATAAATATAATTCCTCCACGATATTGCTATATATATATATAAATATATATATATATATATATATATATATATATATATATATAAATTATCCGCTTATAATCCCGAAACTTACTCTGAAAATCAAAAGAAATATGATGCTGCAGATTCCGAGTGTGACGTCAGCTAGTCGGATTTTATTAATATTTTTAAACAATTTGTACAAATTATCTAAAATATTAACTGATTTATATTTCAATCCAAGAAGCCCCTGCAGCTGAGCAATAATTATAATGACTGACGTTGCCGAAATAAAACCTGATGTAACCGGAACCGAAATAAAATCTACCATGCATCCTGCAGCATATCAATAATTATTATTATATATATATATTTTAGGTTAACATATTTATTGTTTATAAATAATGTAATAAAAGAAACTAATAAAACAAAACATTTGTGAATAAACACATTTCTGTGTGTGTAGTTTAATTGATTAGATAATTTCATGATACCAGCCTAAATTTAACACGCCCATCAAAAACTCCACGCATCCGACCAAAAAACACAAGAGTGTTACAAAATCCGGCGGCATGTCATGTGTATATTGCAGTGTCACAAGAGCAATCAAGGACGATGGACCAATCGAGACCTCTTTGATGGTCCCGAAAAAGATGTATAAGAAACCACCCACGAAACAAGAATATAAGCCATACTAAAAACGTTACTTATCATGTGACATTCTTACAATCACAGATACCGTAATAGTATTGCATCCTAATAAAGATACTTAAAACATTTTAGAACAAATTAAAAAAACAACGGCATTGGAAAGAAGGAACTATTTACAATTTTAAAGCATTCTAAATAAATGTATACTTTCATATTTGTTTTTCTTTATTTTCGTAAATTACATAAACGTTAATATGACAAGAGCGAGCAGAAAGAATAAAGGTAACAAGCTAAGAAATACCTGTGCAGTCAGACCGGCTAATGCCGCGTAGGCTATACTCTGGGGAATCATGGTCAAGCCCAGAGTGATGCCCGCTATAAAATCTGCCACAGCCTCCGTCCGGGTATATCGCGGTAGCCAGCTGAGCACTGGCAGATACTTAGTTATCATATCGGAGGGCGACTTCCGTTCCGGCATCGGTAACGAATAGATTTCTTCGTCAGAAATCTTTGTGGATGCAGACATCACGTTCAAAATGAGATTCTAACAAATCAGTCGACTATTTCGCTATTTTACGATCGGATTTTAATATCGAATCCGGCGAATTACGCGGTTATTCGCACTTGCTGCACCTTGCTTATCGATACTGGCGATGCTCTCGCGTCAGCTGCTTGGAGTCTTATCGTTGCCGACGCATTTATCCCAAATCTCAATATAAACGACACAATAAAATCCTATTAATTGCGTAATTAATTCTCACCGATATTGTACAATGTTGACAGTTTGATAAAAAGAAGCACCAAACATCTTGATAGATTAACAACAGCTGACGAGTAACTAGTGTACTTCTACATGCTATCTCTTTAATTCTTTTGCAATATCAAACAAGATATCCAACCTGATTTCGGCACATCTGAAACTTCTTCTACGCGTATTTCCTGGAATCGAAACGGAGAGTCATTTTCATTGATTAAAATTTTATTATGTCTCCTCGACGAAAAATCATTGCGCAAAGACTAGAGATATGATTGATGGAATATGACGCGTATAACGCTCTCATGATATAAGAATGTGTGTTTTTTCACATATTACTCGATATAGCTAATTTAGAGATTTTGTTATGTTGAATTTCAAACGATCATTTTGAAAAAAATATATCGAGAAATATTTCGTACATACGCCATATATAATATATTTTATTTCCATTTATTTTGTATCCAGAACAGCAAAGCGTCGCTATTTTGAATTTTCTACAAGAAGAAAATGTGCATTGTCGAATAAAAAAAGTGAAAAGGACAATGAAAAAGCGCCACGATGTGTCGCATAATATAATAATGGTAACATATCATATATAATAGTAATAATATTAAAATGGTAACAATAATTAATAATAATAATACAATAATATGGCTGCTTCATCTAGAATCTTTAAGTTAAAAATCCATTTTAAACATAGCGCAAGCGCGTCATATTTTTATCTCGCGTCTGGAATATAATAACTTTCGCGAACAGTCAACGGACATTTAGCGCAATTTCTTGTTGACTTGATCGATCTGCTCGTCGATTCTTGGAGAAGTTCCCCTGAATTTGTTCGGTTCGGGTCCAATCATCTGTATGAGCTGCGGCACCTCCTGGCCGCTGATCTGTGTGAAACGCGCGAGCGATTTCATGCACGCGTACAACTGTTCCTCCGCGGGACTACCGTTGAAGTATTGTAGCAACGCCATCGTCAATTCCACAGCAACGTCGTCGAACACCTATAGTTTACACATTGCGTGAGAATATATACAGGAATAATGTCACATATATTTGCGAGACGAAAAAAAAAAGATGTAAATAGATATAAAAATTCTGTTACGACGCGACGTTAACACAAGTTAATGATTGTGGTATAGCAATTTAAATTGTGCTTGCGGAAAGTTTTACGTCTATTTAAAAATTAATTTAAAAATGCATCTTTATTTTTCTCATAAAACAGTTATACGCCATTTCCCTAATTTATTTTTCCGTTTTCAGGGAACCGCATAATGTTATGTCAAATTTAAGATTAAGATTTAACGCAAGCCTTAATCAAGTTTGAGAGTTCGCTGTCGCTTTAAGTCCTCTGCAGGTTCAGTAATCATTAGCATATATATAATATTCAAAATATTATCGAACACTCATGTGTTAAAAAATTGATTGCGCGATTATGGCGCAAGACACCGATAATAATTGACGACTTACCGCAGCGCACGATTCAATCTAACATCGATTTGGATAGGTACCTTAGAAATGCTGCCTTTCGGTAAAAGTCGCCGCAGATTTTTGCTTTTGTTCATTTTCTGAAAAAACAGTATCCGATTTCTGGAAAAATATCCGTCACACGCAGCGGTACCCGCTGCCTCAATTAGAGAACTTCAAGTTCTAGTGCGCATGCAAACGAGCATTGAGTGAGACACATGATATCCTTGGAACTATTCTTTTTTATTAATGATAAGTATAGAATACCCATTCTTTTTGTTTTTCGTTGCTCGTCCATGAAATAAAATTATCAGCAGGCGAGACGTCCATGTTGATGGCCGCATCGACAGAAACTTATATAAAGAGCTAATTTTTTTCATTAATAAAGGCAGCACTTCTATCTTATAGCATAGTACGAGCGTCGCTTGCTCCTCTCCTACGATACCGGCAAGCACGCATTCCGAAAGCGACATTACAATGAAATAGCGCATCAAAGAAAATAAATTAATTTAACTCCGGTTCATATTTCTTTTTCAATGTGATAGTTTTTTTCCAAGTTTTTCCAAGTACGAATAAAATATACAAAAACTTCAACTTAAAAATTTAATGTGCAATAATAGAAAAATGTACAGACAGAAATTTTTGTCAAGATACCTTTGATGCGCGAGGCGCTTATGGCGAACGGGTTATGAAAATGAAAGCGAAAATCGGCGAGAGATGAGTGAGAATGTTAATCGGATGGCAAGGATACAGACCACAGTTTTTACCTCCTTGCAGGCAAGATTGTGAATGATGGCGGCGCCGCGGATCTGCAGGTCTTCCGAGTTCGAGAGTAACGAGTGCACCGCAACTTTGGTCGTTACTCTTATGTTACTAATGCTTTGATTCTGATGCTGCCACTCGGATATATAGAGTAACCATTCCGAGCTGCTGAGATTCTCAAACATATTCGCCAACTACGTGAAACAATTAAAATTAAACCTATTGACGTAACTTATCTCAATAGCCTCATATTCGCAATTATTACAATTAAGATTTTTTTATTTTACAGAATTAGCGAATTATTATTCACGAGAAAAGAATTATTAAAACAATTTTTATTTTTAAAATAACAAATGCGTTTTTTACTTACGAACTGCGCGAGTGGAAGTTGTTCCTCCTGCGGATGCCGATCGATATCGAAAGCATAATTCATGATGATGTGTTCTCGCCTATCTTGATGCAACAATAGAATCACATCGTCCTTCAATGCGGCAACCGACAGTACGTTCAACAGTTTTACTCGTGCGTTACTGTCCAACGACTTATCATAGAGAACTCGACCTGATTAATTAATTAACTCAATTAAATATATTTTTAGATTATTTTCAGAAATAGAAACAAAAAATAAAATCTGCTTTTGTGGAATTTATTCTCAATATAAATTCAAATTTATAAATTGATTTCAAATTTATTTAAACTTTAGAATTCAAACATGTTTCAAAACAGGTTTTAAAAACATATCGTAGAGTTTTGAAAAACTTGAGAACCATATATATTTGTATCATTTTAATGACTCACCTACGAAGTTCAAGAAGTTATCGCCTAAAGCCCAGGAACCCTCATTCTCCAAAACGTATTGTCGCAGCTCGTCCATGCACGTTCGCTCTTCATCGTTTAACTTTCCCTCTATGGCGCTTATCAAACCTTCATATACCTCCCGTATGTTCACCAAGTCCTTGAATACTATCGGTGGATCTCGATGGCGTTTCTTCTCTTCTTGTTCACGCTTTTCATCCTCCTCCATCTGCATTACTCGTTCTGACGGTAACATCTCCGCACTTTCGCCATTAGCCGTCTGCTGTTGCGTCCCACCAACCGCATCTGATAAACAATGATACAATTGAAAATTATTTTCGTGACTTAAAAGTTGCTTAAGAATTTATATAAATATAGAGCAACTCACAGATCTTTTTTTTCGTTGAATATTATCATATCGCGAAGTACGAACCGGAAAATTGCATTATGAAACGAAGTTAAAGATAATCCATTTTCGATAAAATTCTACGTACTTTCATGTTCCGCCATATCTGCACAGCAATTGCTTGGTCCAGTACTATTACTATCGCTGCCAGTGGTCTCCTTGCTGCCCTTTTCCTTCTTTTCCTTCTTCTTCTTTTTCTTTTTTCGATCTTTCTTTGCTAGCTTTTCGTTAATGACGTTCCTTCGTTCTTCTAACGCAATCGAATTCAATCTGCGTCGAAATTATTGTAAAGTATTCGAAAAATTTATATAATAATCTAACAATAAATTAACATACGAATCAATACCTTGCTTCTTCAATCGCTGTGTTCAGGAGTTGATATTCCGGCGAAGCTTCCCTCTGGATCCTCGCTTCGACAAATCTCTGACCGACTGTGAATCCAGAACTCGCACTACTACTTAATGTTTCTATCAATGGCCTTAAAGCCTGCCCGATAGGTCTGAAAATAAATATAAATCGTATCAAAACATATTCCTCACTTAAAAATAAGTTAAATAATATGAATGTTTTTCGAATGTAATATTAGATATCAAATAATAATGATAAGTACCATATATAATTAGACATACGTTTGCAATATTTCTTCCGGTAGATCAAGGATATACTTGGGAATGCCCTTGCCCACCAGGAAATTGCTGAGTTCCTCTGTGAAGGTATTACAGTTGTACTTGAATAGATGGTACGTACCCGGTCTGAAAGCGCGAAGTCGTTGGTCAAGCAAAATCAAATAATTCTCTCGAATAACAAAATCAAATAAATATCAAAAATAAAATAAAAAATAATTATCAGATAATAATTAGCCAAACAATTCTTACGTAATAAAATCGATTCTCCGAAAAAGATTTACATAATAAAGATACAAGATACTTTTAATAATGACAACATAAAAAGAAAAAGAGACGAGTTATTTAAAAAAGAATAAACTTCAAAAAGATATATAGGTGTAAAAGATATGTATAAAAAATGAATATGACATTTGCTGATCGATGTATATTTTCAAAAATTCAATCACTTTCGAGAAATGACACAGAAGAGTAAGAGCAATATACACCGAGCGAAGCAACTCTCGACGTCCCTAATAATACTCACGCGAACGTGGAAGTTCCCAGGCCGTTTATGTACTCCAGGAAAACCGTATAGGGTAGATAAGTCTCGCCGAGTTTTTCGATTCTCTGCGGCTCTCCTAATTCCGTGCTGCCCTGAAACACGAAATGCCGGCGTTCGATCGCGTTAAAATTACGTCGCGTCAACAATGTCAGTTTCGCGGCAACTGCCGATCCGGCAGCAAATTTCGTGCGCCAGAAAAACGGAAGAGAAAGAGAAAGAAACAGATAGAATGAGAAAAGTAGAGAGAATATACCACCCCCTCCTGACATTAGTGGCAATGTAATTTTAGAACTACGACAAATCCGCACTTCCCTACGAGAAACCGCCGAAAATAGACGGCCGCGGCATGCGCTGGAGGTGCGATCTCGATCACTTTAGAACGCAAAAGAAGAATGTGCAGCGGAAGTGAAGAGTGAAGAGAAAGCGGGAAAGAGCCGGGTACAAAGTGTTTATTATACGTTCCAAGGATTGGATCTTTCGAGAGAGTTGAATCGCGTATAGACGGAAATTACGGTTTCAATAATAATATGGTACATAAATTCTTATGTCGAAAGACATAAAAGTAAATTTTGTCCAAAAGTCAAGGGATATAAATACAATAGTAATTGACAAATATTGCTATATAACAAATAATATTATATTTAATTAGCGTATTAAGAGACAGTAAATTAGACAATCGCAAAGAAAAATTAAAAACTGGAACTGTGTTATCTCACAAATTACAATCGCCGAGAATCATAAATGTAACGATGAAAGTAACAATTTGCTTTTAAATCTATTCCTCGATCCATCTTCGCAAATCTTCGACGTTCTAAAATCGCACTCTGTTCCCTTCTTAGCATCTGTCATTCTAGATCACTCGATACCGCTCGACGCCTCGACTTCACTCACGACAAAACGATACGCGCACACTTACGTATCGGAAAAATTCCGCAGGATCACCGATCGAAGGCGAGGAAAAAATTTTCGCGAGACTGTTCCCTTCGAGAGCGCTTCCGAGAACGGAAAACGGCTCGCATACGGACTGCCGGCCGCGGGTGCTCGGAGATGCTGCGGTGGAGCCGGCGAACGAGATGCCGACGATGAAGGATGATCGGAGCTCGCGTGTGGCGGCGCGCGCACTTCGCGATTCACATTCGCAGCCGAAGATGCCGTTCGGAAAAAAAAGGATCGCTAGATGGATGATGGAAGTGATAATGATAATTTCGAAAGGAAATGTCGCATCTCTTAGCAAGAATTGATTTCCAGAATTCGCAGTTTCTAAATATATGCGTGAAAATGCTTTTTATAATATAAAAAAAAATATCACATGTATTTATTTTGTTAGGCAAAGTTTTTGGACAAAGTTTTGATAGCGAGATGCTAGTGACGAACGTGAGACCAATCAGGCAGATGGGTGAAATCTAAAAGAGTAAGCGTACTGTACTACGCACAGCTGATCGCAAGTGTTACGTGTTGTATAGATTACGAATGTGACGCTTTTTTGTCGGAAAAAAAAAGCGATAACGATTACACACATTGTAACGCGTCCCGTGCACGTCTCTTGCCAAAAAAAGGTAGACAATAGGAACTAAAAAGAAGCAAAAGAAGATTGCGACGTGTTTCAAGTAGAGATAATCGCGTCTGTAATTAGACAGACAATCAACCAGCAGAGAAGCCTTCGTAATCGGTTCGCGAAAAATTAATCATCAATTATTTTATTAGTCGATAATCGATTGTAGAATTATAAAAAATGATATGATATAATATAAATATTTTTATCTTGGAAAAATATCTTAGCGCTAGAAATACGCAGCCGGTCATCTAGCTTCATGGCGAATTTCGTGGGCGGAAATGAACGTGACAGTTACATAGGTTTCACGATGTCGTGAAGCAATGCGTGTTACAATTACGCGCGCGTTAGTCACGCGTACTCGACGCGAATAAAGTAGTAATGCAACCGTAATGATTTCACCGCTTTGCTTTTAGACGCGCATCGCGATTATCAAGCGACTCCTCGAAATATATTTAATATAGTTATATTATATAATTATTAATACCACATAAATAATTTGAAATTTTATTTTTAGTATTCACCCGAGTACATTCATGTCGTAGCGAAACATGAAGGCGCATCGTATCACAAAACTCGTAAACTTGATATTTTCAGGACCAACCCTTTTAACTCGTCAAGAGGAGATAATCGAGTTGATCGAAAGCGCACCACCACTTTTTCTCCCGCTGTATTTTAGTCTCGAATAATTTTCATCGCTGCTTCATGTCTCATTCTAAACTTCCGAAGATTACAAAACTCTGAATTGTCTGGAGTGAGTTCAAGTAAAATACGGGAGAATTGTTTCAGGGAGAACTGCTCTAATTTCACTATCTAGCTCGCAACGAAGGTTAACGCAGTTAACGCTATACAGCAGGAGCAATTAATCACACCGATGATTGGAGAACATTTTGTCGCATGCGGGATGTAAGCACGGGATGAACTTACCTTACCGGCAGCCTTCGCCTTACGTCGAATCTAGATGTGTAAAGTATAAGGACGGGAAGAGAGAGAGAGAGAGAGAGAGAATCGTAAGAGAGACGAAGAGAGAAAGAGCAATTGTATATACGCGTACCTGTATGCGTATATATATATATATATATATATATATATATACACGTATGTATGCGTGTACGTGCAGCGGGGATTATTTTTGGATCGAACCGCACCAAATTTAGTTCCTGCTCGTGTCTAGCGTATCGTATGGCTCACCGAGGAACTCTACCGCTTTACGACTAGGCCTTCCAATCGGTCACGACTCCGGGTCGCGAGGATGCATCGGCGTTCCCCGATAGGTCTGTGCACCGAGCAACGACGGGAAGCAGCGGGACCATTAATTCTCTCGCTCGTTGATAGCGCGCCCCGGTTATTTATATCACCGTCCGTTCCCCTCCTACCTCCTACGATGTCGTCGCACGCGATGACGACGAGGCGCGTACGCTTAACGCGCGAGTTTACCCCTCGACACCCGGGGTCACCGTCGAGAAAAATGATGCGGAATTTTTCATCGGCAATCCGAAATTCTTAGATTTAAAAAAAGATATCTCCAATATAAGAAAGGATCTGTTAACTTCATGTGCCAATCTTGCTTTTCGAAGAGTTAAGATATATTTTTACAGTGATTTTTTTGTAGTTTTTATCATTATTTCGAATGTCGATGAACGCAGTATAATACTTATTTGTCAGGTGTCTCATCGTGTTGTTAATATTACACTCAATTGTGTAGCAATGTGTGAATAAAACATTTCTGTTTACCGCTGGAAGTAAAGTACAATATTGTAAGAGAGAGAAAAAAAATGTGGAGAAGGAAATCTAATATTTACTTAGCAAATAGAAATCGCTTCCAGCGGTAACTCGGATGGCAAGATATGATGCTTAATTAATTTGTTGTCGATACTGGCGGTATTTCATATTTCTCTTTATTCTATTTCTATCGCACAAAAGTACTCACAAAGAGAAAAGAAAGCATTCGGCTGGAGTATCGAACATGACGCGACGAAGACCATCTGCGAGACTAAACGAAAAATTCGCGTTTATATTTCCTTAGCATCATCGTAACGCAGATAGCGCTATCGAATGATCGGTCGTATCCCGATCGAAATAATCGCACCATATGATTGCCAGTGGAGGAGGATACTTACTGGTCGGACACTATTGATGCCGGCAGGACCAAAGAAATATTCCCTTCCATATGCAACTATTGCCGTGTGCCATATTCCGTCTAACTGACGACCTGTAAACAGATGAAGCGGGGGATTAATGCTCGTTCTATTAACAAACAGAATCAAAAGAAAATGTTTGCGTAGAATTACTTGTATATATTATAAATATGTATCGTCACATATTTATATTATATTATTTTCTTATATAATATATAAAATTTTTTTTAGTTATTAATAAAATAATCCTTCTCTTACACTAACAATAAGTAATAAAATAATTAATCGGTTAATGAACAATTAACAGCTGCAGAAATAATGTAATAATATAAATAAGAATAACGATAATCGTACAACGAATAATTATACTGCCGTAAAAAAAAGGAGAAAAAATAAACAACCATCTTGAAAAGTAGAAGATCAACCGGGTTCAAATTTTCAAATCCAGGAAATTACTCGAGATCGTGAAAATTTATTCTATTTTTATCCCGGGCGTGATCTAACAAAACAACCTCGAGACAGGATTAAGCTCAAGCTCGCCGATACTCTTATTCAAGGACCGACAGAGAGACGATAATAATCATCGCGACTATGTCTTCGCGTAGATGAGCCCGCTAGATCTAGGCATAAAACGCGAAGCTCGCGGGCCCGGATGAAGCTCGATCTTGCTCGTATGTGTGCCTTCTTCGACCCAGTTCTGCATCGCGGAAATAGCTAAGTACATCCGCGTACACGCGTCGTTTCGTGGCTTTCTTATTGCGCTCGGGCCTCCAAGTGGTGTCGAGCTCGCAAGAAATAACCTGGCCGTTATAATTACTTCCAGAGCGATGTAAGACGCAACGCTGTCGGCTTGTGACGAATCCATGACTGTGAAGCCAATCTCATATAATTTTTACGTGTTGCGAATACAACATAATACTTATAAAACAATTTAATGCAATGTAATTTCTTCGTTTCAATGATAAGAGAATATCTTTTTACAAATCTTTTAATTTCGTGTTTATATTTTCTCCGAATATGTTATTTCACATGACATTCGTTCTGTCCAGGAGGATTGCCAATTTATTCAGATCGAACGAGGCTTTTTCTCAGTGTTGGAACAAACCGCGGGATACCAATCACGCATACATACAAACTGTGCACACGATGCACTCGAAAATAGACACGCGGGATACTCGAGAGCGTGTGAGCGAACCATGGACACGTGGCGCGAGTTGGTCCGCGTATGTGCTTCACGCCATTCGCATAGAATTTCCTATGTATTACGAAGCACCCCATTCTCGCATCCCTTCCGGTTACTCCCGCGTCTCGTTGCACATACGCAATTCTTCAAATTCTATCCCGAACGTATCGTATTTACACGCGCTTCTGCTATGAAGAAGCGAATATTCTATAGTTGCCATTTCTTTCAATCTTTTATCATTTTAATTATCAAGTTCTTATAAATTAATTAAATATTCGCTTCTTTAATATCTGCAGATTGACGTATATTATATAATATTTCACGCGCTTTTTTTATATTTTATTTTTATATTTCAAACTGATGCGACCTGTGATTTTTCGCATCGCACTCATCGCATTCGATGCACATGCCGTGCAGTGCATCAACAATTAGATTCGTCACGAGGATAATCGATACGACAACCGTATGACGACAACGTCATCGCTCTTAGTCATCGTCGCCCGAAGTGTCACCGATTCTTTCGTGCGCTTGTTTATATTTAAATCGTCTTTGATCCAAAATCGTCGTATAATTTGGCAAGAATCGCGCATATCATCATGTTTAAGAGACATTCGATTTCTCTCGCTGAGAGCAGAGATGAAAAAGCGTCGCGATGCATTAATTGCAAATTCATACTACGATAACGATATTCAAGAGTCATAAGTATGCATGACTGGCAAAATTGAACGAAACAACACCTGATCGATTATATCAACTTCCTTTTTTGCGCAATTAAATCGCGATATGTATGATTCAATATCACCCGAGTGCATATACAAATAGTCAAGTTAGTTTTTCATCTATCAAAATTATATATATATATATGTTATAGACTTTAATTAAAGATAATAAACAGCCGAAATAAAAATTCCTGCGAAAAAATTGTCTAACTTTATTCATATGTCAAATAAGGTTTATATATTAGTTTCTTTTTTTGTACTTCTTTGTTCGCCATTCAATTTGAAGGCACAAAATTCTGATCTTCTGCCGCTTTTGCGGCGCATATAACAAAGAAAGATGTTTTCCGTCGCGTTATATCTTTAAATAACATTCCGCTAACTCAAGGTAAAAGAGCTTAAAATTGCGCCCGATGAAAACAACGATGCATAATATTTTTCTTCTAAATATTATTAGCCATATGGAGTGTGCGTTAATTGACTCAACATACACACACACATTCGATTTTTTAGATCAATATTACAATAATCTGATAATGCCTTCAGAAGAAGGCATTATCTTTCATCATGTGAAATCAAATTTGGTTTAATTAATCTTAGAAAGTGTACGACAAGAGAACTAATAATCTTCAATAAAAATTTATAAAATATATTATAAATTTCGATTAATTATTAATTAATTTATGTTTAGCGTAAATACTATGAACCAAAATCTTTCTAATAAGATCTTTTTAAAAATCAAATTAAAGAGAAGAAAATATAGATCAATACTTTGTATGAATATCGTTGATACTATTGATATTATTTATCATATCATTATTTCCTCATATTTTTACCTATAAGCATCGATGACATTATTGTAGCCATCCCTTTGGTAAGATCATAAATATACAATTCCACTGCCGTCCTTACATCTTCCGTGTCCTCCATCTTGTTCTGAAAAAAATATTATTTATGAAATAATATATATTGTCGTATGTAGATATATAAGTAATATATAATTCTTCTAAAAATTTATCAAGCAGTTTAAATTTAATATATCATTCATTAGATATTCCACCAAATTCTTTCGCTTTTTTTATTTCCAACTTTTATATCTAATAATATCAAAACATCCACGTGTCTTCTATCCGCTTCGTCTTATCCATCGACTTTCTCAAATTCGATTTTATATGACTTTTATATTAAGTTTATATGCCAAGAGACATGTTTCTCAGAAAGAAATCTTGGCATATAAACATGTTGACCAACGTTTTAATAATAATAACAAGCGCTGAAAAAGATTTTTTCAAAAACAGGATAAATCGATAAATCTGCTAGAAAAAACGCGGTTATAAACTCACGTATAATCGGTCAATATAGAATCAAAATAATTAAGACACTTTCCGTTTCGTAAATCACTTCTACGAATAGTAATGCATCAATATATAAAGCACATTTAATGTTTTAAAAGTGACGTTGGATGAAATAATTGATGGAATTGACGGAGTCTACCAAGATTGCTTTTCTTTAAATGGTCGAGATACTCGTATTGAAAGTCAAGAATAAATATAAAGGTGATCATTCTAGACGTTTCAACATACTTTAAACGTTGGTCTCTGCCGTACGTAACTCGAGGACGCAAATATATTATTCACCTCGAAGCAAAGAACTATATTCACCGCGTATGATTTAAAATATCTTTTAAAAACGTTTATTTTCCGTGTTTTCAATGTTAAAAACGGTGAGATAAAATGTTTTGTGTTTTGAAGCGACTTCGAGTATATCACCCGCGTGCCTAATCGACCATATATATAAAGATTATAAGTGCTAAAAATAAATATCTCAGGTCAAACTCCTCTAAAATAATCTCTATGTGTCTCGAATAATTTTAGAAAAAGAATCTCCGTTCTCCCACATAATAACGATATTCTTTTCGTTCACTATGAATAACCTGATAAATATACTATCTATGAATAATCTGATAATTGTAACATCCAAAGATCTACATCGCTTATGGAATAGTTTCGGAATCTTTTCAAGGAGAGGACATAATTTGGAAAATGTAGCAATCTTTTCTTTTTATCATCTTCGATTACTGCAAAAATTTCTTCGATATTTTCACTGCGCATTTATGAAACTAAATAAGCGATAGTTGAAAAAATTCACCACAGGAAATCATCTAATATAATATAACGAGATCAGCGTTACGGCGTTCACGCATAATAAAGCCGCGATGAATAAGCGATTTAGACGCGTATGTGTATGTACGAAGTATCACTAACTATCATTCCTTTGATTCCTTTAATATGTAAATTGCTTGATTTATTGTATAATTCAAAAACTATCGACAAATCTAGAAAAATCTAAATAGTTTTCGAGCTATAAATAAATTTCATAAATATTATCAACCTGTTTATATGTATATAGAATATAAACAGATATATATATTTCCATTAATTTTAAAGTTTTTGTACTTATTTTTCTTTTAAATTACATAATTTTATTAACATAAAAAAATATTTTAATATCAAAAAATGTTACCAGAATCTTAAATATCGAGTAAAAACACGATATTGTGAGAATTATAATCAAAAAATGTGTAATAATAGATAAAAAAATGAGGATAGTTTAGCGTATATACATCTTGCATGATCATAAATATGTAATAACAAGCATTAGATTGAATGAAGATGCTGGTGCTGGCGTGCATAATTTGAATAATATCATCATAATATAGAAATAGATGATGCAAATGATAATCTCGCGAGAAACATATTCCTTTGGCAATGAATATTAGATCAATATTATATCATAAGATTATTAGACTTCTCAAACATCTCCATAAAATTCAACAAAGCATTGGAAAAAAATGTAATATATATTTACTAAGCATTTTCATAATCTTATTAATAAAATTACAATTTTATAATATTAAAGAATTGAAATTGATAAAATATTAATAGAAATTTTTAAGTATTATAAATAATAAACAAATCAATATATTTAATCGGTTGATTAGTCAATCTCAAAATATCACTATCATCAAGGAGGATTTTCAAATGCTATTATAGCAACAATCGATTTTTTACTAGAATAAGTCAATTTTATAGAAAAGATATATCGTTTGAAAAAAAAATGTTTATCGCGCATATTATATCAAATTTTTATAATCTATAAAAGGAATATTATCCGGATATCATTTACGTTAGAGAATCAAATTAATATTGAGAATTAATTAAACGAAGCAAAATAAAAATAAGGATGGTTTATAACTACAATAATTAGCGGTTCAAAAAGAAACAAGACGAGCCATCGACAAGGCGCGCGGATAAAAACCTACCTTCCCGTTTTCATCGACCGCTAACAGGTGGATCGATTATCGGATACGTATCGTCGATGGGAATGGGAAAAGGGCAGAGGCGACGGGGCGACGGGCCTCCTGGCGAACGGCAATTACGAGACGACGATGACAAGAAATCAATACGATCGATGCTGGATCACGACGAGAAGAGAACTCGACGCGCGTGTGTAAGTCACGAGCTATCTCTCTGCTAAGGGTGCGCTAGATGGCTACCGGCTAGCAAATGCAACTGATCGCGCCGAAATCCTCACCGGAGTACGCGGCCCGTGGAGTCTCTCTCCCGGCGCGGTAGTCGTTCTTGGCAGGAAGAAATGGTAAAGAGGTAAGAGGTTCATAATGCGCGTGTGAAGGCAGCACCTCGGCAGCATTCCTTCTACGAGTGCTAATGCATTCCATTATGTACCTATTTACTATCTGGCATCATTAAAGCGGAACGACTTATCGCAATTATCCCTGTACACGATACGATATCGATACTTGGAAAATGAGGAACGCGCGTCAGCAGAATTAAAGGACGTGAGCTGCGTATGCGTTACCGCTGAATCATCTCTGTTGAATGATGTATAGACGTATTTCGTCAACTCTTGTCGTACGCAATACGCTATCTCTCGTAGGTGTTTCGTAGATTTCGTTCTCGTACATCTTTTTCGATGCGCTTCATACATTCCTTATGATTTCATACTTATTCCGAAACATAATGGATGTTGGTTGGCTAGAGATGTGCGTTGGCAGATATATTTTGAAGCGTGCATTCGCGCACCGCATACAAAAATACATTATGTACCATATGATCCCTCGAGAAGATTCTCCAAACTAAAAGAGAATATTTTTTTGAAGTTTTAAAAAAATTTTGTTATTTATATATCATTTATGTTAACAAATAAATTATAATCAAAATAAATATTAAATATCCCTTCTTTCTCTCTCTCTCTCTCTCTCTCTCTCTTAAAAATCATTTATCTCACAAAATCTAATAAGAATCTTCACAGAATTAAAGATAAATTCTTAAAAAAATTTTCATGTTTATTATAATGCATAGTAAACATTTTTGCAAAAGTTGTGTGACTTGCAAAATTTAAGACTACTTTGCTTAGCACAAGCCTCAATAAGAGCTCCTCTTCATAATTTTACGAATGTAAAACACAACTAAGTTCCTGCTAATAAACAAAATATTCACACAGGTAAGCATCGATAAAACATTATTTTGCGTAATTACGGTATAAAATTCATCGCCAACTGACAAAAGATATGCCAGCATCTGATTTATTTATATCCGAGTACGATCACCTGGTAAAGTGCCTGCGCGGTTGAAGGTATCGTGGCCATGACCACATAACAATTCGCGATTAATTCGAAACGCCATTTTCGCTGCAACGAGATGATCATATGGAATTTTTCGGGTTGTGCAAAATTACACGCATTACGCGCATAACAGCGAATAAATATAATTGGAGATAAAGATATTCGATATATAATCGTAAATGAGATCTTTTGTATTCGGGAATAAAAATACCTCTCTGGAAAGCTCTGAGAAATTTAATAAAAAAATATATAAAACGAATAAAGCAAGAGAGATGGGAAAATAATGTAAATGTATAGGGAATGCAGGGTGACAAAAACCTGATTCTTAAATTTTTATGATATCGTACCGTTACGATTCCCAGGTGATAGAGCTCCGTATCACGCATTGCGTGGGAAAAATCATCGAAAAATGCAAATCGTAAGCGCACGCGAGAGTAGGCGAATGCCACGCGCACCGTCGCAACGTGCAGACGCGCATACCGATTCCTCGTATACATAGATATATCGACGGCGTGCTTTCGAAAGAGCGCCAGGGGTCGGCGTCCGCTTTGATCCCGCCGTAGCGCAGGTTGCATAGCGCGCGGAGTAACGCGTCGTCGGATAATCGTTTGGACGAGAGAAAGCAGCGCTCGTCGCTTTCTCGGGCCTCTCGGTGCGAGAGGGAGATTACGAGAGAATCGTATCGTCTTCGTCGTCTTGTCATCGCGTGCGCGCGCGCGCACGATCGCGCAATTCGATCGACGGACAGTGACGGAGAGGGAAAAAAAAAGAGAGAGCCAAGTTGCGCACGGTGGAAGAGCGCGCCAAGCAAAACTTACCCAGCGTCGACAAAAGCCTCCCAGAGGGACGCGTACACAGCGACTTGGTACTCGCTCGATCACCACCAGTGGGGCAGGATAGTCGCTTAGTCGTCGAAAGTCGAAACGTCGAGATTCCTCGTGCGTGTTCGTTTTCGTTGTACCGCGTCGAGCGTCGAGCAGTGACGGTGACGAGATTCGTGCTTCGCTCGCGCTCAGCTGACTCTTATCTTGTATAGGAGAGCGTCGAGAACGCGCCGCGAACGGATAGCAGTGCGAGACTAATAAGAGGGTAGTGCGTGTGCGCGTGGCCGACGTCGCGAGAGCAGCCGCGCGGCGACATCGGTATTCGGTAGCCGTTGCATCGCCCGCGAGGAATCGCTCGTCACCCGAGGTGCGAGGAGGTTAGGTCGACCCCACCGACTCTCTGACGTTGACTCGACAGTTTTTTTCACGCACGGAGCGTCGTCGCGACGCGCTAGGGACTTTGGCGCCGCCGCGCACCCCTGCGGCCGTACGATACAGCGAGCTTGGCTTGAACAGCTGATTCACCACACCGACACCGGCGAAATGTCAAAACCCGGGCAATTCGTAAGTCATCGCAACGGCACGGAATGAATTGCAAGCGCGATTTCGTTGAATCGTTTTCCCTCTATTTAATGAAACTTTCCACGCGATTGCATCGTAATGTATCCGCGATAAATTCTCGAACGTAACCTACACAATTGGTCTAATTCCGACTCTCTTATGATGTCTGGCCTCTACATGCTTTCTTGATTATTTATAATTATTTGATAATTATACGATCATGAATGTTTGATATCAAATACAAATGTTTCTTTATAACACCTATTTTCGTGACACAATAATTTTTTGAATAGATAATTAATTGGATATCTTTGTAGAAATTAAAAAGTTTATTCTGCTTAATATAAATATATTTGATTTTTACCTGGAAAAAAATATATCTATATATGTATATATGTTTTATGTACAAATAATCAGAATATATATCTCATTGTTATTCTACCTAGATATATAGATGCTATTTATAAATGAAAAATGAATAATGTACAAAGTTGCAATGTGCTGCTTGTTTATGGATAATTATATTTTGTGATATAATGTGTTTACAAAAATTTTACTTTTGTTAATAAATATAAATTTGTCTGTTATATATTTATTTGTTTATTTACTTCCAGATCCTACGTGTCCAGTCATCAGAGGGAACAAAGCGTATAGAAGTGCTAGCTTCTGATACACTTTCTCGACTTTACGAAAAGGTATAGATCACGGAGGATATTCTAATCTTTTTATATATCATGTTTTAAAATAATGAAATTTATTCTGTTAATCTTTTGTGTAGGTGTATGAAGCCTTTGATTTAAATAGTTTTGGATTTAACCTCTGTAAGCAACGAAATCAGAAAGAGCCACTTACATCTACTCGAAGTAGAACGGTGTTAGGCACAGGTCTTTCCCATGGAGATATGCTTTACCTTGTGCCAGCCAATGGCACCCAATTATGGAGTGCTCCATCAACCAGCAGTGCCTCCAATAATGCTTCTACGGGTATGAATAATTATTTACACGATTGATAGACCATTGGCATACGTAGAACATTAAAATTATCTGAAATGATAGAATAAAGCAGTTATTACATAATAAAAACATAATATAATATATTCAAGATCATAGTATCAATATTAACAAAATTAAATTATGAAACATAGACATAACTAAGAAAAATACTTATATTTATAATTAGGAGAAACTATTCAAAATATTCTTTCGAATGTATGTGTGTGTATATATATAGAATAATTTTGTATATACAGACACATATGTTTGTATGTATTGCATATATGTATGAATCTGTGTATATTCTTTCATTTATCAAAGATCAGATCTTTTTACTAACCTTGTTTTGTATATTTAAACATAGAACCAGGGCCAATTGATACAACAAATGGAATTACAAATCGCACATCTGGTCTTTCACGATCTCTGACAAATGTAGTTGAAGATGATGTCGATGAGCAATTATGGAAGCTAGATGGAAAAATCCAGCGTAAACGCGACGAAAAACTGTAAGAAAGTAAAACACATTAAAAGATAATATCGAAACAAAACAAAACAACACGTGCTTTTACAGCTGTCGACATGGAGCAAAAGGATGCTGCGTGCATTGCTCGCCTCTGGAACCTTTCGATGAGATTTACCTGAAAGAACAAAATATCAAGCATCTCTCCTTTCATTCACATCTCAGGAAGCTCACTGCCGGAGTTGATAGGTACATAAATATACAATGTGAAATGATTGTACAAACATTATTACAGAATATTCGACTGTATCTTGTATATATTTGTCGCAGGGGCAAGTTTATACAATTAGATGACATAAGCTGCCGTATAAAGACTGGCTGCAAGGATCATCCGCCATGGCCGCGAGGGATATGCAGCAAATGCCAACCGAACTCGATCACTTTGAACCGCCAGACTTATCGACATGTGGATAACGTCATGTTCGAAAATGCTAGTTTAGTAGAACGTTTTCTTAACTACTGGCGTAGCACTGGGCATCAGCGTATCGGTTATCTATACGGAAGATACGAAGTACATTCGGATGTCCCATTAGGAATTAGAGCAGTCGTTGCGGCTATATACGAGCCACCGCAGGTACGTAGAGCTCGTGCACAATCTTCGATAAATCTATAAACATACATATTTTTTATAAATGAATATAATATATTCGCATTGTGATTGATCAGGAAAGTACAAAAGATACGATAAGACTTCTGCCAGACGAGAAGGAAGCATTAGTCGAGGAATTAGGCCGGACACTTAATCTGAGGAGAATCGGATGGATTTTCACCGACCTTATAGCCGACGATGTTAAGAAGGGAACGGTAATATATTTTTCTTTCTTTATGTAATGTTCGTATACCGAATCTGCATATGTACGGCGATTAACACTGTCAGTTTTATTCGATCAGGTCAAACACGTTCGCAATATAGAAAGCCATTTCTTATCTGCTCAAGAATGCATTATGGCTGGATATTTTCAAAACCGATATCCAAATCTCTGCCGCTTCTCGCCTAATGGTTATTTTGGCTCAAAATTTGTAACTGTTTGCGTCACAGGTGAGCCAATCATAATTCATGATATAGATATTTTTTTCTTCAACAATATTAAGTTGATTAAAAATTTGCCTTTTTAATTGAGATAAGTCACATAGGAAAAGGCGAACAAATTTTTTTGATCAACTTAATAGTACATAATAATTACGCTTCTTTTTTCTATCTGTTACGAAATATCAATTACAAACGCCATGTACAATTACGGTTGTCAGAAACGTTTTTCCTGTAAATTACAGGTGACGATAAAAATCAAGTACACATGGAGGGCTATCAGGTATCCAATCAATGCATGGCGTTGGTACGAGATGGCTGTTTGGTTCCTACAAAAGACGCACCGGAATTGGGCTATGTAATCGAGTCGACCGATAAGCAATACATTCCGGATGTCTTTTACAAGGTAAGTTCGAATATATCGATTTTATTCTTCCTTCGATTACGTTTTTTTGAATCACTTCGATTTATGTCTGTATATGTATATCGAACAAGTGCCTCTGAATTTTGTATATCTATCGTAATCTAATATTTATTGAAAGTTATGCCATTTTACCGCAAAACTTCATATATACCTATAGGTATAAGGGTAATACGCACAAATCATAATACTCACATGAAATGAGAACAGTTTATAACTCAAAATCGATCGATTAAAAGTACATTTAAGTTGGGGCGATAAACATTCACTTCGTACATGTATAATGAAATAATAAAATTCGTTTAAACGACGGCTCTCTACGGTGTAATTACCGCGAACCTGAAAAAAATAGTCACGATCTTCGCATTCTCAATGATCATTATATCTCGAAAGGAGGGTAAGAGAGAGAGGGATAGAACGGAAGTAAGAAAAAGGCGATAAGGAAAAAAACAAAATAGCGAGGTAGAAAGATGAGAGGAAAGAACTTGTCCAATTGTTTACAGCCGTTCAATCGTTTAATCGCACGCGAGGGACAAGACAAATCGGTCGGTCGTTAGAATCGATATTACAAGCTATGCGTTGTTACCTCATCACGTTCATAAAAATATATGTAGTTTATATATTTGTGTATATATATATATATATATATACACGCGCGCATAGAGGTATCCGTGTACGTGTGTGTGTTATGTATGTATATTGTATACATGTATGTATACAGGTGGGCTTGTTTCGTTACTCGTTTCGGTACAATATGTCCTTTTTTTTCTTCTCACGATTGTATCTCTACGATTACGTACTAAGAGTTACAATTTGTCGTAGTCTTCTTCGCTCGAAAGCGAATTCGTTCATTCATCCATCCGTTCGAACGCACACAGCCACCCCCGCTTACGGTCGTCGTGTATATAATAATATTGTACATGTACAGGAGCGAGTTATATTTATTCCTAAAGACGACACACAACGCGATGCGTTTCGCGTTGCGTCAATAATCGCAATGTCGATCGCGAGAGACGCGTTTCTTTTTATTAGCTAATCAACAAGTGTTAAAACTTTCAAGTTCAACATCGAATGAGGCTTTTCTTCGAGAAGGCATATCCGCGACGACGCGAGGGCGTGCAATTTTTGCTATTACGGTAACGCGTGAGTGTGCCTTGCCTTGTACGCGCGTGGAAATATGCGCGCACATGTCCGCGTGAGAAAGAGAGAGAGAGAAAGAGAGAGAGACAGAGACAGAGAGAGAAAAAGACGCTTTCGCTCTCGCACGCGCGCGCGTGTGACAGTGTATATATAACGATACATAATGGGAGTTCATTACGAGAATTCAGACGAGTAGTTATAACGCAATTACATTATCGTAGTACGATATATAGGAATGATTTGTTTAGTGTACATACATATATATATATATATATATATATATATATATATATATATTCGCACATTTTTTTCCTTCGTTCGTTTTTCGATTAGACGACACGAGGCTTACGATCTACATAGTAGTAGTTAGGCCTTGCATACATTTGCGACGTATTGAGATCTAATCTTAAATACAGATATATATATATATATTTCACGATAGTTCGTTAGTTTAGAAAGAACGAAAAGGGAACAAGTTTGCCACCAGTATTCGTGCAGCAGAATCACAAGACGAATCACAAGATTTCTTCGCAAGACGCGCGCGCGATGAATATCTCTTTTTTTCTGTTCCCTTTCAGCTCTTTTCTTCGCGCTCCTGGAACGGAACGATACGCGACATCGTATTTGACGAATCGCAAATTGCCCTCCTATGAGATTAACTATATCAATATTTTTCCTTCTTCTTTTCGGAATCTAAGATTCTAAACAACAAACCTTGCGTTTTGTATAGAATCGCATGAGTCGCGACTTTTAGCATGAAGTCGCGAAGATGCCCACCTACGATTGCTCGTCCACAAAAAAAAAATATCGAAAGGGTCAAACATCCGTTCGCGCGCAGGTTTCATCATCACTTCGCTTTCAAAAGTACATACGCATAAACGTGATACGCGGTTCGATTAGTTCCCGATATAGTTTGCTATACTTAAATTCCCCGGTCTACACTTTTGTTTTCCTTTTATTCATCTATCTACGACCTAAAACATTAGCTGCGCACGCGGAGCCGAGCGGAGAATTGTCTACCGCGAATCGCACGGTATTTTCACCGTTATATCACGCCCGACGCGCGATACGCGCTCTAAGAACTATAACGTAGTTTAGCAGAGTGAACGCCGATAATAGCCAAAATAAACGTTGGACCTCTCTCTTCCTAAAAACAAATACGTCGTATCAGCTAGAGAAGTCGTATCGATATCACGGTCGATCTCTGAGGTACGTATGTGTATGTGTATGTATCTCGATCGTCATTATTATTGTTAGCAGAATCTCATATCGATTCCCGGTCAATAGCAAAATATGGATTTTTTTATTTCTTTTTTTTTTCTCGCACGCGCCCACGATTTAAAAATAGATTCGACATCTTTAGACACTATTGTTAATAGTTAATTAAGTTGCGTGACTCGTACGGAGCGTTCGAGGATTCGTGGATAAACGTATCGCGACGGTGTCCCCGAATGGATATACGCGGCGGATATAATAATTATAATAATAATCGTCTCCCATCGTTGGGCAATTACGTGTAACTCGTTTCTTTTTGTATTTCTTCTTACGTATAAGTTTCTCTCTCGCCGAACGCGCGAGTCGGGAAAATCGTCGCGACCTTCCTTCGGTTATCTATAGCGGGAAAACGTGTATACGGCGTTATATAATATATAATATGTATATGTATATACGGGATATACTGCTCTCTCTCTCCCTCTCTCTCTCTCGGAGAGTTTACCCCACGCTACAACAAACCGCGCGACAGCGACAGCATAAACGTTACAATTTACCGCACTTCGTGATTAGAATATTCTTGGTAGGCTTGCCGGTCTGGTCGCCGAACGTAGATATCTTCTCCACCAGGTCCAATCCCTCGATTACGTGGCCGAAAATGCCGGTGAAGCCACGCATCTCCTGCAGTATTATGCGAAACTGTGAGCCGACCATGCCGAGGTTGTCATGTCGCTTCTGCGTCCGTCTCATTCCCACCGCACCCCTGACCGCCGGGAACTTAGTGTCGTCCGGCATGAAATAGCCGTCTTCGTATATGCTTCGTCCACCGCGGCCATTGTTGAGCTCAAAATCGCCCGTGATCACGGACTCGCCCTCCCAGCACTGGAATATCGTGCAACCCTTGTAACCGACTCCGGCTTCCCCTGTCGACAGCACGCTGAAGTTTTTCGCCATCTTCGGCGCTGCGTCCGGTCGCACCTCAATTACGATGCGTCCGTGCGGTGAGCCGTTTACCTCGATGTTGAAGTAATACAGAGGATACGGATTCGCTGGGCCCCGCGTCAGTGTCGCCGTTATCGCGTTGGACGGCGGTTGGGGGGACGAGTGAACGGTCACTAGACCGCCACCACCGGCGCCACCGGTACCAACCGTATCAGGCATGAATGTCGACTGCTGTTGCGGGTGCAGCATGGCGTTGGGCGGTGCGGGCGGTACGGATTTGATGGACGGTGAACCAGGTGGAATGAGAAGCTGCTGCGGAGTCTGATTCGATCCCGGTGGCGGCGGTGGTGGACCCTGATGAACGTGAACGGATCCCGGTGGTGCCTGTTGTGGTGGCGGCATCATATTCGAATGATGATATTCCATCGAACCGTTCTGCATATGCTGTTGCTTGCTGACAACGTGACGCGTGTACAATTGCGACATACAATAATTTGCAAGGAATAGTATCGGATTCTGCGAGGCCGCCAAGTGATTCGCTAGGCGACCGCCATTGCCCACTCCTTGGGGAACGATCGGATCCCCCGTATGAATACCTGCCAGTGCTTGCTTTAGTAGGGCAAAGTCGAAAATCACGCCAGAATTACCGATGAGATCGTCCAGCTGGCACTGCAGCATCATTTCCTGGTACTTGGATTGCAACCGCTGTTTCTCTAGAACGAGCTGCGAGTGCAGACTATACACGTCGCCCGGAGTTTCGCTCATCTGCAAACCGGCCTTCGTCTTGCCCAGAGTTTCGCGCGCGTCCGTTATCTCGGGAAAGTGGCTCCAACCGTTTTGCAGATCCGTCTCTACGTGCGTCTTCAACGTTACGCATGCCTCCAGTACCTTTATCAGAAACTCGCGTTGCTGCACAGCCAGTCTTTGAATCTCGGTCGACAGTTTGCCCACGGCGACTAACTCCAATTGAACCTGTGAACGAATGCACGCGTTTTCACAACGTTAGTTTTTCGATGTATAGTTTCGCGAGCCTGTTCCTCGAAATTTCAACGGAAAATAGTACTAACTAATAAGTAGGAACAACTTACGTCGGTAATGAGTTGTTCTTTGGCATCGATTTGCGATTTAATCTGATGACCCGGGTGTTCTTGCGGAGTCGCGCACGCTCTACAAAGCGCCGTGCAACATGTCGCACACCATAATGCCAGCGGCATCCCGTGTGTGTGACAATTCTCGCTCTATGAAAATATTAAACATTATTGATCTACTCAAGATCCATCACCACGTGTATGTACGAGAAGTTCCATGACCTTTCAAGATCAAACTAGTAATACGAATTTTTCGTTTTTATCATAAAAAAAATATTCGGACGCTATTTTGTTCGGACATATCTTTTTCAAGAGAAGAAATGTGCGCAAGACAATCGCGAAATTATCACAAATACAAAAATAATCATCGAGAGACGTTCTTACAACATCATCCTGTTATTATCGGAATTATTTTCTCTCTTTTGGTATAGTTTCCCCACTTTCCATAGCGTTTCCTTTGTCACGCATACACGCACACATGTTGTATACATCCCGCATGAACGAAGATATATATTCCGTCTCTTTTTCGACGCCGACAAAAGTTCACCGTTTACCGTACGCGATATTACAGCAGTTGCGTTGCTTTCTCGAATAATTTTTCATCATCTTTCATACAATGTAATTTTATCGAGCAGAGATATTTTACGGTAAATTTAGATAAATCAATAAATCGTATAATATAACGTTCATGATGCGATTTCTTTATTTCATTTTCTCAAAATTGATTATTCAATATATTTCCAATATATTTTTACAATATATATCGCGTGTTCAAACATAAATAAAAGATATAAAATTGTAAAATATTGAATTATAAAAATCATATATACATAAATTATTACATTTAAAAGAAAATGTTGCGCGTTTCATGGCGTTTCATTGTTGGATGAGTAGGAGAATATCGAAATGAGATTTCAAGTGTCATACAAGACTCTCGCTCGATTGAAATATCGAACAATCAATCGGCATTACCTTCCTCTCCTTGTCACCGGGTTTGCCGGATGTGTTGTTCGTCGTGATTTTGAGGCGTGACAGATTATTGGCCAGGGCAAGTAGAGGAGAATGAGTCGGTAGAGCGTCCGGACCTTGATCGCCCAAGTCTGTCTTCTTCCAACAGTGGGCGCAAAACAGATCTCGTCCCTTCAGTAGATTGCTCTCGATGCAGCGCAGACAGAAGTAGTGCTTACAGCTGAGATACTTGGGACATTGCTCCGCGTCATTGTACTTCTGCTTGCAGCAACCGCAAAGCGTCAGCTCCTCCAGGTCCGTTAGCACGCTCGGATCCAGCATCTGGAAACGCAACATACATGTACACACTCGTGCGTGCATATCTCACAACTTCATCGTATGCATACATGCATGCAACACACACGCGAAACACAAAGTTCCTCCATATATCGTAATGTAAAGTAAGAAGTGCCGAAATAATGAGTACTAACGGAATAAAATTTCTGCTGTAGTGGAATTAGATTCCAACGCTATTCTGATCGTATCGATCGATGTATTAAATTTAGATACATCGCGAGATAAAGTTTATACCACGACTCGAATCGATTTTGCTATGTCAAAGTCTATCAGAGTACGACATAAATTTGATGTTATCGTACAAGTCACCATACTAAATTTTGTTCAATTGTTATTCATTTCAGTAGGCAATTAATTACTCCATTCGTCTCATTCATTTTACGCGGGAAATTACCTGTTTAAGTAACATCACGTCACGGTAAAAATTACGAACGTAGCGTCAATCTCTCGTGCTCCTGAAATTGCAATTGGCATTTAATTCGCGCTGCTCGTGCGAAGCTTAACTTGCAAACATTCACGCAGAATATTTGGCGAAACATACGCGAAACTCTTTACTCCTTGAATGATTTTCGACACGGAAATTACGTGTGGTATCAATTGAGCTCGCGCGCGCGAGATCTACACTTATATAAATATGATCGAATAAAGAGGATATCTCTCACAATCAAACTGTCTTTGACGAACAGAGCCGAACTTTGCCATGTGTGCACAGGAATGTCCGATTTACGTAGAAACGTATGTCATTTACGACGGAAAGCTCTAAAAGGTCAAGTCGTCGTCCGCGTATTTATGTATGTAAACAAACTCGGTACACGCGACCGTTCGTCTCTCTCCCTTTCTCTCCTTCGCTCCACAATTTTTTTTCTCTCCTTCTCTCCCCCTTTATTTCACATCGCCGCTTTCTTTCTCTTCGCGCACACGGAAATTCTTTAATACTACTACGATTATTACTATGCGCCATAGACTCGTCTGTCATCCCGCTGCCATGGACTTTTCCGATTTCAAGTACACGCGGCGCGAAACTTCCATCGTCGTCGGCCCATATTCCTTGACCCATATCGCATTCGTGCGTCATCGAGTCATCGATGAGGTTCCCTAGTTCGTAAACGTTTCTCGCGCACAAATCGAATCGTCTCGCGTCGCGGCATTGTTTATACGTTCATCGCGGGTTAAACGCAATGCTCGACTGACAGGCCCACGCGTTCCTTTGCCTCTGTCACAGAGGCTTAAATACGCGATTCGGCAAGAGGATGAATCGATACGGCGCGGCGTCGACACGTGACGACGCGGTAAACACACTCGTCGCTCGATCGTTCGATTCACGGTCCGAGGAAACACGGTGACCGATTAAAAGCGGGAAAGCGCGACCGACTTGAACTCGC
Source organism: Polyergus mexicanus (assembly GCF_030449975.1). Classification (NCBI taxonomy): domain Eukaryota; kingdom Metazoa; phylum Arthropoda; class Insecta; order Hymenoptera; family Formicidae; genus Polyergus; species Polyergus mexicanus. The sequence continues at coordinate 570,826 of NW_027223332.1, forward strand.
CCGCGACACCGTTTGTCCTTAATCCTTCTGACGCTTGTTGTCAACGAAAATGTCTCATTCAATCTTCGATTTTACATACGAGAATTTTCGTTAATGGATGATCGTATTGTAAATTATAATAATAGATACAACGTGATATGTCTAATACACGTAACGATACTCTCTCCATCCGAAATTGAATTAACCCTTGTGAATACCCTTGTATTCTAGAAAATAATTAATATTCGAGAAATCTTATCTCGATATCTAATCTTCATCTTCAGTAAACACTTTTATATATGTATATACATATATAAACGAGATATATTTTAATTCTCGCAATCGCTTACACTTAAATTTTTTTCGCCAAACAAAGTCTAAAAAGATGTTGCATAATTATTTTGAGAATAATACATATAAAGCAATATCAAAGTATAACGATAATATATCGTGACTCGGATTTATCCAGTTGTGTTTAAAATTAAAACTAAATAAAAAAAAAAAGAGTATTCGCGGTTTTTCCTTTGTATTTCAATACCGAAAGAATTGGGCGCTAAAAATAATATTGTATATTCAAGAAGCTTATTTTCAAGCTTAATAACACTATCTAATTCAATTAATTTTAAACGCGTACTGGAAATAGTAATAGTAATACGTTTCTGATCGGAAACATTTACATTCTCTAATTATAATATTATCGTTCATTAACTTTCACTTTTTTTTACCTTCCTAATTAAATATATTAATTTTTGAACACGAAATCACTCGATGCACATATTTATCGCCGATATCCTTTTAATCAATTGTTTATCGAATTTATAATTATAATCAATCAGTTCTTCTACCCTCCCCTCTCTTTTTATTTCAGCTAAATATATATACAAAGGTATACGGAATTGTTTATCGGAATAAAAATTTTACTTAGTCGAGACAATTGTGTATAGTCTTATTTAAAAATTTTGGAGCAACACGACTAAGGGAGCGATAAGCGATAATTGTTTCTTAAGCATATTTTTAAAAGCGTAAAGAAGAGATTCTTACATTCCCCTCAAGGAGCAATTACGATAAAATCTATATATTCTCCGAAGCATAAGGATTCCTTATTTACACCCTCCGTATAAATAAGGAGCCCTTATTCTTCGAGCGGCCGACTACAAATACTATTCAAAATGAGATGCTCTCCAAGCTGCCACACGCGTATCTTTCTCGCTTCACGCGTTCGCCATATTCCGCGGATCATCCGGTAGTTTGTGCACGCGGACGAGCAAACAAACGATACTTCTCAAGAAAGAGGTTATGTAGGCTCAACGTTCTGCGCGATATCGGCACGATAGATAAATCATTATGCAACGAGAGGAGCCTCGAGACTTGCTGTGTGCGAGCTCGCGGACGAGCGAGAGAAAGAGAGAGAGATGACACTTTACGCTGTTGGCGCGCATGCGCCGAAAATCCCGCCAAAACCATCGGCGGGTAGATCGGAAGGATGGGTGCTTCGAGGATTCGCCATTCTTCAAGCGCCGATGTTGCCTCTCTCGCGCTCGCGGCAGACGCAGAGGAGAGAGAGAGGGAGGGAGGGAGGGAGGACGAATCACTCGGACCGAGGCGCCAAAGAGGGAGGGGTGGAGGAAGGACGTATATCGAGTGTTCGCGGCACTTCTTCGCGACGTCGTATGCCGCGTACTGTACGCATACAATATACCACACGCACACACAATAGCGGAACACCGAGAAGCGTCCGCGTTCACGACGCTTCGGGGACTCGAATCATTATCGCTCGGGGATTACCTGCTTGCGCCGATAGCTACGCCGATCGTGATTCGCGACGAGCCGACATTCGGGTCGAAAACCGCTCGCGGACTACTGCGTGTCAGATTCCGCGGGAATGTTGTGCGCGCTCCGTCTCGCTCTCCTCCCCCTCCGCCGTCCAAGCGCCGAGCGCGCGCGGGAGCACACTGCGACGTCTCTCTTTCACGTACAAGTCCAACATGCGTTCTCTCTCTTTCTCTCTCACTTTCACGCGTCGCTCTCCTTTTTGCATACGCACACATACGGGCGCTCTCCAATCAAGCATCCAACACATCGTACACATGTATTCAAACGTTCCGATTTTATCCTCCTCCCTCTCTTTCTCTCTCTCTCTCTCCTCTCTTAGTCGGATAGAATTCTGTAAATGCTTCCGTACCGTGTATACGTTTCGCGATCGTCTCCTTGCCGCGCTATGGAGGCTGACCGTTTGGCACTCGGCACTTGCGACGCGTGCCGCGACGATGTTCGCTGCGCGACGTACGTTTCGACCGTGCGACTCGGCGGTGGCTTTGACTTACATCGGACCTGACTTACGTCGTGCCGCGCGCGGTTTCTCTCGCACCGAACAACAACCACCACTACCACGAGCACTACCACCACTAACACCGTTGTCGTTGTCGTCACTGTCGTTATCGTTGTCGTCGTGTCGTTGCCGTCGTCATCCTCGTCGCCGCCGCTACCGTCGTTGTATTCGTCGCGCGATGTCTTTTCGCTGAATCGTACGTTCTCTCTCTCTCTCTCTCTCTCTTTCTTTCTTTCCTAGCGTTTTATTTTTTTTCTCTTTACTACAATACGTACCCTCTCTTTCCCTCTCTATATACGTCGTGTGTCTTGTGTGTATATATACTTTTTGTACTTTTCGCGTTATCGTGTTTATCGAACGTCGTGAGTGTGGATAACATAACGACGGTGGTGCCGGTTAACGCGGCGTGGCTACTACGGGCCTTAGCTCGTGCGAACGTTTTGCCACATCATGATGTTTGGTTCACTAAACTAACCACTAGCATGGCGGCGACGACCGACCGACAGACACACACCGCGGCGCGCGCTAGTCGCTTACGCGCTTCGTCGCCCCCCTCCCTTTTTTCTCTCTTCCTCTCCTTTCTGTTCACCCCATCTCTGTTCGTCCCCTCTCTTCTATCCCTTCCATATATATATATATATATATCTCGTACCTCTTCGTCGAATGGATCCATCAGTATGTATCTTCCCCGTCGACGTCGCCATTGTCGTTTTCGTTCGTCGCTCGACGCCAATCGCGTGTACGTGCACTTTGTCTCGCGTCATGGCAGCTTATGAATCTGCCTTTATGGCGGGAATATTAGATCTGTAGGGGAATGCGTTGAGAGAGTGTAGACAGTTACATGCATTTCCCTTTTTTTTTTTTTCAGCAACAAGTGGTAAAGTTATTATGCATGATGATTCTCCTTTTCATTGTCGCCTTCGATTAATAAAGAACTTTCTTGAAAAATGTACTTGTAATTTATGATCCTATATTTTTTCAAGAACTTAGGAAATTTAAAAAATATACAACACATTTTTTCTAATTAGAAAAAAATTTAGCCTGTTCGTATTTAGATAATACAATTTTTCATTATATTTTTAATAAAACGCAATATTTGTTTAAGAAAATAGAAAAAAATAAGAATACAGATCTCCCTTTTAAAATAAGACAAATAAAATATATAATTTTTACATAATGTATGTGTAAAATCGATACATAATATTTATGTAGTTATTATATGTGTATATTTTGTTATATTTGTTAGGAAAAAGACACATACGGAAATGAAGTAACAAGATTAGGGAGACCCTTGCCAGTAGAATATTTATTAATGGATGTACCTGCATCCACACCACTTACTCCTCAATTCACTTTCTTCACGGATGACAACATCACTCCATTTCCAGTCGAAAACAGGTATTATCTATAGTTGAATAAATCTATAAGCGGCTATCAAACCATATGTGAATAGATTTACATAATTGCATTAATGTTCTTAATTCAGACAAGTTGATGGGCAAGTTCAGGAATTTAATGCATTGTGCACTTATATGCAACAATTCAATGCGGATCAATTTTTGGAAGCAACTTCTGATTTCCATTTGCTCCTTTTCATCGCCACTATGGACATGTATCCGATGAAGGTACCATCGATTAATATTTTTTTTTATTCAATAATGTGTGCTTATTAATAATAATGATAAATATTTTATTTCGCAGGATCATATGTTACCTTTACTCGAAGCTATCCGCAATAAGGATAAAGAGAAGGCATTGGAGTGGGCCCAATCGGAGCATTGGGCGACAGTGGAGCAGCTCATATCCGCGGCCTCTACATCGTCGCGTCCTCCGCAAGCCACGTCCTTTGGTGGTAGTTCGAGGACACTGCCTTCCGCGACTGCGGAAAGCAGTGGAGGGATAGGCGTCGGTACAGAGCCGATTGCGAATCCCCCTCCGGATCAAGCTCTCTGGACATGTTCTCATTGCACTTTTCTCAATGCTGCGGACTTAGCAGTTTGCGAGATGTGCAATTTACCAAGGTACTCGTAATAAACTGTCAAAGCATTAACGATGAATTTTACATGCGTTTACGGGGGTGCTGTCTTTGAATCTACTACTTCGCTTCCGCAGAATTTGACGCGTACCGTGTCCTTGCGGATATAACAATTGTTTTCTACGCATCTTTGGCCTTATTTATGAGTGAATAAAAAAAAAAAAGACAAAAGCAAAAGCATTTCTCCACTGACAACACAGTCCCTCTTCCTCACCTGGTTTTTCTTCCTTCGTTCTGTCTCTTTAACATTTCTTTTTTTACAGCTAGTTTCTAACAATTTGTTTAGAGATGTTTTAAATATAAACCTAACAAGATGTCTTGTAAAAAGTTTTGATATATAAATTGTATCTAATAAATCAGAATTATTTATTATAAATTTTTATATGTTTGCAGAGAAGATGTGGAAGAGTATGATGAAGAAATGATGAGAGAATTATTTTAGTAATAAAATTATGGACTCAAAAATACACATACAATAAGTTAAATCAATACTGATATAATTATTAAATTTATGTCAATTATTTGCCATTAGATAATTTTTAACTGTATAGATTTTATGTATACATTACATAGATATTTTTTTTCACATATATTAATTATTATTTTTCTGAAAATATATGGAATATATATGTATTAAATATGTAGGATAATTTGCAAAGCAACAGTTATCACAAATGCAATTAGAATATCATTGATATAATTGATCAATATAAAGAAATTGTGTGTGTGTAAGTATATAGACTTTTTAAAAAACATTGTCCTATATGTATATATTTATTCATTCGAATTTCAAATACTTCAAATATAATTTCTCTCTCTTATTATTATTGATATATAATAATTGACATACAGACTTCCACTTTCTTCAATCTTTATTATAATATAAAGTCCTTACAGCTGATCCTTGATACGATAGCATTAATAAGACTAGAAACGCGCAATTCATCTTTATCGATTTTGTAAGTTTTTTGTACAAGATTCACATCTGTAAACTCCTGTATTCTTGAAATAGGTACTCTCTCTCCCTTGATACTTTCTAAGATTTCTTCTAACATGGATTGTTCCTCGCCAAGCTTGTGTATCAGTATTACCAGAATATTCTTATCACTGTCATCGATACCAAATTCAGTCAAGGCACGTGATATCTTCTTAGACATTGACAGGTAAAATAAAATCTCTGTGTATATAGTCTTGGTGATTAATCGATTCTGCTTAGCATTGAGGACAACTTTGTTAGCAGCCACCACTGCCTGAAAAGCGTCTATTATAAGCGAAGCTTTCACCATACAACAACGAAGCTCTCCAGTGACGACTTTTTCGCGAATTTCGGAGACATTCGTGACATTAGTAAATAAATACAATGTGCAGTAAAGCCCGGTCTCTCGATCCAATTCAACTCTGTAATTATCCATCTTAACCTTTACAGTCTCGACAATTACGACGATTACTTCAATCTCGTCTTCTACTAAAAAATGCTTAAGAGATACTTATTCGCGCCCGTTACAGCTTAGCGATACTAATAATTGCTTGGGAAATACGTGCAATTTTGAATATAATGTAAACACACGTCATAATCTTTCATTTTATGCGCATGATAAAAATTTGTTTTGTTAATGCCCTTACAGCACAGCGACTAAAACGAAAAACACTAAGTCAAAAACTCATGGTAAATGCGAATCGCATGATAATAGAAAAAAATAGAATTTAACATGAAAAAAAAAAGATACGCGCAAAAACAATTTTTATTAAATATAAACGAAATGCATAACAAGAATACTCTATGAATAAAGAAAAAAAAATTAACACAAGAATAATTAAGAAATACCTTTTACTAATTAAAATTAATACATTTGGAAAAAGATGAATAATTTTTTTACTACTGCATTTTTATTATACGTTAATTTTATTAATTTAATAATTTAATAATTTTAATAATTTTATAATTAAATTTTAAAAATATGTTGATTTATATCGTCCTGACGTCGCAAATGATCGTCATATTTCAACAATCAACAATGACGTATATTTATTGTACATTTATTATTATACAAAAATTTATCATAATTTTGAAATTTCGAGTTTATACCATGCGAATTATAAATGCCACTCTTACATTTAAACCATTTAAAGGCGAATTTCTAGCTTTATATAAGTAAACCCGATATAAACGCATATATATGTTAATAATCGAATACAGAATGCGAATAACGTAATATATATTATTCATCGCTAGTAATCGACAAAGCGCTAAAATTCAATGCTCATTAAATAATTTATCGTTCTCGGTAATATTAAGGATTATGTAAGTAACGCGCTCGTATATGTGACACAAAAGCGGAAATTACAAAAAGTGTATAAACTGATTCTCGCGACGCGATAGTCGAAGAAATATGGTGAATGTAATATGTATGTATGTATATGTATTATATTTACATACATATACGTCATCCGTTGTGCGCGAACTCTCAGCTATGCTATGTTTATATAATACATTATAAACAAAGCGCTCGCTCATCCTCTCTCTATCTTTCTTTGTACATTGCCTGCGTAGGATATAGATATAAAGCGTTTCCTTATGCATAAGGAAATGGACCAATCAAATTCCTTATGCTTATGATTATGCGCTTATGCAAAAGTGTGTGCGCCCCGCTTAAGACCAGGCATTCATTAAAATGATAATTACTATCTTGACTGTCACGATGAGGAGTAAACGGATCTTTCGCGATTCTCATTCGTATTTTAAAGTCCTAAAAACGAACGCGTCACTCTACTGTAGTATCGAGAGAGAATAATTATCTAATAAATATTTTAACGTATTTATTGATAACTAGTGATAACAATTATTATAATTATTTTATGATATTCGTTCCATTTGACGCTTTTTTCGTTTTTTCGAAACGCAAGCTTTTTTCGGCCTGCGATTGGCCCATTAAACGTATCAAAGCGAAAATAACGTCAAACGAAGTGAATCCAACGTGATTTTTAGGTCGTGCTCCAAAATTCACTGTCGGTATTAAAAATCTATAATTCACGTGACGTATATTATAGATTTCTAGTAGCGACAGTGAATTTTTCGAACACATATTCTCAATAGAAACTAGCGAATAGAAAAACTTTCAAATGATTCACAGTTGGCTACAGTTGGCTACAGTTGGCGCGAATGAGTGGCAGCCATATTTATTTCGCGTCCGAAATTTCGTGCTTTGCGCTCGTTTATATATAAAGTATATCGCACGCGATTATATTTTCGTGGCATCGGGATGCTTTTGTGATGGTGATATTCGGCACAAATATCGCGAATGCCGAAAAAGACGGAATCAGCTGCAATCATAATTACAATAAGGTATGATATTACAAATCACTTATTTCATATCCGAATTACGATTTTATTCGCGCGATAGTTTCTGTTAAATAAATTTTGTGCGATCGTAGCTGAGAAAGTATTTTGTTAAATGTATAATAAAATATTAAATTATTCAATATAACGCTCCCTTCTCTGATTTTTTAAACGTATAATTATTTGTAGCATATTTGTTCAAATTTGCCGAAATATATGAGTTTAAAATAATCGGAGAAAGGAATTTTATATTATTGGAAAGTGACGCCAGCTATCGATAATACTCACTAACTCGTAACGAAAAATAATTAGTCGGTAGGTAATGTCATGCGTTACCTTATCCTTCTTCTGTGAGTCCCTGCACATGCGTATGTACGTTTTGCTTTAAAAAATAATGAAATTGAATAATAAAAGAGATAATTATTTATCGCCTTTTGATAAACGATTAAATGAAAATAAATATTTAGTAAATTTGTTTCATCAGTGATATTTTTAAGATTTAGTGATTTAATTTTTTTATTTTTCTAAGATGTCAAATTTATTATATTTATGCGGTATATCGGTATCATTATTAATATTAATATTTTTGATAAAATAATTATTAATATTATTAATATTATTAATGTTGAATAATTTATTGATACGTTAAAAAAATATATGTCAAATAAATATTTGCCTGAAATACATGAAAATAAAACATACACTTAATAGATATGTCATCGTTGTGATGCATATTCAGAAACATTTATTTTTTCTATATAATACGTGGCGTTTAAATAAAAAGTATTTGTAATTTATATTTTAGTTGTTTTGAAATTTGCTATTTTTTTGCGACAGTGTGTATGATTCATTTGTCAAACGACTGCTAACTATTACATACTATATTCTCGCTGCACATCAAGGAAAATTCCAAATAATTATTTCTCATAATAATAAAATTTGAATAACAGGCCTCATTTTAATCACTGCTCATTATGATGGATGACACATCGCGCGGAAGTATTATGGATCAATTATTCGATTGCGGTAAATTTGTGTCTTCTAATATAAATAATTTTGATTTTTTTGTGTAAAAATTAATTTTTAAAGATTACTTTAAACATTTTGGAAGTTTTGCAATTATTCCTGTAGTACACGCAGCAATTAAACAAGGTACGGAGAAATTTAAATCGGCATGTCCTTCCAAAAAGGGAAAACCGAGAAAAAAATGTACTGACTCTAAATTGGAGAAAGACGAAGAGACCGACATAGGTCCGCCTTGTACCGAAAGACGACCATATATACTTCCCAGTCAAATTTGTCCCAAAACAATCTCTTGTTGTTATATAAAAATGCAGGTATAAAAAGAAAATAAAATACATCAATGTTATTTCGCGTCTATATTTAAATTAATTATCGGGAAATATTTCTTCCATTTTATAATCAAATAGCATTTTATAAATTGGATTGGAAGAGAATAAATCGATATTTATGTAAAAAATAAAATACATCAATGTTATTTCGCGTCCATATTTAAATTAATTATCGGGAAATATTTCTTCCATTTTATAATCAAATAGCATTTTATAAATTGGATTGGAAGAGAATAAATCGATATTTATGTAAAAAATTTCTTTTATATATATATGATAAATATATTTTTTATTAAAATTACAAATAAAACATTAATTAGGAAAAATGGAGGCAAATTAGACGAATTGTTTGAAATTCAAATTTTTAAATGTAACTAAAATAAAAATGGAATATATATACATACATCGAGTAGAAATTATTATATTCTAATTATTAAGTAATTACATCTGTTGTAATTAAAATATATATTATATTATATATTATTTTTTACTTGACTCAAAATTGAATAAGAATATTTTTCCTCCCACCATTCCTGTGCGAATGAAATTTCTGTGCACACTTTTTCACATTTTTGCATTGAATCCTTCAGTTTCAATCACAATTTATAGGACCCTTATGCTCCCTGCTGTTGCGAAATAAAGCCACAACCACCCCCGTGTCCTCCCAAATGCTATCGTCGACAACCACGAAAACCGATCTGCGGCTGTGATCTTTGTAAAAGAAATGCTGATAGCAAATGCTGCAGTCCGACCGTAACTTCTCATGTTTAGGTTAGTAATTCTAGAGAAAGCATATTTAAAAATTTCATAGAAGATTTAGCATGTTTAAACAAGCTGTACGCAAGAAATATAAGTGTTATAATTTCAAAATATTAAAATAGAAAAAAGAGAATACACACGCAAAGAAAAGAATAATTACCAATTACATTATATACGGCTATTTCTCGGTACAAGATTTCTCGGTACCTCAATCTCTTCTTTGACCTCATAATCAGTACACATCTCTTTTTCGATTTTTGTTCCTTCGAAGGATACGTGTTGATTTAAGCTGCTTTTTATCCCATATGATTTCTGAAACTAGTAAATAAATAATTTTTCTAAGATGAACAAATTTTTAAAATGTTCAAAATAATCTTTTAACTGATTTTTATATACAAGAAAGATATCAATCACATTTTATCGGATCTGTGTGATATGCTTTATATATTTAAACATATATTCTGTTAATAATCTTCTCCGTATTTATACTGTCATTATTTTTATTATTTCCCAATAAATCAGCATTTCCCTATAAACAAATTTATTTTTTATATCAGACGATTAGACAATCTTCGTAGCCTTAATTCTGTATTGATAAGATTAATGTAATCGGTCTACGCATTCTTTTTGCTTGAATATCATTAAGATGTGTCTTAACGCATGATTTAAAAAGCGATAAGTAAGAGTTTTTCTTCTATTTAATTATAAGCACATGTTATACAATCCTATTTATGTTTCAGAAATGTATAGATAATATTTTTAAAATTCTGTTTTCTCTACAATAGCAATCATGATAATATTAAAAAATTATTTTAATATTATCATGATTGCTATTATTGAATAATTAATAGTCATGATCGTAATTTTGATATGACTAAATAAATACAATTTTACATTGATTAATTTAAAAAGATAATTATAATAAATAATTATAATAATTATAATAAAAGATGGATCTAATATTACATAATGGAAAATTCAAAAACAAATAATTTTCTGTTTGCCATAGTGTGAAATCGAGTCTACTATAACGAAAAATAACGCTGCGGTTATTCGCGGTAGGTTAAATTTAGGTTCTTTCGTTTGCTTCTATTCGGATTACTCATATTCAGTACGCCCAGCTAACAAGTAATCTTATCAAAGGTAAAGCTAAGTTCGAGTCGAGGATATTCATAATGCGATCGAGTCAGTTATCTGCAGGACACGCCCGTTTCAACTGTAGCAGAGTACCAAAAAAATTTCAGTGCTTTTTATATGTAAGTCTACAAAATAATATTTTAAAAAATAACTTCTTTATATATGATACATTTTTGCGATTTTTATTTTACGCTACATTTTCTGCATAATTGAACGAGACATGATAATATTAAACGTGATGTTTAATGGATCTATTACAAGATATTTCAACGATATTTGAATATATCGCGATAAAAAAATCAATATAAAATATAATAGATTATATATTTTGTAGCTGCAATTAATGGATTAGTATTTTTACATAATTATTTTTGGATATCATTAGAGCATCAATACTTAATTTTTTCTTCCGATAATACAGTAATATAATTCGATTTGGTATTATTACAGTGAAATCCATTTAATCTCCGACCTAATTTGCGAATCGTATGAAAAAAATAATCATGGCATTTTTTGCCATCAAATCGCTTATCGTAGAGGTCAAAAGTGTGTTTTTAACTTAATAATTATGCATATCATTAATTATATCAAAACTAGAGGGACGTACATTTTCAAGACTGATTATAATTAGTTTAACGTTTAGCATTTGATGTTTAGCATTTTTCATCATACCGTTTAGCTCGAGGTAAAATCAGAGTTAAATTCGTTTATTGATTACTATAGCATAGTATAGATAATATAGATAAACGTATAATATATCTTCATACAGCTCTCGCGACCTCAATTTCAATAATGGATAAAAAAATTCTTTAGAAACTTAAAGATATTGGTATTTAATAAAATATAGTTTCTGAATCAAGCCATTAAAATAGAAGAGCTTCTTGCGAACTAAAATTTAAGATAACAAATAAATATTTATCATAATTTATTTTGTATCAATATCATTTATTTATCAGTTATTTTTTGTTGAATTGATAAAGGCAATCGTTTATTATTTTACCTTTTGTAACTAATTGTTCAATTTTTTTTATAATATTATATTTTCTGTCATTTGTAAATACTATTTTCAGAAATATTAATCAAAGTAATTGTATTGCTGGAAGAATAAAGCTCGTAATTTTTTAAATTTTTTTTTTTATTTTCCAATTCTTTATTAATTCTGATCGCTCCCGATTTGGGTTGCTCACAATTAATCAACGTTATCGCAGAAATGATTCTAATTTAAAGGATGAACTCACGATTGATAAACATCAAGCTGTTTGCCAACTCGACACTCAACACCTGTTGATACATTCAAGCATGCGCGTCTTCGTCCAGTCGCACTATCGATTCTTGACTAACGATATTTCGATTAGTGATAGACGATGAGTCGATCACACGAATGAATCGACCAAAACTTGATGGGAGTTGACATGGTAGGTGGAATAAGCGAGTGCAGATTGTGAGAACGGTCCTATATTGTTCACGTGTGTTTTTCTCGATTAATCAGACGTAGACAAGTTTCGATAGCTGTCATCTATCGGAAGTTTAAGTTTCATCAATCAGGTAAATTAATGCATAAAAATTTTTACGATTGTATTTTACGATATGTATATATTTTGCCAGAATTATTGCATAGTATGAAAGTATGCCGGCTTGTCTCGCGTGTGAGTCATACCCATCACGAGAAGACCTGTTTAACGTCGGGCATATAGCTGTGCGTAGTTGTGCGATTGGAAATTCCAATGCTTTAGGGACCACTAAAACTAAAAAAAATAATTAAATAATTATAATTAAATAATCTTTATTCTAAATTTTTTAAGTATAAGTATTATAATATAATATAATTATTATAACTAAATAATTATCTATATATCTATATATATATACAATAGTTTTTATTGAAAGAGAAAATTAGATTCTTTTTGCCACGGATTTCTATCATTAAAGCGGAGAATAAAAGATTTTTCTTTTTTGTTATTGTCATATAATTCAATGATATTTTACATATTACTCATGATATTTTACATATTACGTAATAATTTTTCGAATAATCTAATATAATATTTCTGTATTTTTTCTATCTCTTTAAATTTAATAAAGACTTATGAGAGCTTTTAGATTCTTAAGAAATTTATGTTATAATATTATAGTTTTTTTGATTCACTACAATTTATTGTTCAATTCATGTTTTATAAATACAATATTCAGGCAATTCGTTCATTTTCAAAAACTTAAGAAATTTAATAGAAACTATTTTTTTTATATTTCGCAGTAATCAATATTTCCAATAAAATAAAAAATGTTTATGTAAACAGTAGTTTGTCGAATTCTTTCAACGATCTTATAACACATAAGATCTGCTATTAAGGTTGATTTTATACAAACATGAAAGATCGGTTATATTATGTTTGCATATATGGTAGATATAGACGATGTTGAAATGATGCTGGACGTAAATAAATGGATAATATTGATATGTAAGGAATATGTTACACGCGCAGAAGTTTTCGAAAAAAATTGATATGCTTATCATGTATTCGTTCACTTTTTTATAAGTACTCTAATTAACTCTAATAAACTCGCATTACGTAACCGTCCTAAAAAATTGATAACTGCTTGTCATTTTTTATCGTAATCATTTTTTCGAATTACTCAATTTTGCTTCATTTATTCTTATGTAGTCTACCCTTATCGCGAGACTACGATATTAACAGGTTGTTATATTCGCAACTCAGGATAATCCTGTAGAATAACCGGTTTTGCCACGTAATATATCTTCAAGCGACTTTTTCCTGTTAGTCTGCGTAAAAGAAAAAAATATATATTTTTCTATGTCTATGTATAAACTTGACAACTTGGTATTGCAAGATACTAAATCTTACAGTGCATATATATTTGCATGCTATAATGTGTACCAAAAGAGGAGCATCAAAAATGTATGATAATTACTTCTATATGATTATTTATCGAAATCAAACTGAACGGAAAGTATTAAATACTTATTAATACATTTATGAATTTAATCTTCCAGTAGACAACTAGTTTTCTATCTCGTAAAGAGTGAGAGTAATTTCTTCGGTCATTAAAATCTCTCTCTCTCTCTCTCTCTTTCTCTCTCTGCTAATAGATAATGAATCTATGCTTCTATAGAAAAGATATAAGGTTTAAAATTGAATTGTTATTGTAATACATATTAGGCAATATTTGATAAAGAGACACATAAAAAGAATAGTTTGAAATAATATAAAAAATAACAATGATTTAAATAACTATCGATAATATTGTATGACTTGAAAAAGTAGAAGCCAAAATTATTCTAAATTTTATGAATTCAATTTTTGACGTTATAAGAGAATCTCTGCATCAAGTTTCATTTCCTTGTCTCGTTATACCGGGTTTAATTTTTCATTAAAACATGTCGTCTTACGTTTTCTTTTCGTGATTTGATCGCGATCCAAGTCGACGATCGGCGCGATAGATCGACAGTCAGCTTCTTTCGGAGGCAAAGGAGAAAGGGAAGCAGAGCGATTGTCGAATGCAATGACGTTTTCGGATTTATGTTATATATATATATATATATATATATGGTATACCCACGAGATTATTTCGGGTCAGCATGTAACGCGTACGAGTTCCTCAGGGTCATGATCGCAGATCGATTAGGTGCCACGGCAATTTGAGCCGCTCGAACGCGCGCTTCTTCACGATTGGTCATACCATCACGATCATCTACGTCGACAGACTCCCTTCTCTCGACGAGCTCTGGGATTTTCCTGACGGGATACCAACGATCGCTATTTCATGTTCGTTCGCCGGCTTGTCCTTCGCAGTACGCGTTTGACGCTCGAAGCAAACGAATTCTCGATAGACAAGATGCGTATACGTAAGTAAATTCATCAATCGAGAGCAACGTTGGTTAATCCGATTTGCTCTTATCTCGCGATTATTTCTTTCTCGATTTACCATCAATATCGGACGCGAGCAAGTTTGATTGATCTTTTATAAATTAGCAAAATGCGCGAAATACAGATCAGTAATCGGTGTAATTTCGACTTCGTTCGCAGATTTTGAGGCTGCAGATACACGAAAATGACTTTTTCATATATATTTAGACAATATATAAGACAATTTTTATAATTCTATGCATCGAAAATCGAACCAAGTAATATTATACCGAAATTGTGAACATTTAGTATATTGATTTTTAAATTTTTTTAGATCGACAAAGATTTTTTGTAAACGTCTTGTATGAACTGTCAATTTTTGTTATACATATATCATCTATAATAACATCGCATATTAGCATGCTTGGATTTGAAAATGATTAATCCGTATTTTTAGGAAATTATTCATTATTTTATAAGGTATTATATATATATACAATAGCGATGATTCTCTATAGAATTATCAAACATTGTATAAGATCACCGAACTAATTATATTTATCACAACATATATATATTATTTTCAAGCAAATAATTCAATTATTTATTTTAATTATCTATCTAATTTTGTGTGTATGTCTGTGACCATTAACATTCAAGACACATACCACTTTTATTATTGTTTTGATTTTTATGTTCGTACGTATAAGCGTTAAATTTTTAAAATTACAATATAAAAATCAATTTTTTGGTATCGTACTTCGACAGCATACACAGATCTTGATTTAAACATATTTTTAAATATTGTATTTCCAAACATTTTCTCAACTTTTTCGTGTATTTGATTTACTATATGTGTAATAAAAAAATTTTTTTTGATTTATTCTTTCCCCAAGAATCTAAAAAGAATATTTTTAAATGACGTCAAAAATTAAAAATTAAAAATATAACGAAGAAAGGAAAGTGACAAGCCATGAATAATATTTGAGACTGAGAGCGAACATGAATAATGAGAGAAAGTAAGATCTGAAACACAATTGTAGAACTCTGATTTATTTTAATTAGTTTCTCATTTTCTTTCTTTTGCATTAACAAAATCAAATAGACTATCGCATACAATCAATCCTGTAGCCGCGATAGCTCCAACCTGATCTTTGCATAAGTGCGCCGTTATCGATGTTTCGCCAAATTTTCTCTTAATTGACGACGAGGTCTTATCGATACATACGAAATTGTCGAACCGGTGATAATGCGACTCGGCGAGTCGTAATTCCCTCATGATATTAGGTCCAAGGTGATCCGCCGCACCGACGAGCTCTAGATACAATTCTCATTTGTCGTGATTCACTTCGAGTTGCGTAGTATGAACTTTTCTTTCATTATCAGTATTAATTAATATCGCCACGTCAGAATCGATATATTGCGATTATAATATATATATGATCTAATTGTATCATTAAGTATGCAAATTTATGCTCCATATGATTATGTTGTTTTTTCATATGTGTATATGTGGGGAAAGAGGGGAGCTGAAAACGAATAAGGATAGAAATAAGAAAAGTCTTATAAATTTTAGATGGAATAATATTGATCTTTTTATCTTAATTTAATTTATATTGATAATAAATTTATCATCGATTTTTTTATCTTTCTTTCTCTCTCTCTCTCTCTCTTTCTCTTTAGTATTATACAAATAAATAAGATAAAACATCTCTTAAATAGTGAGATAATTATCGAGTTCTTTCAACTCTTGATACTCCCACGTGGATTTTTTTCTGTCGTATCACAATCTTAATGTTTACGATTTGCACTCAACGTTTATATACACAAAAGATAAGGAATCTACTAAAATTTTATTGCTACATTAAAAAATCTTTTATTTTACAAAATACATTTTAAAATAATCATATAACTATCGATTTATATTTCCTCAAATTCACGATATATGAATGACTAGTACGACGTTTATTTTTACTTTATATTAAAATCACAAAATAATCTCTTGTAAAAATTCCTTACACATAACTATTATCGTAAAATAAAATTACGCAACTTATATGTAACTATTGTCATAAAACAAAATTATGTACCGTCAATATCAAAAAAAGAAAAAAAGATTCTAACGAAAAGAAATGTATAAACTTGGGAATTTTTGTTAAGCAAAATGTAATTATATACTGTCATTTTGGGTATACATTTATAACACATTGATTAATCAATTATATCTCGATTATTCCGCCGATGTTTTCACACAAATATTTGTCTTATTAAAAGCAATTAGTTCTCTTCTCATTTTTTTTTTTTTTTTTATATGTGGAAATTATCAATTACTACCGAGAAAGCTGTTGTACACAAAAAGATTGCTGCCGTAAATTTATCTCAACAAATTTTGATGAAAAATGTATTTATGAAATATATTTATATGACAGTAGAGATACTTCTATGTGTTTATAAGATTTGTTCATCTCATACATTATATACAGTCGTCAAGCATGATTAGTCGTGTATATAACGAGATTGTTGCATTAGCGCATTGATGGGTTTTCCCCGATGAGAAAATATCAGTTTAATGACATAGTCATTTTCTCGTGAGAGAGAAAGAAATATTTGTTATTTACATCTCATTAAATATGAGAAAATCTCGTCACGTGTATTTATATCGACTGATTCTTACTTTAAACAATTTTGAGAGTTAATTATCTTGTTATCAAATTGTTTGCGATTTTGCAATTAGATAAAAAAATGTTATTTCCAGATAATGAAATACTTCTAGGACAACGGCTTTCTTAAAACTTTTATTTCTCATGCTAATAATCTTGTCATATTTATGATAAACATAGACATTATAACAAACATTATGATAACTTTATGCAATTTCGTGTTTAATTTACTACTCGTTATCACACAAACAATGTTTTTTCTTAATAATTGAAGATATGGATAAATATCATTAAACAAACAGCACGTAATACCGTGTATGATTTCTTTGCGCGCGCGTTAGCGCATAGCGACAAGCTATATATATTTTATATTCTTTTGAAATTATTGCGCAACGGTACAATTGAGTATACGGAATGTTCCCGGACTCTCTTTCTTTTAATAGGAAACACTGAAGGCCAAAATATACAGAATAGAGCAATTGTTTCTATTATCAGATTATCAGATTGTTGAATTAAAAGCGACTGAGAAGATTAATGACTTGCGGTGAATTTCGGGTTAGAAAATGAATAAATGACGAAATACTGTATCATTAACTAGTTAAATTTGAAACAGTTTGAGATAAAACACATAAAAAAATGATAACTTGTTTAGTCGTGATAATCTAAAAATAAGCGCTATATTTGATGTGAAAAATATGTTTTTCCATGTACTTATCAAAAAAAAATTAAATTCATTATTTACCAAAATAATATCTCTATCCATCCATATTTTAAAACAGACTTTTAATTCTTGTTGAGAACTTCATTAAAGCTTTGGAGAAATGAATTTTTTAATTAACTTTTAAGAAGGTTGAGATAAATAATTAGAAAGAAAAATATTCGGTAATTCTGCACTCTATATATTAAAATTACATCACTAACCCGTGTGTTGACATCGCGGCGTCCAATACCATCTTTATCGTGACCACATTACATAATTGTCAAACTTTTGCCCTCCATTTATTTGATAAGATGAGGTCGCGTATATATCTGCTGTATTAAGCAATATCTTCTATTATCACTTCAATATCATTGCTCTTATTTTTGTTAATTGCGGCCTTTATCACTTTCTGACAAACTTTACTGACCATAATTAATTTTAAATTTTGATGATTTATCAGTGGTAATTATGTCATATATAAAAATTATATAAAAATTGAAATAAAACAGACGATTGAAATAATAATGTCTTAAAAAAAAAAAACGTCTTAAATTATTGCTATATCTTTAACTTATTTCTTCGAGACTTACGCAATTTAATAGTTATATTGTTAAACGCAAACACACAATATGTGATCTGTCGAGAACAGATTTATGTGCAATTAAGGATGACAATAAATAACGATGTTTGGCTTGAGTCATTTACTTTGAATTTTCATATATTCGTGAACTGGATAATCATTATTTATATAATTAGTCATTATACTATATAGTTTGGTTACATATTCTTTTCGTAATATTACAGATTTTAATAATATCTTTATTTTTAATTTTGATAAATTATTTAAAAAAATTCTCAAAGTGGAAATACGGAAAGAAAAAGTAATTATTAATATTTTTATTATTATTAAATTAAATTGTGGCACAGATACAATATTTGTATTATACATAACACAAATCGCATAATCATTTGAAATTATTTATTATCATAATTTTTTGACTCGTGTTTTAATAATACTATGTATGCTATTTAATTAATTTTGAATTATAAACTATTCTCTGTCTCTCTTTCTCTCTCTCTCTCTCTCTCTCTCTCTCTCTCTCTCTCTCTCTCTCTCTCTCTCTCTCTCTCTCTCTCTCTCTGTATTTTCCAAAAGTATAGATTGATGCATGCGTGAAAACATTATAATTCAAATTCCTTACATTTATCTCGGAATTTCTAATAATATCCGTAAAAGAATAATGCCGTAATAATGATCGTAATAATGACGTGAGAGAAGAATTATTTCCATTATTACAGTATTATTCTTGAATATCTACATTGCATAATAATCATAAATATGAATATAATTACTAGTCATTATTTCCGACTTAAATGTAGAAACATGATTTATCATCGGAATTATTTAATGAGAAAAATAGCAAATTATGGCAGAACCATAATCTGGAGAAAATTAATTTATAATATATATTTATGAATAAAAATTATATATAGAGAAGATGTCAATTAATACTTTATGACTTAGAGAGAATATATAGCCTTTATATAAATTTTTTTACAAAAAGAAATCTGTAATTTAATTTAATAATTAGTCTTATTGAATATTTTAATTAAGGTGAGCAGAAATTACTAAATATTTATTTTCTTAAAATCTATAATGTATTGTTTTACTATATATTTAGAAATAATGATACTATATTGTTATCTCTTTTGAATTGTTGTAATGTTTACACAGTAATTTTTAAAAGATTCATATATTACACCTTGAATGTGTACATGAAAGATTCGTGGTAGTACTTTCATGTTTACCTTGAACCACTTGCACGAGACTTTATTTCGGTTTGTATACGACCTTTACATGCATTTAATTTTCGGCAGCGATTCTATAACGTTAAAAGCGACTTTTTGCATTAAATTTGAACAACACGATATATTACTATATTAAAAAGTATATTGAATTGGATGAAAGGAATAATGTGATATTTATTGTTTTCAGGACAATTGTATAAACGCGAAATATTTAAACATATATATATATTTTTTACATTGTTAATATTGTATATAAAAAATTGATATGTTTTGGAGCGCAAAGTTGAATTAATATTATAGTTAAGTAATATACTGAATTTTGAGATACATTTATCATCGAATTCTTTTCTTTTTATTATTGCAGTACAAAAAACTCTTTTGGCACTTTGCCTGTTTGCATCAGCCATGGCAACGCCAACTCCAACTGGAAGCATTGAAGCCCTTCAAGCTGTTTCTCAGGGCGCCCAATTATTCTCTTCCAAATTCATCAAGGTATATAATAGAATTTAATTAATAGAATTAAATATTCTTAATGGAATTAGTTATTCTATTAAAAATTTCTATTTAGAGTTATTATTATAAAATTAATTAATTATTAAATATTTATAATAAAATTAAATATTCTTAAAGAGAAAAAAAACTTTATTAGACTTTATTGTGATATAATACAATTTTTTTTGAGTGTCATTTATAAATTTGATAGTATCAACAAAATAATTGTTAGAAAGCAGGTTTCACAATTCATATTTACAATATATAAATTTATATTAATTTTAATACGGCACAATTAATGTTAAATGGTCAATAATTTGGTAATGAAGTAATCGGTACAAACGCATCGTCAAATTAATTTTATATTGTTAGGATGAAATTCTAATTTCTTAATGTTCAAAGCGCATAATTTTTTTCTGTTAGACTGTTGCAAAAGAACGGCAGGACAATCTGATATCTTCTCCTTTGAGTGCCAATATCGCTTTAAGCATGGCAGCTAACGGCGCTGCCGGAACTACTGAGACACAATTTAGGGATGTTCTTCATCTTCCGTCGAAGACGCAGACCCTGAACGGCTTTCAGAATCTCATCGATATTCTGAACGTAATTATCCATACATTATACATAGTATATTGTACAAGAATATATGTTCATAAAACTTGATAATTTTATAAAACATAAATCCTCTATGTTCAAGAATCAGAAAACATTACGAAAAATATAATATTTATAAAATATAAACGTGATCAGATTACATTATAGAATATAATTATCCATTGAATTAGTTTTAAAGTCATTTTTCGCAATATATGCTTTGACATTTAATTTTCGAATGATTAAGACGGTGCGAATATTTTCTTTGCAGAATGTTGAAAATGTTACTTTGAAGCTCGCTAACAAGCTGTTTATCGGCAAAGATTTCCCAGTGAAATCGCAATACAAACAAGATCTCCAGACGTACTACCATTCTGACATCGACTCGGTAGATTTTAGTCAAAGCGCGAAGGCTGCGGATACCATCAATACTTGGGCCAAGGAAAAAACCAACAACCACATCGACAGCATCGTGCAAGCTGGTAAAGAACAATTCATGTTTCGTGTCTATTTATACAATTATAATGGCGATCGAAAAAATTCAGTTTTTTTTATTTTATATTTTTGCACAAATAATTTAAAATATAAAAAATAGAATAACAAAAAATAGTAAAAAAATTAGTAATTCGCCAAAGTAATGTATACTTAAACTATTTAGATTTAGATAATATATATTATATAAGAGAGATAATATATTACAATACTTATTGAAATAACATACAATATAAAAGATCGATCAAGTTCTTTAAAATTATGTAATTTATTGAATCGATAGTGAATATTGTACATGGCTTTGATTATAGATGATTTGGATCCCTCTCTCGCATTGGTACTCGCGAATGCCGTGTACTTCAAGGGCAACTGGGCTCATCAATTCGACCCAAAAGCCACCACCAACCGCCCGTTTCACATTAACGCCAATAACGTAAAACAGGTTCCTACTATGTACAGGAAGGGCAACTATAAATACGTTGAGTTGCCGGAACATGAGGCTAAATGCATCGAGTTACCATACGCGGTAATATTGTTTTCCTAAATTTTGAAATTTCCTAAATATTAAAAAACGAGATTCTTTTTTCAGATGTTTGAAATATGTTAAATTTTGCTGTGTTTCTCCGAAAATCTTCATTTCATAGCGTCTTCACGGGAAGCTTCATGAATTTATTCTTATTGTTGCAGAACAAAGAGATCAGCATGGTGATTGTCCTGCCCGATAAAATCGATGGTCTCACTGCTTTGATCAATAATTTCGAGGCAGTTTCTCTTGATTGTAATGTCCGTCTTGCCCAAACGTACGAGCGTGAAGTCCGGGTGTATCTGCCCAAATTCAAGACCGAATCCAAGCTAGATCTTGGAAATACATTATCTACAAAGGTACATTGTAACGTTTTACGGATGATCCGATTAATCCGATTCACAGATATCTTATATGCAATTATCACTTACTTATTATAGTTGGGTCTTTCCGAGCCATTCAGTAATACCGCCAACTTCAATGGCATTTCGGACGTAGCTCTAAAAATCGACAAAGTCGTGCAAAAAGCTTTCATTGAAGTTAACGAGGAGGGCAGCGAGGCAGCCGCCGTCACTGGTAAGTACACCTTGTTTTATTTCTTGCACATTCTTGTTTGTTAAAATCGAGCGAAATACTATCTCTCGAATATTTCAATATAGGTAAACCTAGTTATGAAAATAATTTAATTCACAACTTAAATAATTTTCTTTAAACAAATATTTTTATGATTTTTTATCGAATTTTATTATCTCTTATTTTTATTTCATTTTTTATCAATTTATTATTTCATAATATTTTTGTTATTATAAAATATTATTACTTATAATATCAACAAAACTATAAAATATATAATTTAATAATGTGATTTATAATGGAAACAGATCAAGGAGAAAAATAATAGCAAATACGATAAAAAATAATAATCTCATATTAAGAGCAAGATAGTATTTCGCCAATTTTTATTTTTGGAATACATCAAAACTCTTTTTCGCTTCTGGGAAACTCTGAGAAATTGTTTTAAAGGCGATTCGTTATACCTGTGCATGCGCTGACGTTGTTAATATTACAAAATTCCAAATCTTTTGTTCTCGGAGTTTCTGTAGCACGGATGTACGTAACTTTGTACGCTGCCGTTATTTTAAGCTGACATGAATGTGATAGCTAAATATTGCTCTTATATCGACATACTTACTTTTTATACTTGCTTGTATTTGCTTTTTATGTCGACGTATTATATTTGTTAATCGGCACTATTCTTTTCATTATTCTTTTTTTTTCTTTTTTTGTGCATTTCTCAATGTCTTAATTGTCTTTTGCGGGCATATTATTGCACTGTAAACACGCATTTTACCACACTGCATCGCATTTTGTTTGATCGTGCACCTTTTACTCACATGCATTTATTGCTCGTATTATTATTTGCATCAGACAATGACAATTATATAACACTATAACCGCATTGATATTTATGTAATTTATTGTTTTTGGATTATAATGATCTTATAAATTGAAATTTTATAATAATTGCGTAACGTTTCGGTGTTGCGACTAGCGATACTCGAAAAATCTTCGTATTTAATTTACATTTTTCATGTAATTAACATGAAAACCTGACGGTGAGTACAGAAACATAGCCTGTGTTCGTATTGCGAATAGCTTTCTCCTACAAAAATTATATAAACGATTGAAAATCGAGTGATACAAATTCAAAATTTGAAGAATTTTAAATACAATATATCGCATTTAAGTTAAGGCTTTACAAACTTTTCCGATTTCTGAAGAAAATTCCGCGAGTGATGCTGAGACAATAGAAACTCAGAATTTCTGGACATGAAATTACGTTTAAAGTGGATCTTACAGATTTGATATCCATCTCAACGTCTATAAATCATCTTTGTCAGAATTAAAATTAATGTTAAAGTTATGCGGTTCACAATCACGACGATAACGATATAACCGTATGGTAACTGCTGTATTCGTAATATTAAATGAATACAAAATCTTGTTGCAGTGAGTAGTATTAAGCCATTTAATCATATTAATCAAGTTTAACTGCAATAGTATCTCAGACTAATGAATTCCACTGAGGAAAAAGAGAGAGGAAGGGATAACGAAATTTTGAGAGAAAATCTTTCAAGCCAGTCATAATTATTATACTTTATCGTGAGAAGTAACTGAAAACTCCTGTTACTATCGTCACTCTTCGCTACGTAATTTTACTGTGCAATTTTATTACGGCGAAGCAGACCTTTCTTGATTTCATGACGGATTCGGATACAATTCGGAGAGAGAGAGAGAGAGAGAGAGAGAGAGAGATTCGCCTTCTTATACAAAATATTATTTTTAATTCGATTACGCAAGTAAAAAATTGGCATAAATAAACGCAGGACTAAGGAATTTATACGATAAATAATAGCAATCTCGATTAGAAAATTAAACACATACAAGTAATATTTTTCCGAAAATATATGAGGTATATATAGAAGATAAAAGAGGCGAGCAATTTCACTTTTTTGGAAAGATTAATTGATCAAAATTAATTGATTCAACAGGATGAGTGGTTATCACGATATACCAAGCTCTTCTTTCTTTTTCCTGCATTCTCGGATCTAATTAGTTGCGCTCCAGATTAAACTTCCTCGCATTAGTAGTATCTCATTTGAGCGTTTCATATATATACATATATCTGTATCCTGGGCGTATAAAGGGGCACTCGAGTTCGCTCATTAAAACAAATAATTGATGCAAGGAATCATCTTCTGACAGGTGCCTCTGTCAGACCACTTTCCATTGTCTGGAAACCGTTGGAGCCTATTACACTTGAAGTCGATCATCCTTTCCTGGCGATCGTTAAATACAACGGCCTAGCGTTATTTATAACGAAGATTCTGTGGTAGTGATGATGCACATTTATATCTTTGCATGCATTAAAACAATAATCAGATAAAAATAGTAATCGATATCCTTTTTATATATATTATCGTTATATAAACGTGACGAAGACGCGAATATTCGAGGATCTTTTGTTTTTAATATATCCATATATCTTTTTATTATCCATATCGATACAATTCACTCAACAACTCTATCAGAAACTCTTTGATTAGTACATGAACTATAAGGTTATAATTTACGATCAATAAAGTATATATATCTCGAATAATATGATATATACGATACATAAACAAGATTTAAGATTGATATTATATTTATATGTAAATTACATTTTTTTCTTAAATTCTTTTAATCATTTAAACCCTCTTCAAGATTGACTACGTACAAATTTGCAATTTTGACAATTTGTTTAAGAATAAGTATAATTGATAGTAAAAAAAAATATTCTCAAGGAATTTTATTCAATAATACAAAACAGTATGAAATATTAACAGTATCTTTTTGACAATTTTACAAAAATGAAAATCACAATGCATATTTTTTTATCATTTATTCAAACGTTTACTTTCGCTTTATAGATATTCTTTTAGATTTAATGAATTTGAAAATTTTTTTCTCGTAATCGATTTTCTTTGCGTTTGCTGATTATTTTTAGCTGATTTTTTTTCAGTCCTATTTGCCAAATTTTACATATAACGTGTCCATTATGAGGATTTAAAGTGCATTTAAATCGGTTCAAAAGACACTATTTTTTATCAATTTAAATTTTCACACATTCTTCTCTATAAGATTTTTCATTTCCGTTAGAAATAGAAGATAATAAATAGCATATATTTATTTTATTCTTTCCCATAGAATTTTTCTTTTCGTTGGGAATAGAAAATAATAAATGGCGTAATAGAGTTACTTTAATATCAATAATATTTTTTGTTAGTTTTCTAAATTATTAATATCACGTGAATTAATATCAATATCATATAATATAATGTTTCCAATAATGTAAAAAATCCTGTTATATGTATTGTAACAGGCGTAGTTACATATATAATACGTAGAATATATTAAGTATTATAGTACGCAAATATGTAATTATATTAAAATTATAAGATCTTTTTCGAGAATATGATAAATGAAAATTCCAAGCACACTTTCTCTCCGGTGTCTTGAACCCATTTAAAAATACTTGGACACGCTTCCTGGTTGCTTCTTCAAATTTGATCGTAAAAGATTATATAGCGGGATTTGACGTTTCTCCGATAGGCATCAGCAGCCGAAGATTTCTACCTGATTTCGTGACCTTCGAAGCGAACAGGCCGTTCTCGTTTGTAGTGCGAGCGTCAAATTTCGAGCTACTCCGAGGCAACGTGCATGATCCGACAAATTAATGAAACATGCAAACATCATTAAAATGTGGTATAGCGGCTAAACAACCTGTAAGACTTGCCTATTAATCTGCTTTTTTTTTCTCTCTCTCTCTCTCTCTTTCACTTTTCGTTCTTTTTTTTTTTTTTTTTTTTTTCTTCTTTTCTTTAGCGATCGCTACTCAGTGTAACTCTTTCACACTTTTCAAGTAATCGATTATCTCGCAAGCTCTTTGTGACATGATTATCACTCTATTTTTGGGAGATTTATCTACCAAATGACAGAATTTTTACATGAAAATTTGGAAAAATTCGACGCAAACGCTATTAACAGTAACAATCGGTAGTAACCCGCGAGAAGAATGTCGACAAAGAAGAGAATCAAATTCGCAATAGAATAAAATGCAAAGCATACATTCGTGCACTAGTTATATTGAGAAAGAGCATCGTTGATGCGACATCTGATTATTGATATTAAGTATAATTAATAGTTCGCAGCTATTCTAATCGTGCTACTTACAATTAGAGAAACACAGTAGATTTGCCGCCTCGTCTTTTGATGCGCATTTCTCTTCTATCGCATAATTATTCCTAATTTTATATATACTATGAATTCTTTTGAATTCAATAAAGCTATTATTATTAGCAATAGATTATGATGAAGGATGAAAAACGGCATGACAAAGCGTACATTTATGTTCCGCACAAGCGAAAAAGATTCGATGAAAGAATTCCTCAGACGAGTATATCAAAGCTGATGATTATATTATGTTTGCAGTTATACAAGTCATGCTAGTTAGCCTGCTAGTAAAACCAGAACCATCAGTTTTTGACGTAAATCGGCCGTTCCACTATTACATTAAATATAACTCGCCAAATGTGGCTTTATTCGAAGGTCACATAATCGAGCCAAAAGTCTAAATGAGCAAAGTAGGCTATCGCAGTTTATTTTCATCTAGAATGCGTAAACTAATTGCTTAACTTGATTTTGCTTTTATACTCACATACATATGCACCTACATACAGATAACATATAAGATTATACGCAAATATAATATGTGCCTGCAACGAGAAGAAGAAATTATTTAGATTATTAATGGCAAGATGCTTCTTACAATAATAAAAGATTTATCTTCTATAATCTCGACTTTTAACATACATTTTTTTCAATATAACATAAAAATATTATTTATAATCGCTTTTGTCGAGTGTGTGTTAATTTTGATGATTTAAATATATAATTAATATCCAACATATATTTTTTTTCTAGAAATCGAACTTATAAGGAAGTCCAGGCCATTATGGTTTATTTTCGATGTCAATAGACCTTTCTACTATATCATTAAGCACAGTATTGTTTCACTCTTCAATGGGCATGTTGCGAATTCAATAACCGATTAAAGAAAGCTTTTTCCTTTTGTTTTTATACTATCTTAGCGATGATAGCGAATGAATTATCATCTATATGTATTTTTTTCTGTGCTTGATTTAAATAACTATTTTATTAATTAAGTATTGAGAGTATATATATATATATATATATATATATATATATATATATATATATGCGCTATAAATATTAATCAATTACCTCTTTTTCTTTGATTAAATAATATTAAATATAAGATTAAGTATACATATTATTTTCTTGTCTTATTAAAAGCATACTTCGCCTCACACTTTGCCTCTCAGGAGGAAAAGATTTGAGAAAATAATCCTGCAGAAGATATAATTATTAAAAGACTTACAGAAATATTATTATTACTTTCTCCAAATTTCTATTTTCTACGATTTCGATAAGATTTCTATGTTAGCAAAATAATAGAATCGATAAAATTTCTATTTCAGCGATATCTTCAGCATGACGTGATAAAATAGACGATACACATATAATCTTCGTACCTCTATCCTCAAATTTTTTATTGTTTGATCGTAAAAATCCTACGATGCGAAAAGACTTTTGGCATCGTCTGTGTTCTTGTGTTCAACAAAATCGCTTTGATCGCGACGATACGCATGACAGAACATCTGTAGGCCGACCTAGTAGTTCCCATTTGTGGTCTTGATTTTTTTTCTAGATGTAATATTCATTCCGGGATTTCCGGCTCCTCCACGCGTACCATTAATTTTCAACGCGGACAGACCCTTCTACTACGCCATTAAGTACAACATAGTATCTCTCTTCGTCGGATTCGTCGTTGAACCTTCAGCGAGTCCATGATATTCTTCCAGATTGCGTGTTGATGTTGCAAGGTTACAGGATAATTAAATACGATATCGTTCGATGCAACTGTCTTAAATCATTTGTTTGAATCAATTCAATTCAAACGAATTAATAATCTTCCTGGAAAAGAGATAAAATAAATATTTACGTGAAATTAATGAAAAATATTTTGTCAGCTTCGTGTAATAAATAAATCATTACGTTGAAATAACAGAAATAAATAATAATTCTTTTTCATCAATTTTTCTTAATATTTGCTTTCACTTTTTAATTTGTTTTAATCTTTTCTCAATGTGTGTGTATGTCTTCATTACACAGATATCATTGAATCATCCATTTTCTATCTTTAATAAAACATTAAGGTCATAAGAGCTCGCATCTTATAATTCTTCATTCAATCACATTCGTAATGTTTCTTCTCGTATCATCCACATAGACAGTTTAAATCTTTGCTTTTTTTAGCAAATGTGTTTTTTACAACTTGCTTTGATTTTTTTTTTTTTTTTTTATCTATCTTTCTTCGTATTACAAAGGTATCACTATAATTCTGGGAAATCCAAATTTGATCTGTGTAATACGAAGGATGAAACAGAATCATTGGACACTTTTCGATAGCTAATCATTGAAACAA